>NC_077233.1:106042020-106642148 GCF_027887165.1 Monodelphis domestica
TCTGTTTTATTCATGTTTATCAAGCACTTCATACATTTAAAGTACTGTTAAGTGTTAAAAGGAAAAAAAGTCAAATAGACCCCCCACTCCTCAAGGATCTTACACTGTTGGACCTATCTTTTAAGTCAACAACATGGTATAGTAAATAGAAACAACATACCTGAGCTTTGAGCCAGTTGCAAGATTTTTTTCTATTTAGTGTATGTCTGAAACAAGTTATTCCAGCTCTTTAAGTTTTAGTTTACTCATCTGTATAAGGGGGAGAAAATGTGTATACCAACACCCACTTTACAAGAGTGTTTCTGAGGAAACTGGTCTGTGAACTAAGTGCTGTAAGGAGATATAATGGTTCCTTACAATTAGATTGTTTATTCAGTAGGTTAAAGGAATGCGGACCCTTTCTGTCTTTGATCATAGAAAGTTCTATAGCTCACCAGTTAAGATCTTTATTTCTGAAATAAATATTTAGTCATCTCAGGAGACTATGTGCCATTTCATGAACTGAACTTCCACATTTAGTCTGCACTAGCACAATCAGATCATAAAAACTCAGAGCTGGAGGGAATCTTAAATAACATCACATCCAAGCCTATTGCCATTTTTATAATTATTATTGCTATTATTAATAGTAATAGTGGTACTAATAGGATAGGGACATTTGGAATTTATATATTGCCCTTAAATTTTTCAAAGAAGTTTATTATACTCCCCCCTTAATTTTCACAATACTACTAGTATTTTTCATGTAGCAGTCCAGCCCATAGGTATTATGGAGAGACAAGGATTGTGAGTGAGCACACGGCCATCCTGTGCATGGCAATGGGCTCTATTCCCAGCCTGGCTGAAGTTAGGGCGGGAAACCTTGCTTCCTCTTGTCTCACTCACCTGAGGATAATAACCCCACCTTCACCTTGTCATAATTTGCAATTATCCAATGACAATACACCATGTAACTCATCCATATGTATTGAGGCATCATGTAACTTATCAATATGTATTGAGCTCATTTGTATATCAAAGAGAATAAAAAGAAAGGGATGCAGCCAGCTGGGCCACTTTGAGGAAGTCTGATGTCCACAGGTTTGCCAAGGAGCAACTTCTCCCCTTTCTTTCTCCTCTCTATCTTTTTCCCTGAGGCCTGGCCCTTCAGTCAGGCCTTCCTGTCTCTCTCTCTTTTCCAATGCTAATTCCTAGCATAATCTAACTCCTTTAGTTTCTAATCTCCTTTCCTACTGAGCTAGTATTATCCTCTGACCAGTGCAGTGTTAAATCGGGATCATTGGATGGGAATAGCCTGGATAGTAAGGTCCAGTGGTCGGAGCAGGCTGTGGCTCCGGAATATTAATAATTGATTACTGACTCATTTATTTACATCTCTAAGGTCTGCTCTTTCACGCCCTTCGCAGGATTCAAAACTCCTATCCTGTTTCTATTTTCCTACCTTAAAACTTCTCGTGGGCCGGGAGGTTTTATTTCAAATTTTATTTTGAAGAAACTGAGTCTCATAAAGGTTAACTGACAATGACATGCTTATTAGGACATAGAGTCAAGGTGTGAACCCAGATTTCTCTATTTCTAGTCCTATATTTTATGCTATCCTGACATGTTATCCCGTCTATATCTTCTTGTATATTTACATTTCACGATTTTTTGTGTTTTATATTAGATCACTCCATATTGTTATGTTTTTATTTCTTTCATTTCCTCATTTATATTTCTCTTATCTCTGCTCAGATCTTGTATGGTGAGCTGAACAAAAAAAAAAGAGAGAGAGAGATTCAACAGGTGTATTTGTTGACTTATTTGCACCATATTTACAGGAAAGGAGAATTGAGTAGTATTTAGAAAACATCTACTGATACATTTAAAGCTGAATGTAGCAAAAACATTCCCTTAAAAAATGCCTTGAGCTCCTATGATTTCCCCTTTCTGTTAGTTCTTCATGACGATGACTGATCACTGTGAATGATTTAGTTTATTAAAGTACTGTTTGCAGATTAATGCTCTTTCCACTCTGCTGACCAAATACTTCTACATGTGGAGGTCATTCATCAATGATTATAATTGCTCTTGAAAAGAGGCTTTAATTCAAACTCTACTAGAGTAAGCCACATTTTAAGCTATAAAATGCCTGCATTTACATGTGTTGGGCAGGCTTTAATTTCAGGTAGAAAGTTGACCTTAGAGGAATCAGGGTTGGTGAGGTGGGGGGTGGTAGGAAATCCAATCCAAGTATAGCTGTATCTGGAGAAACAGTGTTGTGGCTTTGGTGGGAAAGCATTGGATTTACAATTATGACCTAAATTAAAAACTACCACTGACTTCTCAGTAGAAACTTGTTGAAGTCTTTTAATCTCCTTTTTTTCCTTATCTGCAAAA
Organism: Monodelphis domestica; assembly: GCF_027887165.1. Taxonomy (NCBI): domain Eukaryota; kingdom Metazoa; phylum Chordata; class Mammalia; order Didelphimorphia; family Didelphidae; genus Monodelphis; species Monodelphis domestica. The sequence continues at coordinate 106,044,400 of NC_077233.1, forward strand.
TCACCATTATCCTCTTTTCTAGTTTTCTATTTAATTTCTCATTGCTATACTCCTTTAAACTTCACAAATTGCTTTCCTCATAGAAATTCTGTGGGGTAATCAAGATTCCAGGGGCATCCCAAGCCATCTCCAGCCTTCCTGGCTGGAATCTTTCCACTACACTTCAATGATTCTGGAAGAGATAATGAGGCTGAAAAGAATGCAACTCTATCTCATTTAAATCCACCAACCCAGGATGTCATTGGTTCTCTTCACAAACGAAGGACAAACAATAACAATTGTGAGATAAATGACAGAAGTGTTATTATGCCCATTTTATAGATGAGGTACATGAGATCAGAGAGAATTTAAGAAATTTAAAAAAAATGAACTTACCAATGAAATTGAGCATAGAATGATGGATAGTGCTTTGGTGCCAGTGTCATGATGACCTGGGTTCAAATCCCCTTTTGACACTTAATTTACTTGTGATTCTGAAAAAGTTACTGAAATTTTGGGTGCCTCGAGCTAGAAAACTTATCTATTAAGTCAAAGATGATTTGCAGTCCTCTTTAGTAGGGGGAGTTCGAACAGCAAGAGTCCTTACATTGGAGAAATTATAGGTCATCTACTGATTTACCATTTAAAATTTCTAACAAGCATTTAATTCCAATGTATGCTTATCTTGTTTCAACATGTTTATATATTTATACTTTTGGAAAAAATGGAAGAATGAAATTTATAAAAAATCTCAAATCTTATCTTGTATCAATATTAAAGAATTAGATTTCTAAGATGAGTTCACCTCAAACTGTAATAGAATTCATGAGGTAGAGTAACATTCAGTCAATACAAATGAATCTTTTTTTCCATATGAGAAAACTGATGATACTTTTCCAATGTCTATCTTAAATATACAGGATACACATCCTCTAGCTTTACTTATCAATCTATCTTTCTCATACTTCAAAGAGTTCTTAAAATCTTACCTTTTCCATGCAGTTTTCTTGGATTAAGCAAAATTCCTCTATTACCATAGCCTACTTGGACTTGGAATATTCTGCACCATTTATTCATTAATCCATTTAATAAAATATTAATGTACAGTCTACTGGATGCTAGGTACCAGCATATGCTATAACTTTATCGTTGTTACTTTATCTCTAAACACATATTTTTATCTCCAAAGCTAACAACATATAGTTATCTTTAACTTCTTATCTAATTGGTATTGCTTTGCTGTTTTAATTTGCCCCTTTTATGGATTTTATGAAACAAAAGTATTATATACAACAAAACTCTTTATGCGATATAAAAATAGTGTGTCTTGAGGGCCAGGAGAAGAAACATATCCGTTTACTCCTCTCTATATCAAATTTAGAATTTTGGAAGATTAGATAATAATAACATACTTATGTGTTTACTTTAATGTTTATAAAATGCTTTATTTGTTGTTTTGTTTTATTTTTATTTTATCCCAGATTACACATAGATACAATTTTAATAATTGTTTTCTAACTTTTACAATCCATGTTCTCTCTCTCTCTCTCCCTCCCAATTCTACCCCCTCCCCAAGATGGCAGATAATATGATATAGACTTTCTACTTGCTGTCATGGGATAAAAAATTCCATGTTCATCATGTTGTGAAAGAAAGTATATATTGCTTTTACTAGAGACAAATTCAGAGAAGAAAAAAAAAGTATACTGAAGCTTTATGTTAGAGAATTTCAGTGACAATAAATCACCTTTACTATTTAAAAAAAATAAAGTGATGGATCACATGTTTCCATCTGAATTCAGACTTAGTTCCTTCTACAAAGTATTTTATATTAATTTCATAATTTAATTCATGTAGCAATACAATGATATAGATATTACTATAATCCCTTATAATAGTTTGTTTTTTAAAAGATGGAATATTGGAGCTCTGAATGTTTAAGTCATTTGCCCATGTATATTTGAGGTAAGCTTTGAAGTTAAATCTTCCTGGCTTCAAGTATGGTTCTTCATGCTAGTCATTATTCATTGCTTCCTTTGGATCTGGAAAATAAGTATATAATATAAAATCAAAGTAGGGAACTTCAATTCTGTATTCGATTTGCACAATTTAAAGGGACTAGCTGCTAAAATGGAAATAATGTGCTGTGATGTTTCTGTCTTAGAACTTGAGATAGATAACAGGGAATTCAGACAGAATCTGATATGTATCTTAAATTTTGGAAGAACAGATTTCAAAGGGTTCAAAGGCAGGCCAAGTGGAATCTCACCATTTAAAATTTTATAGTAGAATTCAGCCAAGGAGCTATAGAAGATCTCAAGAATGAAATTCTGATGATGCAAAGAAATGTTATTCTAAAGAGGCAACTAAGTAGGACAATGGATAAAGTGAAATTGAAGTCAAAGAGACTTTAGTTCAAATCCTGCCCCAGACACGTGTTGGTTGTGTGACCCTAAACAAGTCTTTTAACCTCAACTTCAATTTCTTCATCTGCAAAATTAGCTAATAAGAGCACTTTCCTCTTCAGGATGTTGTGAGGACCAAATGAAAAAATATATTTAAAGTGATATACAAACCATAAATCACTATATAAATGCTAGTTCTTATTATTCAGTAGGAAAAGGTGAAATTTTCTAAAGTGTCTGATACAGGTGAACAAAGCAACTAATGAACAAAAAATGTTATAAGAGCCTGCAGAAGAGGAAACAAGGTCTAGGAAGGGAAGATGAATGCAGAAGAATGGAATAATAGAATCAAGAGAACTAAACCTCAGAATAACTGAGTAATGGCAAACAATGACAAGAATAAACAAAGAAAGATCATCAGAAAGGCAAGAGACTGTTACTATTGCTCAAGATAAATGACCAAGATAATGAATGATGGAGAGAAGATAGATACTATAAACATGATCAAAAGAGATAATGCTTATAAAGTACTTTGTGAACCATGTAATGTTATCATCATCATTAGCATTGTTCTTGTTATTTTCATTATCTTTATTATTATTACTCAATTCAGTTCTTATTTTATTTCTTAAACTATTAAGAAGTCTCAACTTTACACTAGAAAATTAGCAAAAATGCTTTTTATTGAAAAACAAGTTAGGAGATAATAAAGGAGACTCTAACTGTCCTTTATGAGTTCTTGTACCACTACTTGCATCCTGGGGTACAGAAAAAAAACTGATGTGGTTGTTAAGCCACTGTCAGTGTTCTTAGAAAGGTCAGCTCAATGAAAATGCACCAGGTGTCATAGGAATAAAGAAGGGTTACTATTGCTCAAATTCTGCAAATTGAACTTGGTTTCTATTGCTAACAAATTTTAGAATCTGCTGTTAAGGAGATAATTATCATTTCTATTACAAAGACTCCCAGTCACCTTTCCTCCCCTTTTCTTTCCCTGGAGTAACAATCCTCCATCACTGCTGCTGGACAGCTCTAGCTGGAAGTCATAGTTATTTCAAACCCAATATATCCTAAAGAAAATGCATTATTTTCTCCTACCTCCCCTCTGCCCCCTTCTACCTCTTTTCCATATTTCCCTGTTTCTGTCAGGGCCACTATTACTCTTTCAGGAACTCAGCTTTGGAATCTTAGTATGAGGTTCAATTCTTCACCCTAGCTCATTCCTCATGTCAAATCAGTTGTCAAGTCGTTATTTCTACATCCACAGTATCTTGTATGCTCAACATCTTCTATGCATTCATATGGCCATTGTCCAAATAAGGACCTCTTTCACAGACTGTTAAAATAATTTCTGAACTAATCTCCATTCAGTCTTTCTACTCTCCATTTCATCCTCCATACAAATGCAAAATCTATATTCCTAAAGAACAAGTTTATACATTATTTCTTTCTTTAAGAAGCTTCCCATCTTAGCATATAATCTTGCTATAAGTAATCTTTCCAGATTTTTTTTTTCATGTGAATTCTCTCCCACTTCCTCACATTCAAAACTCAAGCCAAACTAGCCATTTTACTAATCTCTGGATTAATTTGCTTCTGGGCTTTCCCTCTGTGGCAGGAATGTTCTCTCTCTCTTAATCTTCATCTTCTAGAATCCTTAGTTTTAAAAGAAGAGTTCAAGTACTACTTTGGACAGGAGAGTAATCTTGAACTCAATATTTCTTAATGAGTTTGCTCTACTCCAAAATTCCAATGAATTTACTCTTAAATAATTTTGTACATGTATATGTTTCCTTCCAATAAAACATAAGTTTGTGAAGAAACTATTCTTTTTTATCTTTTTATCTCGTTTCTAGCACAAACCATGTGTTGGATAAATACTTGTTGAATTTTATTAAACTGAGTAAATATCTAGAAAAAGAAGTCATATTTACTGTAAAAATTCAAGATTTGTAGAGGGCAGGGAATCCTGTCAACTTCTCTAATTGTAAGGACACAACACTTGTCATGCACTGATTATACCAATAATGTAGGGTAACATACTCTCTGTGAAATTCTGAGATGACCAAAGAAAGAGAAGCCAATACCAATTTTATTGGGTTTGCTTGGGTCCACCAGGATAACTAGGGTTATTGTAGTGATTTACAGTCCTAGGCAGCAGCAGGGCAGAGTTAAATAGTGGATCCTCGTGGCTAATCCCCAATCAGGCCAGGCATTACATAGAAACAGATAAAGAAAACATGGTGCCAGGGATATCCCAGGTCACATGCAAGTTTTCCTGTGGGAATCTTGGAGCTTCTTTTGCTGTTTATGTTTCCTTAAGGTAATTTACAATTTCATTCTGGCTACTACTATACATTCACAAAGAAAAAAAGCCTGGATTAATTGTGGTACATTGGAAAAGCATTAATTTTTAGTCAGAGGACCTGGAATCAAATCCAATCTCTGATGTACCTGTGAGACCTTGAGAAAATCTCATCAATATTTTGGGATTCAGTTTCATCTTCCATGAAATAAGGGGGTTAGGCCAGGTGACCTTTTAGATCTTTTTTATTTCTACAACTATGATACTATCATAATAAAATGTTCCCTAACAGTCATTACATTTCCTTATGGGACCAAATTAGTAGACTGGAAGATCAGAGTGAAAGTGTAGACATGGTCTATATAATTTTTAGTAAAACATTAAAAAATTTATTTTTTTACAAATTACATGTAATAACAAATTTCCACATAAGTTTTTCCAAAGTTTTATGACCCAGATTATCTCCCTCCCTTCTTCCCTTCCCTCTCCCAGAGCTGACAAGCAATTCAGTCTGGCTTATTTTACCATTTGTATTGCCATTTGCATAGTATTCTTGAGAAAAAGAAAGATGTGAGGTTGATAATAATGTAATTATGTGAACATGGAAATTGTTGGATTATCAAAACCAAGGAAAATTGGTTTATGTCTAATATTTAACATTATTATTAATGCTTTAATATTTAACATTAATATTAATGCTTTTGGGAAACTTCAAAGACAGCATGCTTATCAAATCCGTAGAAGACATGAAACTAGAATGGTTAGTTAATAGAGTGGAAGACAGTGTCCAAAATTATTTCTATGCTAGATGAAATTGTAAAAATCTTAGTTATAAGTAAAAAGTTTAAAAATGTGAAAATATAAGAGGAGGAAAGATTTACTTTTTCTTCTTGACTTCAGAGAACAGAAATAGGTAACAAGGGTGAAAGTTGCAGAGAGACAGATGTAGGCTTAATGTAAGGAAAAAAAGTTCCTAAAAATTAAAAGCCATCTAAAATTGAGCTACCAGAGTTTTCATTCAGATGCCAGATGAATTTGGTGACCTGGAACGTTCTTTCTAAATTTAAGATTTCATAATTCTGAGGCAAATTTAGCTAAGGAAAACACAAAGAATCTTTTATTTGCAATTTTGCTTTCTCTAAAGTCCTCACTAATGAGTGATCTTGATGTGGAGTAGTTCCTTGGATCCTTGAGTACTATACCATCAGTAGAAAAGATGTGGCAAGTTCTACCAAGCTGGGGTTGTAATCTCTTGCAGCAAAAGGGATATCCATACCAATGAACCTCAAATCTTTGAAGCATTGAAATAAGGCTACATCTGTGGTTATTCCCACTTACCAAAATGACCTCTGCTCACTGAGAGCAGGCTTCCAATGATATTGCCCTTATGAATTTAAGAGGTAGTAAAAAAAAAGATAGATTTGTCAATCTTAGACTTATAAATATCATACAGGTATTTTTCAGTAGCTTGAAATATAATCCAAAATCTTAGGGTTTTTTGAAGTAGGTAACTATGAAATGAGTTACATATCCAGGCACGTAATATACAAGGTTGTTGGTTTTTTCTCTTTTATTGAAAGCTATTTTAAAATATTTGGTCCTGATTTCTTTTTTTAATGATGAGGTCCAGTGCATAGCAACTCCCAAAGCTTTCTTTTCTAGTATGGGGATGAAGAGTTGTGATTTTTAATGTAGGAGAATCTCCTCACTCAGAAAAACCACATATTTATTCAGTGTTGAATCATACTTTTTCAGCTATGATTTAGAATTGGAGAATGTCACATAAAGGGAAACGTTATAAAGCCTAGGACTTAAGAAAGGGGACTATCCACTGTAGAAGGAACGGATAGAATCTGAATGTAGCTTGAAGCATACCATTGTTCAATTTATTTCCTCCACAAATTTTCTTAAGTATGAGCAATATGTATCTTCTTTCATAAAGTGTACATGGAAATATGTATTATATAATAATATAGTTACAACCCATATCATATTACCTGCCATCATGGAGAAGGTTGGGAGGGAGTCAGAAAACATGAGTTGTAACATGTCAGAAAACAACTATTAAAAATTGTACCAACATGCAAAAAAATTAAAAACATAAAAAAGAGCTTAAGAGGAAATTCACAACTACATTTCCATTAATATATGAAGATCAAAAATTCATATTCATGAGAGGAATTGAAAAAAATTCCAGGGGTATCAAAGGCTCTCAACTCCCTGGGTAATGTGTTTGGTGTTTTTTGTTTTGTTTTGTTTTTTTTGCTTTTGTTGTTGTTGTTGTTGTTAATAACTCTTACTTCTGACTTAGTATAAATTCTAAGAGAGAGGAGTGTCAAGGGCTAGGCAATTAGGGCTAGATGACTTGCTAATGTCACATAGCTAAGTAGTGTCTTGGGCCAGGATTAACCTATTTACTCTATCCACTATGCTACCTTACTTGCCCCAAGGTTTGTTTTTAATCATTATAGAATTTTAATTTCTGCACAATCTGGGTTAGGAGGGACCTGTTTTTGAGGAAAGGATGGTATGGGGTCAGATGGAGTGGTGGGTAGTGGAAGCATACATAAGCCCAAAGAAAGACTGAAATTCATAGAAAATAAACTATATTATCACAGTTACCAAAAGGTAAAGCATACTCTATAATTTTTTCAGGGTTGCCAAATTGAAGAGTCACCATCTTCCTTATCTAAGATAAGGCCAAATCAATGTTTTTTCCATCCTAAAATCTAAAATTTGGCAAATGTTTCTTTTGTATTTTTGTACAACAGAGATGCTTAAATGGTCAAATAGGGGTGAAAGAATCTTCTGAGATCATGTACATATAACCCAACAATACACTTTGGACCAACACTCATACCTACTGTGTCTCCTGTTTATTCCCCTCAACTGAAGGAGGTGGTGTTGAGGGACTGAAAATGTCTTGGCTTCTTAAAGGTAAAACTTGTTGAGGCTGTAAAGGACTCTGGCATTAAAAAAAAAAGCCATATCTGCATTCAATTATCTATAACCAAATCTTTATGTACTCTTTTGGTTTAAATGAAATTCCTTATTGATTTTTGTAATACTTTACAGTGCTCATATAATCAAATCAGCCCTTACACTTGTTGCAGTTGCTCACAAAAACACAGTAGGGGAATGGCGGGAAAGGGGGATGGAAAATGATACGTGTTTACATTAAAGATATCAATCTCTCAATTTTTAAAGCAATAATGCTTTCTCTCTGAGAATATCTGTAAAGATAACAATTACTGGTGGTAATAAAAGCACATCAGGGCATAATCCATAAGTGAATTGAGGATGCTATGATGTAGAGCTATTGCCATCTGCTGGTCTTTAAATGCCAACTGCCTTTTTCCCCAGGATTTGGAGAACTGAGAATGCTGGAAGTTATTCTGACATTAAAGGACTGTATTCTCTCAGTCATTGTTCTTACTGGACAATATTCTTCAATATCAGACTATACACCAGGTAGCCTTCCATCAGACACTCTCTCCACTCATTCTCTGATACCCTTTCTCCTTTTTCCCTTTATTTGACCCATTGCTTATCGTCCTTCTCTCTGGCACACTCTATTTGTCTCTCCATGACTTGTCTTGGGTCCCACAACTATTACGTGTCAGAGAAAGAATCTGAACTCAGGTCTTCTTGCTTCTATATTATATCCTCTAACCATTACACATACTTTATCTTATGACAAGGGCAAGTAAGAATATATTTTCCTGAAATCATGTAAATATAATTGAAAGGCATTTAAGCTGAAAATAAAATATATAGAGAAAATGGCTTACATGGTAGTACCAAACCACAAAAGTAAACGAGATCTCTAAATCATACATTAGAATGTATACATTCTGCCTATTCACTTAGAAAAATAACAACATATGTAAGCATTATCTATGTTCTCATGTACTTTATCTGTTAAATATTTCCCCAATATTTTTTAATCTGGTTTGGGCTGGGCTGGATATCACCTGGGCATGTTTGACACCTCAGATATACATAATATTTTTTACCAACCTTGAGATCAGAACTAGCTATTATTTTGGAAGGAAAATAGTGATAGATATATCCAGAAGTTTACAAAAGGAAAAAGTTAAGAAAGAAATCAATACCACAATGTACATGATAAGAGTACAAAAAAATTGAAAGTTCTGGAGATGATAAATGGTCCTGAGCTCATAAAAGAATGATAGGTTGGCAAAACTAGGAAAATTTATCCTGTTAAAGAGGAGGCTTGGGAGGGTCTCTGTAACATTTGATATTATTAACCATGCTCCCTCCTTTTGAGAATTTTATGGAAGTATTTTCTTGGTTCTCTTTTTCTCCTCCTGCCTCTTTATTCTTCCTTCTCAGTCTTTTTTCCTGGTTTCCTATCTATTTCATACCCCCAATCTGGATATAAGATCCAGGATTCTGATGACCTTTTTTATCCACTCTTGTTAAACTCATAAGCACCTGTGGGTTCAATAATCTCTACAACAATGTTTCTCTGATTTATGTACTGTAATAGTAGGATTTGGTAGGGGAATGAACAAGAAGGAAACATATAATAAATTCAGATTTATTGTTTGGGAAAGGAAGGAAGGAAAGGGGGTAAGGAGAATTATTACAATCAATCTTAAACTCTAATTTCTATAAATTGGTCTTAACCTATCTCATCTAAACTAAAACAATAAGTTTCTTCAATAACCAAATCTCACAAGTGGGGTCCAATCAAATGGGCCAGGATCTTCAGATGAAAGCTGTCCAAAACAGGTCCAGTGAAGAAATGAATCCTCATTCTTCTTTTCAAACTGCCTGCAGCTAGTTCAAAAGATTCATCTCCTCAGCTGGTATCAACAAAAAGCCAGAAACCTGTTTTCAAACCTCCAACTCCAGGTCCATCAACAGAGAAGTGCCCAGAATGTTGGGACCTTAGAATCTTTACCCAGATCCTGACCCTTAGGCTCCCATGTGACTCTCAGTTACATGCTCCTGTCAATCACTCTAATGTTTGCATTACATAGTCTTTTGCAAAAAGTTCTCTCCCAATCACAGTAGAAGCCCTAGTCTTCAGTTACACGTTGGCAATGTCCTATTGGGTATTTCAAAATTGTATTTTCCAAGTATCCCAAACTTAGTATGTTCAAAATAAAATTTATTCTCCCCCCCAAACTTACTGCTTTTTTGTATATCTCTATCTCTGTCCAGAGCACCACAATCAGTCACCCAGGTTCACAATCTTGCACTTATCCTTAACCTCTTCTCTTCACAATATCAAACAACTATCTTATCAAATCTTCCCCTCTGACACCTTTCAGATTATCCCATTTATTTTTATAACCACCATAGCTATTGTGAAAGAATGATTAGATAGGTCATGCTTAATTTTAAAAGACAGAGCAAGAAATAATTGGTAGAAGTTACAGATAGGTAGTTATAAGGGTAATATAAGGAAAATTTCCCTAATTATAATGATCAAAAAAATAGAATAACTGACCTTGAAAGGAAATTAATTTTTTCCCAGAGACCATTAAGTAGAAGCAACTGTAGTGGGAATTTATGGTCAGGTATAGATTAAGGTCGATGACTTATAGGTTTACCTTCTACTCAGATTCTCTGATTCTACGAATCTATTAACTGAAAAAAATTATTGGGGAAGTGACTACACCATCCATTTTATTCACATCAAATGTTCAGTAAAGATCCTAAAGATGTTACATTTTTAGAAGTTTACTGTCAAGTATTGCCTGGTAAAAAGAAAACTTACTCCTATTTATTAATTTCATTAATATACTTTTCAATGCCCATTTTATAAGTACTATAAGATGAATGCATTATTATTGACATAAAGCATACTATTAATGAAATGATTATATTAACATGAAAATAGCAATACATATATGTATGAATAAAATAACATTAATCAATAAATATAACATATTATCAATATTTCATGAAAAGTATCATAAAATTAATGAAAGGGAACAGGAAACAGTGCAAAGAGTATGGACCTTAGAGGCAGGATGACTTTGGGACAAATACATATTGAACATATAAAATATATGTGTGTGTGTATGATATCTATTGAAAATGTCATTGTAGGGAAGTTACTCAACCCCTCAGTAGGCTAGGCTTCATTATTTATTTTCTGTAGATTGATCCTCAGTAAGCTTAAATGACTCATTCAGTTTTAAAACTAGTAAGTAGCTGGATAAAGACTAGGTGGTATGGGGAGTATATTGTATTGAAATTTAATTTGGAATTTTAGTCATATTTTATATGTACTAGGAATTTCTATTAAGGGAACACTACTGCCAATTCTCTAATAAAATGAATAATTGCCCTTAATATACTTCTTTATATAATGATATTTTTCTCCACGCAATTTTGCTTAAGGTTAAGACACAACAGCATTGTTATTTTGCTGCTGTGCTTTGCTTCTAAGTAACCAAACAAAAACCAGACTCCTGCAGCTGCTTAGATAGCAAGAGGATATCATTTTGGAAAGACTTTGACTAGAAGAGGGTTGTGGCCAGTAACTAAAGTGCATCTAATTTGACACACCCTAGATATGTCAAATCACGGTAACCTTTTATGAAACATGTTAAAATGAGAATTAGCTGAATAAACTTTTAAAAAGTGAAATATATCTAATATATGATCAGGAATCAAATGATAATTCTGCATTTTCAAAAATTATAAATAGATGGGACCTGAGATATCTCTTTTATAGAAGAGGAAACTGAGCCACAGAGTACATATGTTCCTTACTATATAAGGACATAAAATTAACTATAAATTCTGACTTGGTAGAAACTGAATCTGTACTAAGCAAGAATGAGCTCAACATGCACTGTTTCAGCATCCATTCACATAAATTGATGACTTCTGCCCACTGAAATGATGAGGCCATGGAAAGGGGAAGAAAGATTAGTTTAAGTTTCACGAAGGCTGTACTCTGTAACTGGACCCATCTATCATTGTCACATAAGGAAGTATCTTTGATTTGGAAATCCCCTGAGCACTGATAGCCTTATCTCATTTTCTCTACCATGGTGGCTCTCCCCACCTAAGTAGTACATAGTCTGAGAAGGAGGCAAACTTCTGAAATAACATAATGGAGAAATTTGAATGGGATATAATTCATTAAGAACTCAAAAATATAGAAGTATCCCTTCTTCGGTGTCTACACTGGACAGAACCATTAAAAAGTCACTCTAGAATAATTTAAGCAAGTAATATGCCAAAACATGAAATTCCTTGAGCTTTTCTTTTAAAAATCAGTAATTTCAGCCTCCTCAGTTTTCATACTACTGAGAAGGAACATTTCATTGGTATGGTGAAAGTAATCACAAATGTTAATGTTGCTTCATGATCAATTCTGCAATAAGGAAGCCTGCGTGAGATAAAATATGATAACAACTTAACCATATCCCCAAAGAGACAAACCAACCAGTTTATTGCTTAACATGATTAATTTCAAAGAAATGAATTATCAAAAATTTCTTCCTATATTTACTCCTGCTTAGGTGAGGGAAGAGAGGACTAGACTTCTACTAGCTTACAGCCTATCCATATTCACACTGAGAGTTCCAGGAACCAAGTATGTGAAGAAAAGGGTCCCTTCCACACACACTCTTCTTGTTATACAGTGAGCAGAAATGTTCTAATCATGTATCAAGCTGACCTGGAGTGTGTGAAAATTTCAAAAAAGCCTACCCAATTTTTATGCTCCTAAATTGTCAACTTAGAGTAAAAATGGTTCTGTGTGCTTAAATCAGGGGTTCTTAACTTTAATGGGAAGTCATAGATATCTTTGGCAGTCTGATGATGTCTAAGGATCCTTTTGAGAATAATTTTATATGCATAAAATAAACTACATCAAGATTCCAAAGGAAAACAATTCTTTTGAAATATGATTGTCAAAATATGTAAAAAAAATAATGACCTTAAGTTAATAATCTCTGTTCTAGCTAGATTCTATTAACTTTGTCCTCAGAAGAATGGTACTTTCAGATATCACATTCCTCCAGGTCCAATAAATTCTTTTTGGTTGACTGATGAATATATATATATATATATATATATATATATATATATATACATATATATTCTTTGCCACACATAAGAGGGAAAGGGTACTTGTATAAAAACAGTGCACATAGCTTTCCCACAATCAGGCCATGCAATTCACCCCCTTCAGACTGATATTTGGGAAGGATTAGATATTGAGTATGAATCTTGAGATCACAGGGTTGCAGGACATTTTGAATATCTGTATCAGCCTTAAAAGTAATCAATATGCTTGAGCAAACATCTTAAGTCAGAAGTAACCTTCCCTACCTCCAAATTCAAGTTCCAGATCTAGAGAGATGAAATCAATGAAGACAATTACTTCTTCTTCTTCTTCTTCTTCTTCTTCTTCTTCTTCTTCTTCTTCTTCTTCTTCTTCTTCTTCTTCTTCTTCTTCTTCTTCTTCTTCTGCTGCTGCTGCTGCTGCTGCTGCTGCTGCTGCTGCTGCTGCTGCTGCTGCTGCTGCTACTGCTACTACTACTACTACCACCACTACTACCACTACTGTTATTACTGAAATGGTAACTAAATATAAACAGAGTAAGAATATGTAGGTGTAGCTCTGGTTCCCTGGTATGGGGACTACACAGGCCAATAAAAACAATGGACTGTGTGAGAATAAATAATTTGTCAAATCTGAAAAGCAACCAGTATACACTGATGTTAGTATTGTATAAGGTTTTCAAATGCATTTAACCTATCCTGATTTTGGGTGGCCATGATGATCCCTGTGGTCATCCCTAACATCCTTAGTACCAGATAACACAATCAATTGCTGAAGGACCAGAGCTTGGGAAAAACAAATAATATCTTAGATAAGAGAAACCTGAATTGACAAAAAAAAATCACATATTATGTCAGTATTAAAAGATATGTGAATACACAAAGTACATTTCTGGAAAGATAATATTTGGACTTTGAAGAACTATTATTGACATTTCTGGCACTTAGAAAAGTGACTTTTCTAAAAGTTCATTTGTACAAATCAATAAAAGAAATATTATGTACAAACCAAATTACTTTACAGAACTTGATAAATTAACAAAATTCCTTTGGAAAAACAAAATTTCTAGAAGATCAAAGGAAGTGATAAAAAATAAGTAAAAACAATGAGAGAATAGCACTTCCAAACCACAAGCTATACTCTAAAGCAAGATTCATCAAAACTATCTGGTGTATTGGTTAAAAAATAGGGAGAACAATGCAACAGACCAGTCAAAGGAGATTCAGAAAAAATATATAGCTCAATAACCCAGTGGTTTTTTTAAGTGCACAATATAAATTAACTGTGAGTGAAAAATCTTAGTCATTTCCCTATAGAGCAATGATTAAAATATATGAACAAAAATTTTGAAAGAAAGAATTGCAATGTGTTCAAAACTACATGAAGAAAATGCTAAAAATCACTAATGATAAAAGAAATTCAAATCAAAATTACTCCAAGATTTCATCTTACACCTACAAATTGGCTTTAAAAATGGCAACAGTCAATGTTGAAGGAAATGTGAGAAAATGGGGACACTAATACATTGTTGGTGGAGCTATGAAATGATACAACTGTTTTGGAAAGCAATTTGAAATTATACAAATAAAGTAACTGTTCATATACCAAACCAAAGACTCCATTACTGGATTTGTATACCAAAGAAACCATCAATAAAAAAAAAGTTCGGTAAGAATTAAAATAATATTTCCACCCAGATATATATTTTATAAAGTTTATTGGAAGGGTACACAAATGTTCCTAAGTAATCTGACCACATGGTGCCTAGCCTGCCAGTCTCTTCCTCATTCCTTCCTCACTTGCCTGCCTGCTCTGCATCCTGACTTCTTTCTTCCTTCTCTTCTTGCTTCTCCTGATTCTCTCTCGATTCTCCCACCATTATCCCAAACCTTGACCTTTATTGACATACAGAAAGTAGAAGAATGCAAAACTGGCACAACTATGCTATGTCAGGAATGTTTGATAGACTGGTAAAGTTACTCAGGAAGTGGAGGGGATGAGCTTCCTTGACACAATTCTCCCTGTGATCCTCTGAAAGACCCGTCTCCCCAATGGATCATTTAAATATAAGTATCTTATAATGCTAAATACCTTCAAGCTAAAAGTACATACAATATTGCATTTTTTAAAAGGAAGCTACAATAGTTAGAGATGAGAGTAAAATACAAAAACTGATTGATAGATGCATTGAGAAAATTCCAATTAGGGGGCAGCCCCATTTGGCATAAGAGTTTACATTCCCATTCAGTTCAGTTTATTATATCCCAAAATTCAGTCTAGATCTTTTGATAAAGTGTGTAGCTTCTTCAGGCATCTTTACAGCATCTTCTCCAAAAGGATCTACTTTCTTGATTTTGAGGTGTTGGCAAGTTTCTTTTCCTGAAATTTCTCCAAAAAAATGTAAACCTTGAATTTTTAGGATAATTACACAAATCTCCGCCGAGGAGGGTGTTAACCAACACCAGAATCACACTGGGATATATGACTGAGTTATGAGGTATATGAAACAATTGTCAAAAGAAAAAACAAAACAAAACAAAAACAAACCACACCCAAAAAATCCCAAAATAAAAGAGTAAAAAAATGAAATTCTGTATAAAAATGAGAAATACAGAATAAAGTAAAAAAATCTTACCTGCATAAAATTCTGAGTAAAAAATAAACTAAACCTGTAACAGGTCCTTAAATCACATCAAGGCCAAATTAAAGTGACTTTTGTCCCACAAGCCTGTAAGACAATAGCAGCAATACAGCACTGTACCCATTTGTAGCCAGGACTACAGAAAATTGCCAAACTGTAAGGGAGAAAGGACCAGGTTTCAGCAGCAAATTGGGAAAATTATTTCCTGGTCCGATTTTACTGGCACTGTCAGAGATAGGGGAAGCCAGGATGATAGCCAACCTGAGGCACTTGACAGAATATTGCACATGGAGTGTGGTTCAGGCTTTTGTATTGGCATAGAAGTTCAACAATCCTCCCTGGATTGGTTTTGGTTTGTTTTGACCTCATGCTACTTGATACTGTATAGTGGCTCTTTTGTTCCCTTCTCTTGGAATTAGACATAATCATTAAACAAAGTCCCATAACATTTATCAATAAATGGCAGGTTCCCATAGTTGAAAGCTTTTGGGGGTATACATATTACTAGGGCTATTAGATACTGTTAACTTTATCCTCCAAGTAAAAAAAAAAATAATACTGATCTCATGTACTTCAAATATTACCAAGGTTAGGAAAAAAGAAAGAAAAAATATGCTATTAAAAACATGAAGAGAAAATAATTAATTAAAAAATGATAATTCCACAGTTCATATTCCATGTGACAATGCATTAGCCAAGCTGAGGCACAACACAAAAGGTGCTCACTGAAAAATGAAATGTATATCACTCTTAACTTGGCCAGGATCCACAGTGGGAGTGTACATAAATTTTTTTAACAGAAAAACCTTTTAACAACAACAACTAATGCAGATTCTAAAAAGTACCAAAATCCCCCAAATTATAAGAGCCCATTTAATGACAATAAACAAATAAACCCACTATCATTAGGATTCACATGACTTGCTGTGTCACATAAAAAACCTTTGAAATCATGAATAGTTGTAAGTTACAAGTTCTATGGATGTAGCCAATCTTTCAACCCTGTATGAGATATTTTTAACAAAGTCTATTATTGCTATCATTCCAAAATTTGGTAGGAGAGAAACTTCCCCAAAAAACAATCTCTGATCAGTTGATGAAGAATTACAAATATAAGAAATCCATTTCAAAGCTACGAGGCTTCACAGGAAAAAATCATTCCCACCTCCTGGATGAGATTATAACACACTACAGAGTAACTAAGCACATGGGCACCTCCATCCCTCTTGGTATGAGACTGTAACAGTATAACAGAACTGTCTCCAATATGTCCAATTTCACTTGGAGCCAAGGTCTAAAAAATAAAAATCACTTTAGGTATGCCATCAATTACATTTAAAATAAATGCAGAAATGGGAAAATATAACAGTGTCATTTCACTTTACTTCAACTACAAATAAACCCTTACCTCTTATTACAAACAACTAAGAGGCAGGCAAATAAATGATCGGTCAGAGGTAGGGATACTCCCAAATATCTGAAAATTACTTTTGAAGAATCATGAAAATCAAGTTAAGTTATCAGATAATTAAATTCTCCAAAATATGTATACAGGTTGAAACCAATGTGATAGAGTTCATCCATCAGCTCTGTGTGACAATTAACAAAGACAAAAAAGGAACAAAATGCTGTTTATGGGCTTTTACAAAGATATTCTTCAGTACAATCATAGACATAGGGAAGGTACAAATAAAGACAATTTAATAGAAAATTTCTATTTTAATAACTTATGAAGTAGCTAACAGTAAATTACATACATCCTGTATTTAGAATTGAATTACAGAGACTTCTTCCTTCTGGGGAGGGGAACAAACTGAACCAGTTAACATTAATAAGTCAGTTAGGTCTGAAGAGTCTTAAAATTCACCTCCAGACTCCTTGAGGTTCCTTCCCTTCCCAAGTACCACCATTCATCACAATTTCTTTGTCCATACCTCTGGAGTCTCCCATGCTGAGGGGAGTTCCCACATTTAGTACAGGTGTTTGGGTGTGAGTTTTGATTTTCCTCATTGGAATAACTATTTCTCCTATTAATATTACTATTCCTGAAACTTCTATTGCTATTTTCCTGATTTCTCTTCTTATAGTTCATAATAACATGGATAACTTTTCCACAAAAGTAACATGTTAGTGGTTGTTTTGTGGATTCATGTAAGGAAGCTATGATCTCTCCTTGATTTACCTTCACAACAGTTTTAGTTAATGCCTTTATTTCCTTCCTCAATGTCTCTACTAAAGTAGCATTCTCTTTATCCTTCTCACCCTGTTTAGAAATAAATTCCTTTATTTCCTTCCTTAATGCTTCCACTAATTCAGTGTTCTCCTTCTCCTTTTCCTTATATCCTTCAAAAGAATAAACTGCCACTCTTTTCAATTCTGCAAGGTCCATAGTAGGCCAATTTGGATAGCTAGTCATAAAATAATTCCTAAATGCCTTACAACTGTTTTTCACAAATTGTATTCTGATTTATCTAAGGTCCTGTTCCCTATCAAGATCAAGCTCAATATATCTTCCTCCCAGCTCGATTAGTCTATCCATAAATTGAGCAGGATTTTCGCCATCTTCTTGCTTAAGATTCTCAAATTTAGTCCATGTTCCAGGCCTATCAGAACAGGCTCTCATAGCTTTTATCAATACATTTCTATCCTGGCACAATGGTAAGTAATCTTGCTCTGAACTTGGGTCCTGTTTGCCATCTTCAATTGGCCAATGAGCTGTTCCGTCTCCTTGGGCCTCATTAACAAGAGAAAGAATCTTTTTTCTTTCCTTTTCTGTTAGCAAGGCCTGGAGCAAATCTTCTACATCAACCCATGTGGGATTATATTGTAAAAAATGCTTTCAAACTTATTTACCACAACCACAGACTCAGCTTCATATGAAGATGTTTTTTCTTTGAACCTCTCAATGTCCTGTGGAGAAAAAGGTGTATGATGTCTAATGTTTCCTAAATCTCCAGGTCTGTTATATGTAGTGACATCTCTTAGAGGAAAAAGACCTTTATTTGAATCATCTGTAGCAACTGCCGCTTGGCCTGTGTTTTGGAGTTCAATAGAGTGGGTTGTAGTGAGGCTAGTAGGAGAAGGGGGTGGGGTGGTGGAATAGAATTGGTCAGCAGGTAGGGAGGCAGAGTGAAAAGATCAGGGGCAGGGTGGAGAGGAATGGGGGAGGGCTGGGGGCAGGGTAGAGAGGAACAGGGGAGTGGTTGGGAGTGGGGTTGAGAGGAGTAGAATGGGTGAGTTCTAGAGGAGTCATAGTAAGGTGGGTAGGAAAGAGGAAAAGAATTGAAGTAGGGATGGTGTGGGTGGGGATACAGGAGATAGGTGGGCACTGGGTAGTTAGGGTAGAAAGGTAGATTGGGGGGAAAGTGGATGGGAGGAATAGGGGGGATGATAGAGGTCTGAAATGGAGAGGAACTGGGGGGGGGGTTAAGTCCTGGTTTGGGTCAGTTTGTGGAGAAACATCCTCACTGGCTAGGTGGGATGATAAAGTATGTTTCTTGCTAGATTTTACTGAAGGAATTAAGCTAGAATGGTTTGGTTCCAAAGAAAGAATGGTTTCCTCACTAGAGGGGACGGTTGATTTATCAACATGATATGCCACCAGAGGAATCTTTGTTTTTAATGGCTAACTTCAAAGCTTTTAAGATATTGAAGTCAAAAGGGCCATATTTTGGCCAGGTAAAAGACATGTCCATCCATGCCTTACAAAGTTTTCTAGCTTCTTTCTTTGTCATCCAGCTCTCCTTAGGCAAATTAGGATCACTCCAGCAATTGAGAAATTTATGCAGGGGTGAATCAGAAGTAATAATTCCTGATTTCCTGTGATGTGTTGTAGTATTTTCCATATTTTCTAGTCTCTATTTAAGCTACTTTAAGTATTGCTAAATGGTCAGCTTAAACAATGAAAAGTTCCTAAAACATAAAAAAATAGAGACACAAAGTTCTTCAATGTTCTTTTGGATGGCAATAAGAGAAGGTTTAAAACAAAAAGATAATGCAAGGAAACAGTTATTGTTGCACAGCAATAGTATCAATAATGAATGTGTATTTAATTTAATAATTGTTATTATTAATAATCAATAACTACATGCAATTATTAATTATAATCAACAACATGTATTTATTATAATTATCAATAACTGTATCAATAATATAAATTTATAATAATTATTATTAATAATTAACAACCATAAACAAGTATCAATCATCAATAATAACCATTGGTAATTAATAACGACTAGTAATAATTATTGAAAATTAATAATTATTGTTATTGATAGTATTCTTAATACTATTGTGTTCTAAAATTATTCCTTAATACTGCATGTAATTAATTTGATTTAATGTTGGCTTTGTTCAATTTTGGAAATTTGGTTTTAATTTATATTTAATGTTATTAATATTTCCTAATAACAATCCTTTTATTTAAATGTATTCAATTTAATGGCATTATTTCAGATCACCACTAGCAGGAGCTGAGGAATTCTTTTAATTTTCCTGCAGTTTTAATTATCGACAGTAGGTGGTGCTATAAATGCATGTAGAGTGGAAAGTACCTGTGGGTAGACCTATCTAAGCAAGTAGTCAGATAAAGGAAAGAAAAAAAAATGGCTTTGATATGCTAAAGAAGGTAGGCACTAAAGTTTGAGGATGGGGAAGGGAGAGAGAAAATTTTAAAGAGAACTTCAGTGTAAAATGCATTTTCCCCTCCCACTGCAGTTAGGCAGTGGCCATGGTTTTTTCATAGTTGGGGGAGCAGGGAGCTCCTAACCCTAGCACAGCCTGGAAGGACCTGCAGGATTAATTTAATGGGTGTCTCTGAGCAGGTCACTGCTGCAGTGGTCCAACAGGTGTGGTGTGTGGGGAAAGACCTGTTGGGTCCTAGTCCCCCTCGGTCCTCTTTGGAATGGGGGGGGGGGGGTCCTTACACCAGTTCGTTCCCCCAGTCTGCAAGGGCCATCCTGTGAGTGGGCCCCATCCTTTACTGCCCCACTCTTGTCCAAAATGGGTCAGGTCGGGTGGGTCACATGGGGAGTCCTTAAAGATCTGGGGGGAAACACACACACACACACACACACACACACACACACACACACACACACACACACACAGCTGCTTTCCTCCTCGGTTCCCCATTCCTCGGTTCCCCAGTTCTGCTTGGGGCAAAAAGTCTTCTTTCCCTTCTCTACTGGCCCAGGGAGCCCCTAAACTCTACCCCAGGATTAATTTAAGGGGGTGTCTGGCCGCTCAGCAAAGGACCTGACTGAGCAAAGCAGCAGTATGAGCCAGTGGTTTTATGCACCTGGGGAAGTCAGGGGTTGGGGCTGGGCTTCTGTGCTCAGGCCTGGACATTATTGAGCCACTCTGGGCTAAAGTAAGAGAATGGGGTGGGAAAACTCAGGGGAGGGAGTGTTTCTTACCAGTTCATCTGAAGAGGCACTTAAATGATTCTGTTTCTCTTTCTCAGCAAGTTTCCTTCTATGCAGGCAGCAGCTGCTTCTATCTTTAAGCTTAACTAAGCACTAACTCAAAACTTCTCTCAGAAGAAAAATAAAGGTTTGTTTTCTAAACCAAAGTGGTTCACCATTCTGTAAGAATTAAAATAATATTTCTACCCAGACATACATTTTATAAAGTTTATTGGAAGGGTAGACAAATGCTCCTAAGTAAACTGACCATGTGGTGACTAGTCTGCTAGTCTCTTCCTCATTCCTTTCTTATCTGCCTGCCTGCTCTGCATAGTCCTGACTTCTTTCTTCCTTCTCTTCTTGCTTCTCCTGATTCTCTCTTGATTCTGCCCCAATTCTCCCAAACCTTGACCTTTGTTGACGTATAGAATGTAGAGGAATGCAAAACTGCCATAACTATGCTATGTCAGGGATGTTTGATAGACAGGAAAAGTTACTCAGGAAGGGGATCAGTTTCCTTGACCCAATTCTTATATACTCCAAAATATTTATAGAAGTCACTTTTTATAATATCTAAGTATTGGAAACAAAGCAAATGTCTGTAATTGGGTAATGGTTAGACAAATTTTGGTATATGAATGTAATAGAATACTATGTGTTCTAAGAAACGAAGAAACATGGAAAGGTCTGTATGAACTGATTCAAAGGGAAGTAGTCAGAAGAAAGATAATAATATACAGAATAACGACAACAATTTAAATAGTGAAAATTACATGTAAAAACCAACATTAAATATAAAATTTAATCAGTATTAAATGCAACTCAAACAAGAGATGTGAGAAGGCACCCCTAATCTAACTCTTCATGAATGTAGGGAGTCCCAAGCTATTAGACATTGTACATATTTTCAGATTTAATGCATCTATCAGTTGTGCTAACTTCCCCAATCTCCCCCCCCCCAAAAAAAAACAAAATTAAAAAACAAAACAAAAAAAATTGTTATATGGGATAGGAAGGGGGAGTGAGAGGGATACATGGTATACTGTGTATATAAAAAACATGAGATAGCAATAATTTCTTAAAAGAGAGCCATAACTACAATATTGCCCCAGATTCCAAATAAAGTAGATAATGCTTCTTCCCTACTCTAGTTTGCTGTGCCTAGATCTCTGATCACACACTATATGACACTACCCTGAAGGTAGAGTCTCCCTGGTCCCTTTCTTTGGGCCTCTTCTGTGGGGCTAGGGAATCGTTAGGCATACTAAGTGATCTGAAACCAGATTCTCCTGGTGATAGTTATACCTTCTCCTGGCATGATTGTACCTAGCCTAGGAAAAGCAAACTCTGTGCTTCTCCCTTCCCTACCCCGACAATGAATTTGCCAAAGCCAGCATAATCTCTAGTAATTGTTCTGCCCTTGGTCTGAATGCCCTTGGTCTGGGGTGAATGAAAGAATGAATGAATAAAAATGTTTTTATTAAGGGCTTGCTATGTGTGTGGCACTGAGCTAAGTGCTGGGGATACAAACATGAAGGAGAAAGAGCCACCTGCTCTCAAAGCTTTCAAGATAATGAAGGGAGACGTGGAGAGAGAACGGTAACTAACAAAGGAAGTTTCAAACTGAGGCAATACAGAGCTGGTGGAGTGGTGTATAGAAAAAAATGACACCCCCTTTCAAGAAAGCAAAATAATATTATTGATTCAATCATTTTGACATAACAAAAGATGGAATGATATAGATGGAGGATCAGGAAGATGGCAAGATGGCAGGATGGACAGCAGAGGCAACTGAATGGGACAGGGATGTGAATCAGTCAGATGTCTAGGGCCATCTAGGAAATGTGTTAAGTGTGTCACTTTGCATTTACTCATTCACCAATCATCTGTCTCTGTCCTAGGATAAGAACTTTAAAATGAGAGGATTAGCTTCTCATTGATGGAGTTATGGTCTGATGTGGAAGGCAAATGGAAAAATACAGGTGGAACACTGGGTGACAGAGGAGATGGGAAGGTTTACAATGAGTCACCAAATTATAGAGAATAATTCTTCTCACAAAAAGCGAATGATTATAGAAAAAATAACCCCCTTGATCTACAAAGGTAATATATATAGATATATGATAAAGAGAAGAAGGAATAGAACTCCATAGAGATAGAACAGCTGAAAGAGAAAATCTCTTCTTGTAGAGTGAAAACCATATCATGAGACCTTTCTAAGTTGACAGCATAGCTAGAAGACAACAGAGAAATTTTTTTCATCTTGGCCACAGTTTTAACTAAACTAAGGCATCTGTGGTTTTGAACTAGACCATCAACATCTGGGGCATGCTTTCTTCCAAAGGCAGATTCTGACCCACCATCCAATAATAGTATATGATGTGGTAGCATCCCCATAGTTTATGCACTATTCTTGGGGACTCATTTTCCAATTAACATTCCTCTCTGATTGCTGCCTTCCTCACTTTCTGCTTTCTTTCATGGAATTAGCATGTCTTAACAAGACCACAGATGATGAGACTCTCTTGGGAATGGGCTTTCTCCTCTCCCTATGCAACAGTCCTTGACTGATGCAGACTATATACTATAAGCTCTATGAACCAAGAAAATTTCTAGTTATAGCTCTGAATCAGTACAATGACTGCTGCATAGTATGCATTTAAATATATGCTAGTTGGCTTGACTTGAATTGGGTTGGAGGCAGCTTGAAAAGACCAAAGAAATCTGCATGATCTTTAGTTTGGTGGAGGAAAAAAAGAAATCAGTCAAGAAATTACAGATATACTCCCACACATGACTGTTAAGAAAATTTAGGTGAAATATCACTACAAGGCAATGGTTCTACTTTCACGTCTGATTTTTAAAAATCTATGCCAGTCTCTAAAAAGAGAAAATTGGACCAGGTTTGGTCCATTAATTTTTATGGTTTGAGTCAGAAAGATTTTTTGATAGTTTAATTGTTTGCATTACCATAATTTTCTAATCTGTACATTCACCCTTTCTTACCCAGGGAGATATCTTTTGTTAGAAAGACTAAACTAGAAAGGGATAAGCATCTCAGCAAATCAAATACATGAACTGAGTTTGACAGTACATACAAAATTCCATATTCAGCATGTACTCATGCAAAGAAATGAAGGAGATGCGCTTCATCCCTTCGTCTTCTGAAGGAAGGTTGAACAAATACAACTTCATAGGCTTAAGTTTCCCCACATGTACTTTTTTTAAAAGTTCTCTCTCTTTATACGATTGTAGTGACTTTGCATGCTATCTTTCTGGTTATGTTTATATCACTTTGCCTCAGGTCATTTAAATCTTTTCATGTTTCTTTATGTTCTTAATGTTTCTTATGATACAATAATATTTCATTATATACTAATAATAATGGCTAATATTTATATAGTATTTACTATATGCCAGGTACTATGCAAAGCTCTTTACAATTATCTCATTTGATCCTCACAATCACCCAGGGAAATTAATTATTATTATCTCTATTTTATCTACCATAATGTATTTATCCATTCCCCAAATGAAGACTATCTACTCTCATTCCAGTTCTCTGCTACTACAAAAAGTATTACTATAAATATTCTAGTGTATATGGAGCCAAACTTTCTATATTTGACCTGAGGGATTTTTTTAAGCCCTAAGAGATTTTTTTTCAGTCTTAACTAAAAACTGTTTAAAATTCTGTCACATGTTTTTTGTGAACCACAGGAAATATCTTCTAACAACCTTTCAATTTATAATGCACTTTTCAGAGGTTCCTTTCAAAATGGCTCTTGTATTTTCTGTTTTACTACTGACTGTGACAGAGGCTGGCACATAAGAAAAGTGCCAGGCTGAAGAGTGTGGAACTGATCACTCAACAGGGGAGGGGCCCCAGGAGTTTGGAATCTGGAGGAGGAGAAGACTGACTAGTAAAGGAGTTGGTCTGTCAGTTGGGAGAAGCCAAAGAGAGAAGGTTGAAAAACACTTTCTCCTGAGGGTTATTACTCACTTTTTCCTTCTTCTAACTGGAAATCTTTCCCCCCAACATTTCCCAATTGAAAAGACTATTGAAAAGGAAATCTGAGAAAGAAATTTTAAATCTCTTTTTGACTTTACTTCAGCTCCTGTTGCTCTGAGTCTGAACTGTGGCCCAGGGGCCAAACCTAGCCCTTTGTGATCTCTCGGTTTCAGTGGTCATCTCTATATAGGTGACACAGATCTATTTGTTCTGCCCTAACCTCCAGCATTTCATCAATGCCTTACTGAATATCCTGCACTTTACACTCAGAATGTTCAAAAATGAATCCATTGTCTCTTCCTTCCAATATTTCTCTCTTTCTAACTACCTTCTTTATGTTGAGGGTGCCCCTTTCTTCTGAGTCTTCTAGGCTCCCAACTTAGATGTTATCTTTAATTCATCATTCTTTCTTATACCATGATATCTAATACTTGTCAAGTGTTATTATTTCTAGTTTGGGCCATTGTATACTTAACTGGCCATTGGATCTTCCTAAATTACAGGTCCAGGATTGGAACCCAAATTTCATATCTCCAAATCTAGTGCTCTGTGTATTGTAGCATGCTGGTTCAATCTTTAATCATTTTTGTTTAAATGAAGATTTATCTTTCTACTTGCCTCTATTGACTTCCTCAGAGAGGTACAGAGGAGTACAGTAAGTATTATATATAAACATTTAATTATATATAATTATTGCTTATTAATTGTTACTAGGCTGTGCCAGTAAAATTATAATTCTGGCCACTTCCACCCTCAGAATATGCTCACAGGAAATGACTCTGTGTCTGTAGTCCAAGGATTCTTGGTCCAAAAGATAATAAAAGATTTGTCATTAGGATATTTAGAGTAAGACATAGAAGAATTGATTTAGGTTTGAAGGACAGAATGCTTACAATGATTGATGTCTGGAACTGGAATGGACTGTTTAGGACATCATACATCTCTCTTTATTGGAGGTCTTCAGAGAGAATCTGGATAACCATAATTTGAGGATGTTATGAAACGGATTTTTGGTAATGTACAGGTTTGAACATATTGCCCTGGAGGTTTCTTTCAAGACTGAAATTGAGTACTAGGCTTCCAAATTCTTTGGGTACCATTACTGGACCAATGTTAAATTTGAGGGCATTCGTAGAGGACTACTGAAGGAATGTATTCTTGGTCCTCTTCTGTTTTACATGTGACTTTCATTAAACCACTAAAGTGGGTTTATTAAAGTTATGATGGATGCAAAATTGGGTATTTTAACTAACACATTGGCTGATAGATTCAAGCAATAACACCACAGAACAGCTGCATTAATCAAATAAGATTAAATTCAGTTGAGATAAATATGTTTTCATATATGTATTCTATAAATGAAGTTGAAAAGTCCAGAAGAGGAGAGGTATTTCTAGATAACAATCACTTGCAAAAGATGTTGGGATTTATTGGCCACAGACTCAATATGTCAATGTTACTAAAAGTCAAAAAGTTCATACTCTACTTTACTATACAGAATGAAATGGAATTTCAAACAAAAGAAGTAATCTCTGCTCCTCTCGATTAGTAATAATATACCAAAAGAATAAGGAATAGAATAGCTGGGACAGCCAGAAAAGGGTCATCAGGATAGTGAAAGATCTGAACACTATACCATACAAAGATCATTTGATGCATTGATTGAAGATTGAAAGAAAAAAACTTAAAGAAATTATGCTACCAAATATGAAAATTCCATGTGGCAGACAGGATGATTCAGCTTCCTCTAGAGGACATATCTATACTAAAAAAACAAACAAACAAACAAAAAAAGAATTAAGATTGTAGGGAGGCATACTTAGCCTTGAGGTTAAGAAAATATTTTCTAATAATCACATCTTTCCAAAAGTACAATGAAATATCTCAAGAGATCATAATTTCTCAACAACAATTTTCAAGTGTATGTTAGGTGATTATTTATTGGGGTGTTTCAGAAGGGATGTTTTTTTTCAGGAACAAATTCAATTAAATGGTTTCTGTAATCCCTTCCAACTCTGAGATTCTGTGATTTTATGATCAGACTAGATAAATTCAGACAAACTTATCAATAGATATTTGGCCCCCAGAGGAAGATTTAGATGAGAGAAAGGAGTGGGGTAAAAAAATATAAAAGAACATCTCTGAAAGCATAGCGAGGCTGAAATCACTTTTTGCTAGTGGGGTTTTTGAGCAACAGTTTGGAAAATGTGGAGTCCCCACAGAATGTCTTTAAGTTACAGTGGTTACTTCCTGTCATTGGAAATTGACCTGCAACCCATGAGTACAACTTGACTGCAGTGGGGAGAGAGGTGATTTGTATGATACCTTGTTTGTTTTTGTCTAGTCATGAAAACTGATTATCAAACAGTCTAAACAGTTAATATTTTTCCTTCAGTAGTAGAACAAGACCTAATTATATCAACCTCATCTGTTCATGGCTCAATCCATTACTTTCAGCTGAGTGATATTGTGTGTGCCTGAAAAAAATAATAATATTTCCTAGATTTGAGTATGTTTGACTTATTCTATAGACATTGTCCTTCATTTTGTAAAACTTCATCAACTAGAGACAGAATCTATGAAACCTTAAGTTTCTCTTCTCTCTTCTGAAGGGTATCATACAACCAAAGAAATTTAAACTAAACCATGACTGCAAAAGTGGCCAGTGCATCTATATGAATGTATAAGAATATAATATATATATATAATCTTATATAAACAGGTATAAACTTTTATTTTTAAAAATCTCCTTTGCTTATGTTCTCATGCATGAAGAGAACAAAAATGAACTGAGTTTTGAAGTATGAACTACTGTCTGGAAGATGAATTGGGTATTTAAAAACTGTTATTAAAGCATTTATTCATTCAATAAATAGTATATAACTGTATGTCGTATGCTAGGTAGTGTGGAAGAATCACAATAATATCTCCCATTCAAAAATTTCTGCTTTTTTATAGAAATTGTAAAAGCATGATGCTATTAAATTAGCAATTCAAATCAGGCATTTCTCAGATGAGGCACTCATTTATTATTCCTTGTTACTAATCAACATTCAATAAGTCTGGTAGATATCATAGTTTAAGATTGTATTTTCCTTGGCCAAACCTCCCAAATCAGCAACTTTTTATTAACAGCACATTTTTAGTGGAATCACACTGGCCCTAGAAAAGCTTGAACAACATGTATTGCTTGAATTCTAGTGGAAGAAATTCTTTTTTTTTTTATATGCTCAGAAATGTATATCCAACAATATAATTCTAGTAGTCTGTCTTCTGTACTGAAGAAGTAGCTTCCTGCCATTCAATACAAGTATTCACAGAGGAATATCACATGAATACTTCCTTTTGCAATGATTTATAACATCCTTGAGATATATTCACAGTGAAAAGGAATGCGCAGAAAGAAATTGGCATGGTTTCAATGACATTGAAACGTCTATTCCGAATGTTTCATAATCTATTATTTCAGCTGCTCTAAAAGTAAAGTGGCAAGTGAAAATGAGTCTCAAGGTATTGGAAAAATTCCTTGAAAATGCAATGATTTTCATCCAACCTAAACATGGATAGAGTGTTTCAGTTTTGTGTCTGTGACATTTAATATGTTTAGCTCTGAAATTTAACAAATAACAATGCAACCTCTTAAGATTCATAATGGTAACAAACTAAATGTGTAATCTACCCAATTAGCCTAGAAAATTAGAAAGAGAAACGAATCTATGTGGAAATGGTAAAGACAGCAAGATAATTTCTTTGAGTGGTCCACAATTTCATCAGTAAGCAGATGATGGCCTCCTAATTTTCATACGCTGTCACAATTAAAAAAAATTATTACACTGGGCATTTTTCAGAGAAAAAAGGTACCTACATTTTGCTGGTCTTACTCTTGGAGAACCGACTCACATTTCATTGCTGGAACTTCTTCCAAAGCCTTTCAAGTTTTGGTAGGCTCTGCTACAGACTGTAATAACTATGAAAATGTCCTTATAAGGTTAAAAATTTCACTCTGCTTTTCAGTGAACCATCAAGGCACAACATTAATGGTTGATACTCTAATTCAATCTTAACATTTACAAAGAAAATCCATTTATACAACCAGGTACTTTAAAGAGTGCTAAAGAAATATTAAACAGAAGCGATACTATTGCTAATAAAAGTGATCACATTCATAACAATGGACAATATAGTTCAGTAATACAAACTTATTTTTGCAAAGCTCATCATTGTAGTTTAGAAAGCAAATTCAAACCATTCTCTCATTTGAACCTCATAGGTTTCACCAATTTTATAAATGCAGAAACTAATGACTGGGTTGAATAAATGACTTTTTGGGGGAACCCTTAGCTCCTTAGTGGAAGACAGAACTTAAACACAGGTCTTCTAGTCTGATGTTTTTTCTGTAATGGGAATTTTCTTTCTGTCTTTCCCTCCTTTCTTCCTGTCCTCCCGCTTTATAACAGAATTGAAATAACTCACCCCAAATCATATATCTAATAACCATTTGAGGCAGAATATGAACTTGGGTATCCCTGACTCTAAATCCATTGCTGCATACACTAAAACATCTGGCTACTTTAAAACAAAGAATAATAAAAAAAAGAAACAGAAGCATTTTAGCAGAGCTCATCAAAACTTGTGAAACAATTGTCATTTTCATTTTTTGATATCTGACAATATGACAAGATATATATTCAAGTATCTCTATAAATGACTACAGAAAAAAATTTTTCTTCAAGTAAGAATTGGTCATTTTCTTTAAATATTATATAATTTTGCTAATTTTATAAAATAAATTATTCCATAGAGCATATTAAAAATTTAGACAATTTTAAATTTCCAAAAGAAAAGTTCATTTCAATTGTATGCAAAATAAGCACTGTTTGGTAGAGAATAATTAATGAGATTTCTCTGAGACAACATTTTAAGGAAGGAAGTCTGCCATTAGCCATTTCTACTTCTGAACCTCAGAATCCCTAGACCTTTCCTAGAGTCTCTGAGTATATTGCTGTCTTAGAATACCTTCCCTCTCTTGCCTTTTTGCTGCAGGCTGGTCTCCCTGACAACCTTGTTGTAATGGGTTTGGTTGAACAAAAAATAAAGCTATATTGCAAAATGAAAGGTAAATGTGAACTCCATGCAAATCCACAATCAGAAAACCACCCCAGTAACTTGCCTCTAGGAAGAGCAAGGATATTTTAAATTAAGTTGCCCTGTTTTTATCTTCTGTCTGGAAATGACAACCCCTTAGTACTATTCGGGGGGGGGGGTGTTGGCTGAACCACATTTGTCCAATGTTCTGCTGTCCTGT
Source organism: Monodelphis domestica (assembly GCF_027887165.1). NCBI lineage: Eukaryota > Metazoa > Chordata > Mammalia > Didelphimorphia > Didelphidae > Monodelphis > Monodelphis domestica. Next base: position 106,074,517 of record NC_077233.1, read on the forward strand.
GGTTATAATTATATATATTGAGATGATTAAAGTGTTTTTTTAACCTAAAACTGCCTTTTGGGGGATACCTGCATATCTCAACCCATGTTTAACCAGAGTGGATTGATTTCAAGCTATTTCTGATGTTAAAAGCATTTAAAATATGGCATACTGAGTAGCATTGCAGGATGAAGTTTATTCCCTTGAAGTTCTGATACCCTGGGGTAAAGTGATAAATTCACTTCCCAAATCATCTTAATATTAGAAGCTATTAATTTTTTTTTCAATTTCACATTAGTCGTATTCTATAAACATGCCATAAACCTATCCCTCCCAACATCCCTCATCCCATCCCTGCTTACTAACTAATTAGTTAGTTTGAATTAAAACAAAACATCAGAATTCTATTCATTAATGTATTGATTAGAATACAAACGTTGGGAAGGGAAGGAGAGAGGGAGAGAGAAAGGGGAGAGAGAGAGAAAGGGGAGAGAGAGAGAGAGAGAGAGAGAGAGAGAGAGAGAGAGAGAGAGAGAGAGAGAGAGAGAGAGAAAGCATTATTGAACAATCTAGGCAATAGGGATTGTGATTGAGATAGCCTTCATAGAAGAAGTGGTACTAGAGTTTGGCTTTGAATGTCACTGAAAACCAAATCAAGTCAAACCAATGAAAATTTCTTAAGCGCTTGTGTTCCAGATACTTTGCCAAGCGCTGGGGACACAATAGAACCAGAAAGACAATCCCTGTGCTCAGAGAGCTTACTTACATTCTAATAGAGGAAGGAAAACATATAAGAAACTTTAAAAGGCATGTGTGTTTTGAAGAAGATACATGTCTGGAATCAGGTGAGAAATGGAGTGAAAACAGCTGATCTAGGGCCTTCCTTAAAATATTTTCCAGAAAGAACTGACCAATAAGAAGATAGGGCTGCAGGATCTTCCAAGGTGAAAAGGCTGCAGAGACAGAATTGCAGAATTAAGAGCAGAGCCCAGAGAGGAATTTCTTGACAATAATACAAGACAGTAGACTTCATTTCTTTTCAGTACATCCTTAGACTATCATTTCTTTTCAGTACATCCTTAGACTATATCCCTGTTGCTTATAGAGTCCAAGCATTTGGCTTCATTTCACCCACGCCACCACTCTGTGCCAAAGATATGTCTCAATTATGGCATAATGCAAAATCTATTCATAAGGGCAGTGGATTTGGTATTGGAGAATCTAAATTCAAAAGCTCCCATTACCATCTGTGGGACCTTGGGTAAATCTCTCTAAATCTCATTTGCTTCATCCATAAAAGGAGAATATTGAACTAGTGATCTCCACAGCCCAACATCTCCAAATCTCATGATCACAGGTCTGTGAATTCAGTGAGAGACCATCATTCTCTCTACCCTTTTCCCACAAAATTCAGATGCTGTCATTTTTTTAGGATTAGTCCTATGTCATACATATGGTTCTCATCACCATTACCCATCACTTGCTCTTTTTGCTTCTGTCAAATGTGGATTGAGTCAGAAAAGGAAATGGATATTAATTAGCAGTCATTTATCTCCAAGGGTAAATTTTTTACTAACCAGGTCACTCTAAAGTTGAGAAGCCAACCAGGGATTTAAAAAAAGTATTGTAGAGACCAGTGGATACAGGCAGAGGAAAACAAGAACACAACATTCCACCAAAAAGTATTTAGCACCAAGTACAAAAATCCAAATATAGTGGGATGCCAAATCTATGGGCAAACATCCTCATATGCTACCAGAATTCACTTAATAAATTTATTAATTTAGAATACTTTTCCATAGTTACATGATTCATGTTCTTTCCCTCCCCTTCTTCCCTCCACCTCCCAGAGCTGACAAGCAGTTCCTCTAAGTTATACATGTACCATTATTCAAAACCTTGCTATCAGAATTTAAAAAGACAACAGTCATGGTTTGAAGAAATGAAAGCTACAGAAGAGATGGACATCTAAAGCAATTTTCTACTTGCAGGAAAATCACCCTAAACCAGAGATGTTGAACTTTGGGGCTATGGTTCTCCATAGTAGAGCCCAAACTAGGTTAAAATATAATTGGGAAATATTTGATAGAATAAAAAATAATAGAACACAGATACTGCTAATCTGTAGTTTTCTAGGTCAATATGGGGTCTGGATATATTGTTATAGAATATATGGTTCCTTAGGTTTAGGGGCCTGTTTTAGACAATGGTATTTTCTGACCAGATGCAGTATGGCAATTTGGGCTAGACGTGGAATCAAGAAATCTCAGCATCAACAAACATTTTAAAAGCTGTATAGAAGGAAATGAATGGGAATATAGAAGGAGAAAAAAATAGCAACTGATTACCTGATTTATCAATTGATTGGGCTTTTATATACAGTATTTATATAAACATATGAGTATTTTTAAAGAAGCAAACCAAAACACTCTAAATATGAAAGTTTTAAAAAGTCACTGAATATTTATTGGTTTTATTAATGTAGACACACATTAGACAGAGGATTGATATTGGAACTAGACCTTATATTGATGTCTATATTTTTTAAAAATGTCCCCAATTACATGTAAAAAGTTTCCAATATTTTTCAAAGAATATTGAGTCTTAAATTCTCTCCCTCCCTCCTGCCCTTCCTGCCCCTAGCTTCCCAGAAATCTTGAGATGGCAAGCAATCTCATATAGATTTTACATGTGCAACCATGAAAAGCATTTTTCCATATTAATCCTTTTGTGGGGGGGGAACCCAAATAGGAAAAAAAAAATTAAGAAAGTGAAAAAAGTTTGCTTTGATCTAGATTCAGACTCAGTTCTTTTTCTCTGGATGCAAATGACACTTTTTATCATGAGTCTTTTGGGATAGTTTTGCATCATTGAAGTGTTGAGAATAGCAGTTATTCACAGTTGTTCACATAAAGTGTTCCTCTCATTGTATAGCGCACTCTTTGTTCTGTTTATGCTTTGCTTCAGTTAATGTAAGTTTTTTCAGGTTTTTCTGAGTTCTTCCTGCTCGTCATTTCTTACAGCACAATAGTTTTTCATTTTAAGCATATATTTTAACTTACATTGGTATTTCCTGATTGATGGGTATCCCCTCACTTTCCAAATCTTTGCCCCCCTAAAAAAGAATTGCTTTGACTTTCTGTACACACAGAACCTTCCCTGTTTTTGTTGTTGTTGTTGTTGTTATTGTTGTTTTGGGGTTATTTTTTTTTATCCCTTTAGAATACAAACCTGGTAATGGCATTGCTGTGTCAAAGAGTATATATTGTTTTATAACCCTTTAAGCATAGGTCAAAATTGTCTCCTGAATGAGTGAATCAGTTCACAACTCTCCCAACAACGCACTGTGCCACAACTTACCCATATCCCCTCCAAGTTTTGTCATTTCTCTCCTCTGTCATAACAGTCAGGCTGCTAGATGTGGGGTGGTACCTCAGAATTGCTTTAATTTGCATTTCTCTAATTCATAATGATTTAGAGCACTTTTGTGTAACTACAGAGAACTTTAATTACTTTGTCTGATAATTATTGCCTGTTCATATCTTTTGACATTTATCAAATGGGGAATGACTTGTATTCTTAAAATTCAACTCATTTCTCTATGCATTTAAGAAATTAAGCCTCTACTAGAGAGATTTGTAAAAATAATTTGCCTTATAATGATTACAGTGTATTACCCTCTATCCTATTTCCCTCTCTTTAGATTCTGACCTCCACCTCCCCCATTTTGCCCTCTTTTCCATTAGCCCACCCCTTTCCCTTATTTCCTTCCCCTCTTATTCCAATAGGGTAATTCCTGTAGGGTAATATAGATTTCTATACCCAAATGATTGTGTGTATTCTCCCCTCAGTGAGTCATTTCTGATGAGAGTAAGGCTCACATGCTCTCCTACCCATCTCTCCCATCCTCTCTTCCACTGTGAACATTCTTTCATGCCTCTTTAATGTGCAACAATTTACCCCATTCTATTTTCCCTTACCCCTCCTCCCAATGCATTCCTCTTTCTCATGCCTTAAGTTTTTTTTTTAGATTTAATCCCATCATATTCAATTCATACCCTTATCCTCTATCTATGTATGCTCCTTCTAACTATCATGATAATAAGAAAATTCTTTGATTTTTCAAGAATCATCTCTCCTTATAGGGAGATACTGAGTCACACTGAGTTTTATATTTGAGAGTCAAATTTTCCAATCAGCTCTGGTCTTTTCATTAGGGATGTTTGAAAGTCTACTATTTCATTAAATACCCATTTTTCCCTTAAAGGATTATGCCTTTTTCTTGGGTTTTCCTGGGTAAGTGATTCTTGGTTGAAATTCTGTCTCCTTTGTCCTTTGGAATGTCATATTCCTGGCCCTCTGATTCTATAATGTATAAGACACTAAGTCTTATGTTATTCTGATTGTGAATCCATGATATTTGAATTGTTTCTTTTTGTCTGTTTACAGTATTTTCTCCTTTAATTTTTTATATCATTCATTTTGAGATCTCATTCAGGAGGTAATCAGTGAATTCTTTAAATTTCTATTTCATCTTATCATTCTAGAAATCAGGAAAGTTTTCCTTGATTATTTCTTGAAAGACAGTGTTTAAGCTTTTTAAAAATTTTTTATCATGACTTTCAGGGTGTCTAATAATTCTTAAATTCTCTCTCATGGATTTATTTTCCAAGTCAATTGTTTTTCCCATGAGATATTTCACATGTTCTATTTTTTTAATTCTTTTGACTTTTTTTGATTGTTTCTTTATGTTTTATGGAATCATTAGATTCTACTTGTCCAATTCTAATTTTAAGGCATGATTTTCTTAAGTGTGCCCTTTTATCTCCTTTTCCATTTGGCCAATTGTACTTTGTAAAGTGTTCTCTTGCTCAGTGAATTTTTATATATCTTTTTCCAAAGGGTCAATTCTGCTTTTTAGATAATTCTTCTCTTCTTTGGATTTTTGTGCCTCTTTTATCAGTTGTCCTATTCTGTTTTTTTTTTAAGAAATTAATTACTTCAGTATCTTTTGTGCCTCCTTTACCAAGCTGTTGACTCTTATTTCTTGATTTTCATTTATCACTCTCAGTTCTTTTTCCAATTTTTCTTCTCCCTCTCTTATTCTTATTCCTCTTATCTAATTCCCCTCATATAAAAAATCTTTAAAAAGGTTTTTGTAAATCATTTTTGAGCTACTCCATTAATTCTTGTTGGGCTTCAGAGCAATTAATTTTTTTTCTTCAAGGCTTTGGATGTAGCTGTGAAGATTAAATTAATTCTCCCCTGCCCATTTTTAGATTTAATCACCAGAAGCCTATATACCCCACCTTATACTTGAGTGGGGGAGGACTGTGACTCAAATGTGTGATAATGGGTGATGAATCAGAGTCAACTGACTTCCCCCTGGGCAGTCCTAAGCAAAGCTTTAGCTGTAATTGGCACACATAAAATGGAAGGAAGTTGTAGGAAGTGAAGATAAGAAATGGTCTTTTAAAATGTCAATAATTTTCTGTGAAAGGTCTTTAGATTTTTCGTCTTCAACTTGACCTTGGAGGAGCTCTGACTAAGGGCCACAGGCTGCTTCTATTTTCTTTAGAACTACCACATGGAGTGAGTGAAAAAAAGGCAACTCTGTTCCTAATGTTTTCTGAACAGACTAGCCTCAGGAGACACCTACCTTTTTGAGAGAGGCTTCCTGCATCCCCAGGTCCTTGGCTCAAGGCTGAGGCCCCTTCTTCCAAGGAATAATTAGCCCTGCCTGTGTTGAACCAGGGGCTGGAGCAAAATACTTAGTATGTAGGTTAGATATCTTATCTGATTTTCTTACTTTCATTTTTTTATATTTTATAAATATAATTTATAATTATATTTATAATATACATTATAAATATAATTATAAATATAATTATAAATTTTATATTTTATAAATAAATTGCTTTAGAAATAATTTTGGAATTGATTAAAATTCCTGGTGACCCTACTCTTGAATAATCCAAGCCAACCTTTTATGGTAATCCCTCACATTATGGTCCTTACATAGCAGTGTTAAATTTGTTGTCTTCTTCTGAGTTTGTCTACCCTGTTACCATAATAACTGTCTATGTTTAGTTTCTTTTTTATTGTTTGCTCATTTTCCTGCCTTTCTCTCTCTTTTTTTTTTAAGTTTAGGAAACTGTTAAGTTCAGCTCTGTAACTGTGGTGAAGGGAGCACTGCTCCAAGCTTTAGGTTCTTTGTGCAGTTGCCTTCAAAGCTGGCACTGGGGATCTATCTGATTTTATTCCTTCCAAGGTAGTGTGATGTAAGGAGAGATGTGTTTAATACTCTCTCAGTCTGTGCTCTGGTCTGTGAGTAACCCCAAGCACTCTTTTAACTTAGAGGACCAGTATCCTCTGCTCTCCTGTGGCTGCAAATATTGGTGTATGCTGGTACTTCTCCTCACCCTAGGACTATATCCAGGTCTGGGATCTGGCCCTTCATATGGGCAGTGCAACAAGAGTCTTGCACCCAAAGCCAGCAAAGGGACGCTTGTAATCTCCTGAGCAGTTGTCCAGAAAGCTAATGTTACTGAGAGCTCTGAATGCCTTGGCTGCTACTTCAGCTGTACCCAAAGCCTATTGTCTTCGTGGGGCCTATTCTGAGATACTGTTCTTCACCTCTAACTGGGTGCACTACATCCCTCATGCTAGCTTTCTAATTTGTTTTGGGCTGAAAAATTACTTCATCTTGCCTTTTTGTGGGTTATACTGCTCCTGAATTCATTTTGAGACATTATAGCAATGTTTTTTGGAGGGTAATTGGGTAGAAATCAGATGGATCTCATAGCTTCTCTACAATTTGGCTCTTCCCCTCTTTTTTTTAAACTTGAAAAATTATTTTATTAATCACTATCCTGTTTGAGAAACATTAATCTATCTTATTCATTAAATTTCACAAAGCAAATATGAATTTTGTTTAAATAAAAACTATAATTTAAATCCTACTTCTTATAATTACTTGTTTTTGGGCCTATTTTTAGATTTAAACACCAAAACTCTAAACACCCTACTTAAACTTGAGTGAGAAGATCTGCCCATTTTTAGATTTAATCACCAAAGGTGTAAACAACCCATTCACACATGAGTGTGGGAGGTCTGTGACCCACATGTAGGATAGTGGGTGACAAATCAGAATCAACTGACTGCCTCCTGGGCAGTTCAAAAGCAGGACTTCAACCATGATTGATATGTATAGAATCAGGGGAAGGCACCAGAAATGATGCAAGAGAAAGTGTCTTTAAAGGGGAGTAACAACTTCCTGAGTGCAGTTCTACTGGCAGTTATTTCTTTCTTTGGAGTAGAGGCTGGTGGAGAATCTGCTCACTGGACCTGAGATGTGGTGAGTGAAAGGCCAATTCCTTTCATATTGGATTTTTCTGAAGATACTAGCCTCTTGAGAGAGACTTCCCCAGGTACTCTGCTTTTACTCACTGCCTGGGTTGAGCCTGGGGCCAGGATTAAATTACTTGGTGCTTAGGCTAGATATCTTACCCTATCCTCTCTCTGATTTCCTATATTTTGTATATTTTGAAAATAAATTGTAAATAAATCTCTTTGGAATTAATATAAATTCCTGGCAACCCTATTTTAAATATAATCCAGTCCAACCTTTTTATATAAATAATGCTTTTTCCCCCCTTACACTATAAAAAAATCACTTTCAACATCACCAAGCCTCATTTTGCCATATGAAAAACCAAGATGACAATAATTACTGCAGCAACTATCTCTTAGGGCTATTTTGAGGATCAAATGAGATCAGGTAAGTAATGTACCTTTGAAAATATTAAACTATGTTGTAAATGTCAGCTTTTATGATTACAATCCTGTTTCCACCTGAAAGGTAATTTATTTGTGGTCATGGATACAACATTGAATTCTAGAACTGATAGAATTTCTGTGGCTCAGATCCCAAGCAAAATAGCCTGTAAGGAACCACAAACCACAAGTTATTTGATCTTATTTATGATGATGATAATAATGATAACAAAAGTAATATTTATATAGCCCCTACAATGTGCCAGGCATTGTGCTAAGCATTTTTATAGATTTGATCTCATTTGTATAATAAAACCCACATGTGTGTCTGCAGCTTAAATAAAATTAAAATAAGGATTTATGAGGATCAGGTGGCCAGTGTAAAGGAGTTATTCAATTCAATAAACATGTATTAAGCACTAGTTTAAATGGTTATTTTGGGAAAAAAAATAATTGCAGATAATAGGTAAAAGGAAGAAGCCAAATGATATGCATAATTTACTTAAATCTTAAATCATATCATTTCAGAACTAAAAGAGATTTTTTCCATGGTTCCATCAAACTCTATTCTTTTTTAAGTGAGGACACAGGCCCAAAGAAAGAGGTTATAAATATGTCCAAGTTTGTAAAGTTAATCAGTAGAAGAATTAGAATTAGAACCACAGTGTAATGACTGCCACCATTGCTTTCCACACTCATATCTCTCTTTACTTCATTATTTATTAGAAGACATAAATAGAAAGCCCCAAGTTTTGGAATATTTCCTAATGTGATGAAAATTTCTTCAATATTTGCTAGGGGAGATTGCCAATCAAATTTTCCTCTATAATTTTTTTATTGACAAATACAGTTATATTTGCTAGCCATCATATCTGGGCATATAATTTGGAGGATTCCTATATGAGAAAATCTTCATGGATGCTGGTTGTGTACTATCATGTTGCATTTTAATTTAATTTGCCATGAATTATTTGGCTTTTCCTCTCAGATGTGTGTGTATACATATGTATATATATAGATATAGATATTATATATAGATATATAAATTTGTCTAGAAAGTTTTCACGTAGCCTTATACCATATTGTAAATTTTTTGAAAGACTGTGTCTATGACCTCTAAAATTCTTCTTAATGGTCATAATGTGAACATCTCTTTTAGGAATTCTCCTATATTTCATTGTTGTGGATGAAAGATATATTGAAATCTTCAAATCATTCTACAAGTGCTAGGTTTTATAATTATTTTATTAATGTTGTAATGCATTTTTTAAAAATCACAAGCCTTTAGAGTTCATTCCCACTTCATGGAAGGTCTCTTGTAACATAATAAAACAGTTAATAAAAACTAATAATAGAGTGACCTTAGATGAAAGTATCTACAATATTTTTTATCTGTACTAGCTTCCACATCTCTATTTTTAGAACAAATATCTATTTTCTCTCTTTTGCCACTTCACTGAAAAAAAAAGAAATTTTCTTGTAATGAATATGCATTGAAAGTAAAATAAATTCCCTCACTGAATGTAAACAAAAATATTTATGTCATTTTGTACACCATTTGTCTGTAAAGTATATTTCATCATTGGTCCTCTAGAATCGCAAATGGTCATTTTATTACTCATAGTTCTTACATTTTTGAAAGTTATTTGTTTTCATAGTGTTATTATGGAAATGATTTTCTAGTTTTGCTCATTTCATGTTTTTAACTCTTACCTTCTGTCTTAGAATCAATACTGTATATTGGTTCAAGGCAGAAGAGTGGTAAGGTTCAGGCAATTGAAGTTAAGTGATTTACTCAGGGTCATACATCTAGGAAATGCTTGATGTCAAATTTGCAACCAGGACTTTGCATCTCTAGGCCTCCCTCTCAATTCTCCGAGATACCTAAGTGCCACCTGCTCATTTCATTCTTGATAATTTTATAAAATTTCACGAGTTAATTGTATATGTTGACTATATCATAAGTTGTTCAAGTCTCTGACATTATCAACTCCCATAGTTTTTCCCATGTCTTTTTTGAAAATATCTATTTCCTATAGGGAAGTAGTATTATATCACATTCATATACTACACTAATGTAGCTATTTATCAATTGATGAACATTTTTTAGTTTCCATTGTTTTGCTTTTTTTTGGCCTCTACAAAAATGGATACTACAAATACTATTTATACACAAAGGAGCTAGTCATCTTTAATCTTTCTAGGGCATCATAATCATCATTACCATAATTGTCTTCATCTTTATTTTTCTTACCTGATGTGAACCCATGGGACATTACTGAGACTTTTCATTCAGCATATCTTTCCTCAATATCATTGGCAACAATAACCTCATCCATTTATTGATGACTATTTTATGCAGAACTCTGATGGTCCTTAGGGGAGATAAGACAGGAAAAAAATGATCCCTGCCTTCAAAGAACTCACAGAATAATAGAGGGATAAGATGGATAGATTATATAATATGGTGCCTCAATCTATTGTAGCTGCTTTGTTACTTAAATGAGCCTTTGTAGAATTATATCAGGAAGCACTGCAAAGCAATTATCTTTTATCTCATATAACATTTCAAATAAGGAAAGTTTCTGTGACTTAATTTGAGAAACCTCTGGCTAGGAAATAAAGTGTTATTAAAGGAATGACATTAAGTAATATTTACCCCCATTCAAAAGCATTAATAAAATGAGTTGCTATCAGAGCCTCAGGCCATGCAAAAAAAGAAGTACACCATGATCCTGCAGAGGGTACCTCCTTAGTTAGGACAAATCCCTACTTTAAGCACTTGTCTCTCCAAGTTTCATGGTTAGGACATTTGGATCCAATTTTATTCCATTTATTTGGAAAGCTCAGTGATAATGGTTTAAGCACTTAAGGAGTGGATTCTTCTCTGATAAATTAGGAAGATAGAAGTTGGTGTGGGAACTTCTAGATATAGAAAATTACAGAAAAGAGACAGGGTAACAAGGCAGAGAAATCCTGATATGAGAAAAAGAAGACATAGAAAATGATAGGGGTTCTCCAGACTCCCACACATGATAAGTGTATAAGAGATGTGGCAAGCAGAGTATTTATCTGAGGTTTCAGGTCAGGACATTACTAATAGGGGAAATTAGAAGTAACTTTATAAAGTCATCTCACAGAGTCATAGAATTAGAAGAAATTCCAGCAACCATCTAATATGAAAAAAAAAAATGCAAAAATGTCATCCATCCTCTGTTTAAAGACATCCAAGGAGAGAAAACCCACCACCTCTCCAAGTAGTGCATCCCACATTTGGAGGACTCTCATTGTTAGTAAAGATATCATTACCGATGTCAAGCCTAACATCTCCCCTTTGTCACTTTACCTCATTTTTGCTGTTTCTCTCCCATAGGACCAGTCAGAAGTCTAATCCTTCTTTCTATTTGACAGGCCTTCAAATATTTGGACAGTCATGCATGAATCACCATTTCTCTAAACTAGGAATCCTCAGCCCCTTCCATGAATCCTGTTATGACATTCAAGATCTTTCATCATCCTAGGTCCCTTCCTGTCAACACTCTCCAGCTTATTGATAACCTTCTTAAACCATGCTCACATAATGGAATTCAATTCTTCAGATGAAGTCTGAAGAGAACAGAGTATAGTGTCACAATTCTATCCTTATTCTTAGAATCTAATGGCTTCTTAATGCTCATTATAAACTTTTGGGTCATTTTTGTTTGTTTGTTTGTTTGGTAACTATATTACATTGTTGACTAGTTGTATTTTCAATCCACTAAGACCCCCCTCACTTCATTTAAAAAAATCTTTCTCTTTAACCATTCCTCCCCTATTCTGCACTTGATAAGTTGATTATTTTACATCCAAATGTACAACTTTATATTTAGCCTAATGGAATTTGATCTTATTATATTAAACCCAATACTATAGCCTATAAATACTTTTTGAGATACTGACTTTAATTTTTTAACCTCATCTTCTAACTTAAAATTGCTATTAAGTATTGGTTCTAAGATAATAGAGCAATAAGGGCTAGACAATTGGAGTTAAGTGACTTGCCCAGGATTGTATGTAGGAAGTGTCTGAGGCCAAATTTTAATCTAGGAACAACCATCTGCAGGCTTGGTTCTCTATCCACTGAGCCACCTAGCTACCTCTATTCTTTCTCACTTTTTATTATCTAAAATGATCATGACAGTTTTGCTTTTTTCCAAACCTTGGATAAAGAATATTAAACAGCAAAGGGACAAGCATAGACCCCAAGAGTAGCCCACTGCCATTTTGAAATTAAACCATTACTAATTATACTCTTTGACTCCAAACATTCAAACAATTATGAATTCATCTAATTGCATTATTACCTGATTCATAGCTCCCCATCTTTGCCATTAGAATAATATAAGATAACTTATTCACATTTTTACTAAAATCTAGGTATTTCATTAGGACCAAGAAATTCATTTTACCAGCTAAGTGGTACAGTGAGTAAAGAGTTCTGAGCCTATAGTCAAGAAGATCTGAGTTGAAATCCTGCCCCAGACTTTCAGTAACTGTATAAACCTAAACAAAGCATTTAATCTCTGCTTGTTTCAGTTCCCTCCACCATAAAATAAGAATAATAATAGCACCTCTATCCCAGGGTAATTGTTCTGACCAATTTAGATAATATTTATAAAGCATTTAGCACAGGTATATGTACAGGTATGTGCACTGGCACATAGTAGGTGCTAGGGGGTAGAAATATTGAGGGGTTTATATAAAAGGTTGGACTGGGTTATTCAAGAGTAGGGTCACCAGCAATTTAATTAATCCCAAAGAGATTTATTTTAGTAATTTATTTATAAAATATAGAAAGAGTGAAAGTAAGAAAAATCAGAGAGAAGATAGGGTGAGATATCTAGCTCATATACTGTAATGGAAAAATGGTTTGGATGTAATAGAGGGTTAAGTTTTTCAGTATAGAGAGAGAGAAAAAGAGTGGAGACCTCCTTTCTCAAGGTGCGGTTCAGGGGAAACAGCTGATATAATGGAGAAAAGGTTTGGAATGGTAAAGGGAACAGGATCAAGAAGAGGACAGCTGATTGGTTGGCTCAGAGGAGAGGAGAGGGGGTTTGAAGATTTTCCCCCTCCTGCATTCCCTCCTTAGCTATGGCTACTCTCCCAGATTTGCCCTTGTGCCTCTTCCCCCCCAGCCCACTACTTGAGACCAAAAGGTTTCTTCTTCAGAAGATGTCTCTCCCCTTGATCTGTTCACTCACACTTGACTCACATCTTGGGGAAAAGATAACTACTTTAATGTCAACTCAATCAGGGTAATACAAAGGAATAACTGGCAGGGAATGAATGGGAAAGGATAGTGGGGAAAAAGGGGGTCCCTGTATCTATCTAAAACCCCTTTCCCTCCTACCTCAAGTTTGGGGTGAACTCAGGCTTTGGCAGCCTGAACCCCTGAGAGAAAGTCAGGTTGACAGACACTGGGTTTGACCCCTTGGCCACAGTTCAGACCCAGGGCAACAGGAGCTGAGGTAAAGTCTGATAGAAATTTAAAATGCCTCTCAGGTTTTTATTCAATAGTCTTTTTCAATTTGGAAATATTGGGGGGAAGGATTTCCAGCCACAAGCAGGAAAAGGTAGGTAACCCTCAGGAGAAAGTCTTATTCCACCATCTCTCCTCAGGTTCTCCAGACTGAGAGAACACTACTCTTCCAGTCAGAATGTTCTGCTCCTCAAGATTCTAATCTCCTGGGGCCCCTCCCCATTGAGGTGATCAGTTCCACACTCTTCAGCCTGGCACTTTTTATTTAGTGCCAACCTCTCTTACAACACTAAGTAATTTTCTCTGGCCCCTGGCTCAACCCAGGCAGGGCTAATTGGTCCTTGGTAGGAGGGGCCTCGGCCTTGAGCCAAGGACCTGGGGCTGCAGGGAGCCTCTCTCAAGAGGAGAGATCTCTCCTGAGTCTAGTCCTTCAGAAAATCACTTTCACTCACCATGTGAGAGTCCAAAGGGAAGTAGTTTGAGATCTCAAGCCCGAGCTCCTCCAAAGTCAAGTCGACGACTGAAGAAAGAAGAGCCCCCTCACAGGAAGAGCTTGATATTTTTAAAGACCATTTCTTTTCATCACTTCCTGTGACTTTCTCCATTTTGATGTGTACCCATACAGCTAAAGCTTTGCTTAGGACTTCCCAGGGGGGAGTCAATCAATTCTGATTCGTCATCCACTATCACACACATAGGTCACAGACCTCCCCCACTCAATTGTGAGTGCACTTTTGGTTTTTAAATCTAAAAATGTGCAGGGGAGAGTTAATTTACTCTTCACATAGGGATTAAATAAATTCTTGTTCCTTTCCTTCTATAGCCTTCCTAAGTGTTATATGAAAACAGTAGCTAAGAGGTAGATAACTAGTAGCACAGTGAATAGAGTGTCAAGCCTGAATTTGGAAGAAGCCTAGTTCAAATCTGACCTTGGACATATTGTATCTAAGTGACCCTGGGCAAGTCACTTCACCCCAGTTGCCTACCTCTTATTGCTATATTGCCTTGTAAGTAATAATGCTTAATATCAATTATAAGAAGAGAGGTTAAAACAAAACAAAAATAAACAAATAGAATGAAGATCCAAAAGATATGTACAGGCTGTGTAGTCTCAGATTTAAAATAATAAGGTCAAATTCCATTAGGATAAATATAAAGTTTTACATTTGGGCATAAAATAGTCAATTTATGAAGGACAGAATAGGGGAGGAATGGTTAAAGATATGTGTGTGTGTGTGTATACATATATATATATATACATATATATGCAGATATATATATATATATATATTTTAAATGATCTGAGGATCTTAGTGTATTGAAACATTTTACCCCATTTTGCCTAGCCCTTGCTCTTCTGTCCTATAGTTATTGCCATTACAGTAAGGTTTTAAAAAATTAAAATAATAACTCTCATATATGTAGCACTTCACAAAGTCCTTTTCTTAATAAATCTATGAACTAAAAGTATCTTTGCTTGTCAAAGGAATAAATTAGGGCTCAAAGTACTTGAGTCAGTTGCCTATAACTTCTGAACTATAACCACTTGTCTATAATTAATGAACTAAATTAAATATCTCAAAACTTCAAAGCAAACCCAGGTCTTCTTTTTCCAAATCCAATCCCCTGCCTAGTGAGCTTCATTGCCTCCACCCTTATATTCCAATCAATTTTCAAGGTAACTTGCTATACTTTTAAAAAATATTTAGAAATCCCATGCCAGAAAATAGTTGCCAAAGTATCTGTCAGCATGTCAAGGGTCTATGTGAAGTACTGGGAGAGATAGAAGGATGAAAATAATATGGTGCCCTACCTCATGGAATTGACAAACTTTCTTTTGAAGAAGAGAGGTGGTTAGGCCTAAAGGTAGGCAAATGTAATGCAAATTAAATCATATGCATATCAAAGAGATGCAAATTGCTCAAGAGATCACTTTTGGGAGAGCAAGTGTTTTGAGGGGATCATTATTTTGGAGAAATCATACTATAAAAATGGATGCATTTTAAAATTTAAATTAGTGTTTCATGTGATTTCCTTCTATTATACTCAACAAAAGTTTGTGAAGAGTCGAGGATAAAAAACCCAAACTTTTGTGTATTTTTATATATATATATATATATATATATATATATATATATACTCAGTTGTCAAATCTTGCTTTGTCTAACTTCACAACATCTCTTATATCCAATCCTTTATCTCATACAACCATTACATTATTCTCTCAGATTATTACAACTACATCTTAAATGGTCTCTCTGCTTCAAATCTTCAATCATTCCAGTCTATCCTCCATAGAGCTGTTAAAGGGATTTTTCGTCAAGTGCCTATCTCATCATGTCACTTCCCTAGTAGATCAACTCCAATAGCTCCATAGTGCCCTTAAAAAAATAAAAAATCCTGTTTCATTATTAAAGTCTTTAATAGCCAGGCACTAACCTGTCTTTCAACTCTCTTTTTACAATATTCTCCTTTCCATATCCTATAGGAATGATGTCAAACTCAAATAAAAATGGCGGCCACAAATCATGCCTCTATTTACTAAGTTCTAAAAATGTAATGATATCTGTTTTCTGGTACTTTGATTTATTTTGTTAAATATTTCCCAATTAGTTATCTTTCACATTATTTGTGGTTTTATATGGGGATTTTTGTGACATATGAGCATGATATTACAATAATGACCAATATAGAAGAGTGTTTTGTATGACAATAAAAAGTTTAAAAAGAACTTATGAAGTAAAATAAAATAAAATTGTCCCAATTATATTTTACTTGGGAACAAGATAGATCCAGTAGTTGGCCCAGAGTCCCCTGATATTTCTTCCCTACAGAACAGCCAAATTGGCCATTTCCCTCCATTTCATCACAGATGTAATGATATATCCTGTCTCCATTCCTTTTCATTAAATGCCCTTATGTGTAGAATGAATTCTGTCCTTGCCTCTACATTGTGAAGATTAAATTTAAATTTTGTGATTGTGAAAATGAAAATAATTAACTCCCCTGATTGTAAAGATTAAATTGTAACCCCTGCCCATTTTTTCACTTAATCACCAAAAGTGTGAACACCCTACTTAAAAGTTGAGTAGGGAGATCTACCCATTTTTAGATTTAATCACCAAAGTTGTCAACATCCCATTCACACTTGAGTGGGTGAGGTTTGTGACCCACATGTGAGATAGTGTATGATGAATCAGAATTGACTGACTGCCTCCTGGGCAGTCTTAAAGCAGGACTTCAACTGTGATTGGTAGGTGTAGAATTAGGAGAAGGCACAGAAAGTAATGCAAAAGAAAGTGTCTTTAAAAGGGAGTGACAACTTCCTGAATGCAGTTCTACTAGCAGTTCTACTTGGAGTGGAGGCTGAAGAAGAGTGTGCTGACTGGATCTGAGACCCTGTTTCCTGGTGAGACTGTTCTAAAATCTCTTCCTTTGAACTGACATGTGGTAAGTGAAAAAGCTGACTCTTAACTTCTGGGTTTTTCTGAAGAGACTTCCCCAATCCTTGGCTTTGCTGAGACCTAAGGATTAATTCTCCCTCCCCATGTCCGGGAGTAAATTACTTAGTGCTTAAGGTATGTATCTTACCCTATCCTTTCTCTGATTTTCTTATTTCACTCTTTCTATGTTTTGTAAATAAATTAAATTCCTGGTGACCACACTCTTAAATAATCCAGTCTAACCCTTTCAAAAATAACTCCCTTTTTCCCCCCTTACAACATCAATGAATCTTTTTCTTCCTTCAAGATGCATCTTCTACATGTCTACATGAAACCTCTCCTTATTCCATTACATATTTCATCAAAAATTTTATTCCAACATTCTATAGGTGAAGCAACTAAGAACTAGAGAGGAAAAGGCAGTGCCCACAGTGAGATGGAGGAATAGCAGAGGATGCACAGCCATGAATTCTGAGTGCAATTCAGATCAAGTTCTGTATTTGAAATTAGGATTATTTGAGATGAAATGTGACTTAATTTTGCATTACTTGATGAAAGTTAGAACTGTAGTTCATATAAACTACACCAGCATTATTAACCACTTCCACCAAAAAGTGATATAAAATGAAATATATGGAACAGCTAGGTAGCCCAGTAGATTGAAAGCCAAGTCTAGAGATGGGGAGTCCTGGGTTCAAGTGTGGCCTAAGCATTTCCTTGCTGTGTTACCCTAGGAAAATCATTTAACCCTCATTGCCTAGCCCTAATCACTCTTCTACCTTAGAAACAATATATGGTATTCATTCCATGATAGAATATAATGGTTAAAAAATAAGCAAAATAAAATTAATCATAGCATTTTCAAGTTGAATGGAACTCTAAATTTAGTCACTTTTTATATATAAATATGGACACTGAGGCCAAACACCTAAAAATCATATGGCTAGTCACTGGTAAAGTAGAAATTAGAACTCTGGTCCTCTGGCTTCTAGTATCCAACCAACTGTCTTCTATTATTATACCATGCTACTTTGAAGTGATGACAGTTCATTGAACAAAAAGACTATTGCAACTTGTACATAGAGCTTTGTTCCAAAACAGTGTTGATAAAGGCAACCGTTTTAAAATGCTAGATGTGTATAATAATTTCATCTTTTTTGATACTGATATAATCCAGATTAGGTAAACTGTTCACAAGTAATGATGAAATTCACATTTATATAAAATAATTTAAGTATTTTAGATGCCACTGAGAGGCATTCTGAAAAAAAAAAAGTATTATTGTCCACATTTAGTAAATAAGGAAACTACTTGTCTCTGTCTCTCCATCACTCTCTCTCCATATATATATATATATATATATATTATATATATATATATATATAATATATATATGTCTCTCCCTTCCCCTCATCTTTTTGTTTAATCTCTCTCTTTCTCTCTCTCTCTCTTTCTCTCTTTCTTTCTCTCTTTCTCTCTCTTTCTCTCTCTCTTTCTCTCTCTCTCTCTCTTTCTCGCTCTCTCTCTCTCTCTCTCTCTCTCTCTCTCTCACACACACACACACACACACACAAAGACTTGTAATAGGTATGCAATTACAGTCTAGAATTAGAACCCAGGCCCTCTTATCCCACTCTAGTCTTTTTCCCATTTTGAAAGGAGCTCTTGACCAGTGACCAAAGAGTATTTCAGGGGGTCCTTGAATTTGGTATGGGACAAAAAAAAATACATCTTTCTTTTCACTCGCTTCTAAAGTAAATTTCAACTAAATAAAAACTATTCTGAGAAGGTACAAGCAGGACTCATCAGATTGTCAAAGGGCTCCATGGCAGAAAACAAGGTTAAGGTTTGTCTATACTATGGGATACTATGGGGACAATATATTTTGATAAATTTGGAATTAGGAACAAGAAGGGTCAGTATAAGCCAAGGACAGTATAATCAAGGACAGGGAGTTATTTTGAAGGTTAGGCTTTCAGGGCCATATCAAATAAATTTACAGTTTTGGGAAACTTAGACTCTGGTAAAGTTGTGGACTACAAGACCCCATCATATCAGAATTCCCAAGGGACTCCAAACAGGACAGAATATTTTGGCCCAGCACACATCTAAAACAGTTCCACTGTTGTCAATGTGTGGGTTTTTCAAAGTCTGCCTCATTCTACTCTAAGTGCAATTTCCAGTGGAGCTGTGGCCACAGTGTATTCATTGGTTGGTTTCAGGGACCCTGAATCTTTGTATTTTTTAGGAGGGATGTTACAGGCATAGAGATAGATATCTTGAATCTGTCCATATACCCGAGGGGCTAAATTTTTCTCTTGAAGGTTAGAAGCTGGAAAATAAAGTCAAACCTTGTTGCTAGAAATTCCCCAGGTGGAGTGCATGAACTGGGACTAAAATAGCAAAAACCAAAAATCCTTTATGCTCTTCATTGTTCTTATATTCAGATTTTTAAAATATTTGTGCATGCTTTGCAGAAGGGTCATGGGGTATATATAAAAATCGATTTTTAAGTCCAGGGAAAGTTTCACATTGTCTCCTAACCAGATGACTGTTTCTTTATGCAACAACAAAGCAATAAAATATGTTGTTTTGTCAATGGAACATAATTACAATTTTTATAGAGGCCTTTTAAGTCTTCCACTAATTCTATCTGTAAGCTTGGCATTTGTTATCCACTATAAAACATTTTTTAAATCTTTCTGGAATGTGTGATTATTGATGGAGTAAGTTTCATTTATATATAAAATCCTCAAATATACAAAAGCAGTAGTGAGGAACAATAGGTGTTGTAGGTGGGGTAGGGTGGTACTAAAGAAAGGCATATATTGTTTCAAATGCAATTTATCTTTTTTCTTTTTTTTAACCCTTACCTTCTGCCTTAGAAGCAGTATTATATATTAGTTCCAAGGCAGAAAAGTGTTAAGGGCTAGACAATGTGGATTAAGTGATCTGCCCAGGGTCATATAGCTCAGAAATGTCAGAGGCCAGATTTTAACCCAGGACTTCCCATCTCTAGCTCTGGCTCTCCATAAGTGGAGCCACCTAGCTGCCCTTGCAATTTACCTTTGACAGTTTCAAAAAGAGATTTTCCAGGGAGGACTTAGATTAAATAGTGAAATGTTTCTCCTGTCATTGTCTTAACAACTAACAACTCCTTCACTTTCTTACATATAGTTCAATGTGATCTTATTTATAATAACAATTTGCTTAACATTTTTTATCAGCTTTAACTCAGTCCTAGATGGTTGGCTATGAAGTGATATTTTCTCTGAGAACATCAGGGTATTACATGAAAGATTTTACAGCCAACTCTGGGAGAACACAAGGGAATCTACAATTAGAAAAAAAAAGTTTAAAAGTTTAAGTTTAATCTGCATTATTAGCATTTTCTTCATCAATTTATTTAGTCAGCAGAATCATAAGATGATAATCATGTCCAGATTTGTAGTGTTGGCTGGTTTCTGAGATGTAAATGTTCACAATAAAAATTTTGACAACCAGCTCTCATAAGCTGGCTCCAGAATAGTAAGTGAAACATCTCAGGGTTTACTAAAATGGAGCTGAGATGAGATTTGCATTAGTAAAGAGAATATATATGTCCACCATGTGCCAGACCAAGAGTTTGAAAGACTTGAGTTCAAATATATCATCAGACACCTATTAGCTTTGTGACCCTGGACAAGTCACTAAGTCTCTGTTTGCCTCAATTTTCTTATCTGTAAAATGGTCATAATAACAGCACCCTCTTCTCAAAGTAATTATAAGGCCCAATGAGATAATACTGTAATTGTAAAACACTATAGCGCCTGGCACATTACCACTACTGAATAAATATTACCTTTTCTTGTTGTGTTATAGAAACAAAGTGAAAATACCTTTCCCTCTATGTTCTGGAGTAACTATGATGTTCCCCAGTTTTCCTATAAGATTTGTAAATTGATTTTAGAAAAGCTTAATTGAATTAATAAACTGGATCATAAAAATGGTAGGCATCCTTTTGAGGAGCATGGCCATGCTATCTTTGGTGCTACTTTCAGCAAAAGAACATTTGGCTAGATAGGCAATTAGACTGATCCATCCAAACTATCCTTATGCATAAATGAAGGAGTAAATTTCATCCAAGTGTAATGGGAGATGGAGGGTCTAAGGAAGCTATGCTCCCCTAGAACTATCACTGACTATAATCAATCATTAATTTATATATAAATAGTCCTGTTTAGGAATGTTGTTATATTAAGTTAAATTCCTATAGACATGAATAATTGAAAATATATTCCTGAGGAATGAGTTTTGTAGAAACAATACCAAGGAAAAGAGAAGAAGTCTCTCTCTCTCTCTATACACACACACACACACACACACACACACACACACACACACACACACACACATTATAAATAAAATGATAGAATGAACTTCATGTACTACTTATTTGTTGGAAAAAAAAGGAAGTTGCCTCATAAATATGATATATTTTGTTTTGTATTTTCTAATATCATGATTTTTTTTGGTAAAGCCTTAGAAATTTTGGAACTTTACATGGAGTTATAACTTTGATTTCTCTAATGTTGCAGACAAGAACGATATTTATATTTAGGCCATATCAGAATTTCCATACTTCAATAGCCTATTGGTTTATCTATGTAGGCTTTTCCAGAGAATAAAACGATTCTTTTTCTGGCTTATGATTTCTTGCTAAATGATATGCCAAAATATGATTGCCTACAAGGAAGAATATATCAGTTTGTTTTATTTAGATAAGTCTTTTGGTTTCCAAGGCAAATTCACCACGAGCCACTACCCCACCACCCCCGTTGGAATCATTGGAGGTTTCTTTACTGAAAACATAACTGACTATCCAGATTTCTCAGCCTGTGTTTTTATAGACAAATCATCTGTAATTAAAGATGAGTGGCCTTTTTTGCCCCTGGAATGCCATAAAGCCATGAAAGGCCATTTCTGGCCCTGAACTCCTCCTTAAAGAGTTATGCCTAATTAACTTGTAATTGAGGGTAAGAACCCAAGAGGAGTTTATCAACTAGCATTTACTCATTTGGAAACTGCAGCCTGATGTTTAATCTCGGCAGGGTGCACTGCTTATTTTTAGCATTCCCACTTGTAAGCACATCACAAATTCTCAGCAAATTGGGCTCCAAGTCTGGGGAACAGGAAACCCTTTGGGTGTTGCTACTTATCATTTTAATTTGCTTTTTTTTAACAGCTACTATACAAACAAGGATGTGCTTCCTTGTCTTGACTTTAACTTATATGGGCACTGTCATTTTTAAAAATGCATGGAGAGACTTCCGGTCAAGATGGTGGCTTAGAGAAAGCTAAAGTTCAGATCTCCGGAAACCCTTCCCTACCTATCTCAAACTATATGCTCCTAAGGCACCGAAATTCAAAACGAACAACAGCATAGACCCTGGGAATCCTCCTCCTAGACCTGGACCTGGATCAAAAGGTATGGCCCTCCCAAAACCCAGAACACGAGATCACTCGGACCTAAGGGGTAGGCAGAAGGAAGGCCCCAGGACCCAACCCCACAACACAGAGCACTGAGTCCTAGGCAGCAGAGGGAACCTCAGAGCCTCAGGGCCAGCTATCCTGAAGGCCACTTCCTGAAAACAACCTGACCCAGTTGAGGGGGCACCCAGACAGCAGGGGAACAGAAAGAGACAGGGGAGCCTATAGCCCCCAGACCAGATCCTTCCATCTGAGTCCCACCAAAGGTCCCTGCCTCAGGGCATACTCAGTTCCAGGTTAATCCTATCAGGAGCTCTCTGAGCTCCAAGAATCCACGGCCCCTCCCCCTCAGAGAGCAGGGTCCTCTGAAACAACAGTAACCCTCAGGGCTGGCAAAAGGACCTCAGGAGCCTGCTATTCTGAAGGCCACTTCCTGAAAACAACCTGACCCAGTCGCGGGGGTACCCAGACAGCAGGGAAACAGAGAGAGATGGGGGGAGCCTGCAGCCCCCTGGCTGGATCCTTCCATCCAAGTCTCACAGAAGGTCCCTGCCTCAGGGCATACTCAGTTCAACCCAGAGAAAGCTAATCTTATCAGGAGCCCTCAGAGCTCCAGGAAGCCACTGCCCCTCCCCACTCAGAGTGCTGGCTCTCCTGGCCTGCTAAGGCACAGAAACAAACACCCTACAGAAAGGGCCAAGCCAGGCTCAGAGCATGGAAGTAAGGCAACAGAGAATCATCAGGAGGGAACTGAGGAGGGCAGTAACACTGAAACACCAGCAATTCTTGACTTCCCCGGGAAGACAGAACAACTGCATAGAACAGACAATCTGCCTAGAGCTAAAACCTCTGAATACCAGAGAGAGATAAGAAAAGTTGGTCCTCCCCACTCAGATAGAGATGGCAAACTCCACAGAAGTACAAAAGACCCCAAATTCCAAGAAAAACAAGAAGAAGGGGGCTACTTTGGACACATTTTTGGAGCCAAAATACAAAATACAGAGGAGATAGAAGAGGAAACACAAGCAAATGCTCTGAAACCTTCCAAAGGAAATGGAAACTCTCCACAAACCCATGAAGAATTTGAATCGGAAAGGATCAAAAAGAGGGAAGCCCTCTGGGAGGAAAAGTGAGAAATACTGCAAAAGAAATTCACGCATCTACAAAACCAGTTTGACCAAAGTGAAAAGGAAAACCAGGCTTTAAAAGTCAGAATCAGGCAACTTGAAGACAATGAGCAAGAATTAATAAAGCAAAGCCAAAATACCAAGAAATTAGAAGAGAACATAAAATATCTCATTGGCAAGGTGACAGATTTGGAAAATAGGGGAAGAAGAGATAATTTAAGAATAATTGGACTTCCAGAAAAGCCAGAAATAAACAGCAAACTCAACATCGTAAAACAAGATATAATCAAAGAAAATTGCCCAGAGATTCTAGAACAAGGGGCAATACAGCCACTGACAGAGCTCACAGAACACCCTCTACACTAAATCCCCAAAAGACAACTCCCAGGAATGTAATTGCCAAATTCCAAAGCTTTCAAAGAAAAGAAAAAATCCTACAAGAAGCCAGAAAAAGACAATTTAGATATAAAGGAATGCCAGTCAGGGTCACACAAGACCTTTCAAGTTCCACTCTAAATGATCATAAGGCATGGAACATGATTTTCAGAAAGGCAAGAGAGCTGGGCCTTCAACCAAGAATCAGCTATCCAGCAAAACTGACTATATACTTCCAAGGGAAAGTATGGGCATTCAACAAAATAGAAGATTTCCAAGTTTTTGCAAAGAAAAGACCAGAGCTCTGTGGAAAGTTCGATATCGAGAAACAAAGAGCATGGAATACCTGAAAAGGTAAATATGAAGGAAAGGGAAAAGGAGAAAAATGTTATCTTTTTCTTTTACTCAAACTCTCTTCTATAAGGACTACATTTATAGCAATCTATGTATACTAACATGTGGGGGAAATATAATGTGTAAATAGGGGGAAAAGAAAGACCAAATAGAATAATCTTTCTCACACAAAGATTCACATGGGAAGGGGAGGGGAAGCAAACTCCTATAAGAAGGAGAGGAAGAGAGTTTTTACTTAAAACTTACTCTCAGGGAAATCAACTCTGAGAGGGAAGAACATCCAGATCCACTGGGATCTTGAATTCTATCTTACCCATCAAGGGAAGGGAGAAGGGAAAACCAAGGGGGGTAGAGGGGAGGGAACACAAAAAAGGGAGGGAAGAAGAGGAGGGAGGGGGAGGGAACAAAAAGGGAGGGACTAGAAAAGGGAAACATATCAAGGGAGGGGACAAGGGGGACTGATTTAAAGTAAATCACTGGACTAAAAGGTAGAGCTGAAGAAGAAAGGTTAGAATTAGGAAAGGATATCAAAATGCCAGAGAATTCACAAGTTACATTCATAACTTTGAACTTGAATGGGATGAACTCACCCATAAAACGTAGACGATTAGCAGAATGGATTAGAATCCAAAACCCTACCATATGTTGTCTTCAAGAAACACACATGAGCTGGGTAGACATCCACAAGGTCAGAATTAAAGGACAGAGTAAGACCTTCTGGACCTCAACTGACAGAAAGAAGGCAGGAGTGGTAATCATGATATCTGACAAAGCCAAAGCAAAAAATAGACCTGATCAAAAGGGATAGGGAAGGTAATTATATTTTGTTAAAAGGGACTTTAGATAATGAGGAAATATCATTAATCAACATGTATGCACCAAATAATATAGCACCCAAATTTCTAATGGAGAAACTAGGAGAATTGAAGGAAGAAATAGGCAGTAAAACCATATTAGTGGGAGACTTAAACCAACCATTATCAAATTTAGATAAATCAAATCAAAAAATAAGTAAGAAAGAGGTAAAAGAAGTGAATGCAATCTTAGAAAAATTAGAGTTAATAGACATATGGAGAAAAATAAATAGGGATAAAAAGGAATATACCTTCTTCTCAGCACCACATGGCACATTCACAAAGATTGACCATACATTAAGTCACAGAAACATGGCACACAAATGCAGAAAAGCAGAAATAATGAATGCAGCCTTTTCAGATCACAAGGCAATAAAAATAATGATCAGTAATGGTACAGGGAAAACCAAATAAAAAACAAATTGGAAATTATACAATATGATACTCCAAAATCGTTTAGTTAGAGAAGAAATCATAGAAACAATTAATAATTTCACCGAGGAAAATGACAATGGCAAGACATCCTTTCAAACCTTTTGGGATGCAGCTAAAGCGGTAATCAGAGGTAAATTCATATCCCTGAGTGCATATATTAACAAATTAGGGAGAGCAGAGATCAATGAATTGGAAATGCAAATAAAAAAACTCAAAAGAGATCAAATTAAAAACTCCAGCAGAAAACCAAACAAGAAATCCTAAAAAAAATAAGGGAGAAATTAATAAAATCGAAAGTGATAGAACTATTGAGTTAATAAATAAGACATGGAGCTGGTACTTTGAAAAAACAAACAAAATAGACAAAGTACTGTTCAATCTAAGTAAAAAAAGGAAAGAAGAAAAGGAAATTAACAGCATCAAAGACGAAAAGGGGGACATCACCTCCAATGAAGAGGAAATCAAGGCAATCATTAAAAATTGCTTTGCCCAATTATATGGCAATAAATAGAGCAATCTAGGCGATATGGATGAATATATACAAAAATACAAACTGCCTAGACTAACAGAAGAAGAAATAGAATTCTTAAATAATCCCATATCAGAAAATGAAATCCAACAAGCCATCAAAGAACTTCCTAAGAAAAAATCCCCAGGGCCTGATGGATTCACCAGTGAATTCTATCATACATTCAGAGAACAGTTAACCCCAATACTATACAAACTATTTGACATAATAAGCAAAGAGGGAGTTCTATCAAACTCCTTTTATGACACAAACATGGTACTGATTCCAAAACCAGGCAGGTCAAAAACAAAGAAAGAAAACTATAGACCAATCTCCCTAATGAATATAGATGCAAAAATCTTAATTAGAATACTAGCAAAAAGACTCCAGCAAGTGATCAGAAGGTCATCCACCATGATCAGGTAGGATTTATACCAGGGATGCAGGGCTGGTTCAATATTCGGAAAGCCATCCACATAATTGACCACATCAACAAAGCAAACTAGCAAGAACCACATGATTATCTCAATAGATGCAGAAAAAGCCTTTGATAAAATACAACCTCCATTCCTATTAAAAACACTAGAAAGCATAGGAATAGAAGGATCGTTCCTAAAAATAATAAACAATATATATCTAAAACCATCAGCTAATATCATCTGCAATGGGGATAAACTAGATGCATTCCCAATAAGATCAGGAGTGAAACAAGGATGCCCATTATCACCTCTACTATTTGACATTGTACTAGAAACACTAGCAGTAGCAATTAGAGAAGAAAAAGAAATTGAAGGCATCAAAATAGGCAAGGAGGAGACCAAGTTATCACCCTTTGCAGATGACATGATGGTCTACTTAAAAAATCCTAGAGATTCAACCAAAAAGCTAATTGAAATAATCAACAACTTTAGCAAAGTTGCAGGATACAAAATAAACCCACATAAGTCATCAGCATTTCTATATATCTACAACACAGCTCAGCAGCAAGAACTAGAAAGAGAAATCCCATTCAAAATCACCTTAGACAAAATAAAATACCTAGGAACCTATCTCCCGAGACAAACACAGGAACTATATGAACACAACTACAAAACACTCTCCACACAACTAAAACTAGACTTGAGCAATTGGAAAAACATTAACTGCTCATGGATAGGATGACCCAATATAATAAAAATGACCATCCTACCTAAACTTATTTACCTATTTAGTGCCATACCCATGGAACTCCCAAAAAATTTCTTTACTGATTTAGAAAAAAACCATAACAAAGTTCACTTGGAATAACAAAAGATCAAGGATATCCAGGTAAATAATAAAAAAAAACACAAATGATGGGGGCCTTGCAGTCCCAGACCTTAAACTATATTACAAAGCAGCAGTCATCAAAACAATTTGGTACTGGATAAGAGAGAGAAAGGAGGATCAGTGGAATAGACTGGGGGCAAGCGACCTCAGCAAGAAAGTATAAGATAAACCCAAAGGTCCCAGCTTTTGGGACAAAAATCGACTATTTGATAAAAACTGCTGGGAAAATTGGAAGACAGTGTGGGAGAGACTAGGAATAGATCAACACCTCACACCCTACACCAAGATAAATTCAAAATGGGTGAATGACTTAAACATAAAGAAGTAAACCATAAGTAAATTGGGTAAACACAGAATAATATACATGTCAGACCTTTGGGAGGGGAAAGGCTTCAAAACCAAGCAAGACATAGAAAGAGTCACAAAATGTAAAGTAAATAATTTTGACTACATCAAATTAAAAAGCTTTTGTACAAACAAAACCAATGTAACTAAAATCAGAAGAGTAGCAACAAATTGGGAAAAAATCTTCATAGAAACCTCTGACAAAGATTTAATTACTCAAAGTTATAAAGAGCTAAATTAATTTTACAAAAATCCAAGCCATTCTCCAATTGATAAATGGGCAAGGGACATGGATAGGCAGTTCTCAGATAAAGAAATCAAAACTATTAATAAGCACATGAAGAAGTGTTCTAAATCTCTTATAATCAGAGAGATGCAAATCAAAACAACTCTGAGGTATTGCCTCTCACCTGGCAGATTGGCTAACATGGTAGCAAAGGAAAGTAATGAATGTTGGAGGGGATGTGGCAAAGTAGGGACATTAATTCATTGCTGGTGGAGTTGTGAACTGATCCAACCTTTCTGGAGGGCAATTTGGAACTATGTCCAAAGGGCGATAAAAGAATGCCTACCCTTTGATCCAGCCATAGCACTGCTGGGTCTGTCCCCCAAAGAGATAATGGAGAAAAAGACATGTACAAAAACATTCATAGCTGCGCTCTTTGTGGTGGCCAAAAATTGGAAAACGAAGGGATGCCCATCAATTGGGGAATGGCTGAACAAATTGTGGTATATGTTGGTGATGGAATACTATTTTGCAAAAAGGAACAATAAAGTGGAGGAATTCCATGGAGACTGGAACAACCTCCAGGAAGTGATGCAGAGTGAGAGGAGCAGAACCAGGAGAACATTGTACACAGAGACTAAAACACTGTGGTATAATCGAACGTAATGGACTTCTCCATTAGTAGCGGTGTAATGTCCATGAACAATCTGCAGGGATTGAGGAGAAAAAACACTATTCATAAGCAGAGGACAAACTGTGGGAGCAGAAACACCGAGGAAAAGCAACTGCCTGACTATAGCGGTTGAGGGGACATGACAGAGGAGAGACTCTAAACAAATACTCTAATGCAAATACTAACAACATGACAATGGGTTCGTATCAAGAACACATGTGATACCCAGTGGAATCATGCGTCGGCTATAGGGGGTGGGAGGGGAGGAAAAGAAAATGATCTTTGTCTTTAATGAATAATGCTTGGAAATGATCAAATAAAATATTATGAAATTTTAAAAAATTAAAAATGCATGGAGAGAAAGCTTGGGTATTGGAGAAAGTTTGTCCCATGCTAAAAAAAAATCACTGGAAGGCCTGGGAGATTCACTCTCTCATTTAATTTAAATTTGAAAACATTTTTTATGGGAAAAGTTCAATAAGACAAAATATCTTATTAACTGTGAACCCCAATGGGACTGAGTTGTGGCTCCTTATTATAGATATAAATATAGATTGATTAAACTGACTGTTTGGAAAATGCATTTGGCTTATATTGCTGCCACTGTTCTGAACCATGGGCATTTGTTCACCAAAATCCTTTTGGAATACAAATAAGGGAAGCTAGTCAAGAAGAAGGTAAAGGTGCATAACACCCAGTACTGTTCATAATTCTTGATACAAATTTAGAATATGGTTCCTGGGACATAGGAGCTCAAAAGATATCAATGCTTAGTGTTCCATGAGAGAATACAAGATCCATAAATGAAGATTCAGGAGGCTTGGCCTCTGGAAGAACTTTCTTTTTTCTTTTTTTTTTTTTAATATATTTTATTTGATCATTTCCAAGCATTATTCGTTAAAGACATAGATCATTTTCTTTTCCTCCCCCCCACCCTCCATAGCCGACGCGTAAGTCCACTGGGCATTAGATGTTTTCTTGATTTGAACCCATTGCTTTGTTGATAGTATTTGCATTAGAGTGTTCATTTAAAGTCTGTCCTCTGTCATGTCCCCTCAACCTCTGTATTCAGGCAGTTGCTTTTTCTCGGTGTTTCCACTCCCATAGTTTATCCTTTGCTTATGAATGGTGTTTTTTTTCTCCTGGATCACTGAAAGTTGTTCAGGGACATTACACCGCCACTAATGGAGAAGTCCATTACGTTCGGTTATACCACAGTGTATTAGTCTCTGTGTACAATGTTCTCCTGGTTCTGCTCCTCTCGCTCTGCATCACTTCCTGGAGGTTGTTCCAGTCTCCATGGAATTTCTCCACTTTATTATTCCTTTGAGCACAGTAGTATTCCATCACCAACATATACCACAGTTTGTTCAGCCATTCCCCAATTGATGGGCATCCCCTCGTTTTCCAGTTTTGGGCCACCACAAAGAGCGCAGCTATGAATATTTTTGTACAAGTCTTTGTGTCCATTATCTCTTTGGGGTACAGACCCAGCAGTGCTATGGCTGGGTCAAAGGGTAGATATTCTTTGTCGCCCTTTGGGCATAGTTCCAAATTGCCCTCCAGAATGGTTGGATCAGTTCACAACTCCACCAGCAATGAATTAATGTCCCTACTTTGCCACATCCCCTCCAGCATTCATTACTTTCCTTTGCTGTTATGTTAGCCAATCTGCTAGGTGTGAGGTGATACCTCAGAGTTGTTTTGATTTGCATCTCTCTGATTATAAGAGATGTAGAACACTTCTTCATGTGCTTGTTAATAGTTTTGATTTCTTTATCTGAGAACTGCCTATCCATTTCCCTTGCCCATTTATCAATTGGAGAATGGCTTGATTTTTGTACAATTGATTTAGCTCATTATAAATATGAGTAATTAAACCTTTGTCAGAGGTTTCTATGAAGATTTTTTCCCAATTTGTTGTTTCCCTTCTGATTTTAGTTATATTGGTTTTGTTTGTACAAAAGCTTTTTAGTTTGATGTAGTCAAAATTATTTATTTTACATTTTGTGATTCTTTCTATATCTTGCTTGGTTTTAAAGCCTTTCCCCTCCCAAAGGTCTGACATGTATACTATTCTGTGTTTACCCAATTTACTTATGGTTTCCTTCTTTATGTTTAAGTCACTCACCCATTTTGAATTTATCTTGGTGTAGGGTGTGAGGTGTTGATCTCTTCCTAGTCTCTCCCACACTGTCTTCCAATTTTCCCAGCAGTTTTTATCGAATAGTGGATTTTTGTCCCAAAAGCTGGGATCTTTGGGTTTATCGTATACTGTCTTGCTGAGGTCGTTTTCCCCCAGTCTATTCCACTGATCTTCCTTTCTGTTTCTTAGCCAGTACCAAATTGTTTTGATGACTGCTGCTTTGTAATATAGTTTGAGGTCTGGGACTGCAAGGCCCCCATCATATGTGTTTTTTTTTCATTATTTCCCTGGATATCCTTGATCTTTTGTTCTTCCAAATGAACTTTGTTATGGTTTTTTCTAAATCAGTGAAGAAGTATTTTGGTAGTTCAATGGGTATGGCACTAAATAGATAAATAAGTTTGGGTAGGATGGTCATTTTTATTATATTGGCTCGTCCTATCCATGAGCAGTTAATGTTTTTCCAATTGTTCAAGTCTAGTTTTAGTTGTGTGGCGAGTGTTTTGTAGTTGTGTTCATATAGTTCCTGTGTTTGTCTTGGGAGATAGATTCCTAGGTATTTTATTTTGTCTAAGGTGATTTTGAATGGGATTTCTCTTTCTAGTTCTTGCTGCTGAGCTGTGTTGGAGATATATAGAAAAGCTGATGATTTATGTGGGTTTATTTTGTATCCTGCAACTTTGCTAAAGTTGTTGATTATTTCAATTAGCTTTTTGGTTGAATCTCTAGGATTCTTTAAGTAGACCATCATGTCATCCGCAAAGAGTGATAACTTGGTCTCCTCCTTGCCTATTCTGATGCCTTCAATTTCTTTATCTTCTCTAATTGCTACTGCTAGTGTTTCTAGTACAATGTCAAATAGTAGAGGTGATAATGGGCATCCTTGTTTCACTCCTGATCTTATTGGGAATGCATCTAGTTTATCCCCATTGCAGATGATATTAGCTGTTGGTTTTAGATATATACTGTTTATTATTTTTAGGAATGACCCTTCTATTCCTATGCTTTCTAGTGTTTTTAATAGGAATGGATGTTGTATTTTATCAAAGGCTTTTTCTGCATCTATTGAGATAATCATGTGGTTCTTGCTAGTTTGCTTGTTGATGTGGTTAATTATGTGGATGGTTTTCCTAATGTTGAACCAGCCCTGCATCCCTGGTATGAATCCTACTTGATCATGGTGAATGATCCTTCTGATCACTTGCTGGAGTCTTTTTGCTAGTATCCTATTTAAAATTTTTGCATCTATATTCATTAGGGAGATTGGTCTATAGTTTTCTTTCTCTGTTTTTGACCTGCCTGGTTTTGGAATCAGTACCATGTTTGTGTCGTAAAAGGAGTTTGGTAGAACTCCCTCTTTGCTTATTATGTCAAATAGTTTGTATAGTATTGGGGTTAACTGTTCTCTGAATGTTTGATAGAATTCACAGGTGAATCCATCAGGCCCTGGGGATTTTTTCTTAGGAAGTTCTTTGATGGCTTGATGGATTTCAATTTCTGATATGGGATTATTTAAGAATTCTATTTCCTCTTCTGTTAGTCTAGGCAGTTTGTATTTTTGTATATATTCATCCATTTCTCCTAAATTGGTGTATTTATTGCCATATAATTGGGCAAAGTAATTTCTAATGATTGCCTTAATTTCCTCCTCATTGGAGGTACTGTCCCCCTTTTCATGTTTAATGCTGTGAATTTGCTTTTCTTCCTTCCTTTTTTTAATTAGATTGACCAGTACTTTGTCTATTTTGTTTGTTTTTTCAAAGTACCAGCTTCTTGTCTTATTTATTAAATCAATAGTTCTATCACTTTCGATTTTATTAATTTCTCCCTTAATTTTTAGGATTTCAAATTTGGTTTTCTGCTGGGGGTTTTTAATTTGATCGCTTTCGAGTTTTTTCAATTGCATTTCCAATTGATTGATCTCTGCTCTCCCTTGTTTGTTAATATGAGCTTTCAGGGATATGAATTTGCCTCTGATTACCGCTTTGGCTGCATCCCAAAAGGTTTGAAAGGATGTTTCGCCATTGTCATTTTCCTTGATGAAATTATTAATTGTTTCTATGATTTCTTCTTTAGCTAAACGGTTTTGGAGTATCATATTGTTTAATTTCCAATTGGTTTTAGATTTGGTTTTCCATGTACCATTACTAATCATTATTTTTATTGCCTTGTGATCTGAGAAGGCTGCATTCATTATTTCTGCTTTTTTGCATTTGTGTGCTATGTTTCTGTGACCTAATGTATGGTCAATTTTTGTGAATGTGCCATGTGGTGCTGAGAAGAAGGTGTATTCCTTTTTATCCCTATTTATTTTTCTCCATATGTCTATTAATTCTAATTTTTCTAAGATTTCATTCACTTCTTTTACCTCTTTCTTATTTATTTTTTGATTTGATTTATCTAAATTTGATAATGGTTGGTTTAAGTCTCCCACTAGTATGGTTTTATTGTCTATTTCTTCCTTCAATTCTCCTAGTTTCTCCATTAGAAATTTGGGTGCTATATTATTTGGTGCATACATGTTGATTAATGATATTTCCTCATTGTCTAGAGTCCCTTTTAACAAAATATAATTACCTTCCCTATCCCTTTTGATCAGGTCTATTTTTGCATTGGCTTTATCAGATATCATGATTACCACTCCTGCCTTCTTTCTATCAGTTGAGGCCCAGAAGGTCTTACTCTGTCCTTTAATTCTGACCTTGTGGATGTCTACCCAGCTCATGTGTGTTTCTTGAAGACAACATATGGTAGGGTTTTGGATTCTAATCCATTCAGCTATTCGTCTACGTTTTATGGGTGAGTTCATCCCATTCACGTTCAAAGTTATGATTGTCATTTGTGGACTCCCTGGCATTTTGATTGCCTTCCCTAATTCTAACCTTTTCTTCTTCGGCTCTACCTTTTAGTCCAGTGATTTACTTTGAATCAGTCCCCCTTGTCCCCTCCCTTGATGTTTCCCTTTTTAGTCCCTCCCTTTTTGTTCCCTCCCCCTCCCCCCTCTCTTTCCCTCCCTTTTTGTTCTCCCTCTCCCCCTCCCCCCCTTGGTTTTCCCTTCTCCTTACCCTTGTTGGGTAAGATAGAATTCAAGATCCCAATGGATCTGGATGTTTTTCCCTCTCAGAGTTGATTTCCCTGAGATTGAGGTTTAAGTAACCCCCCCCCCCTCTTCCTCTCCTTCTTATAGGAGTTTTCTTCCCCTCCCCTTCCCCTGTGAATCTTTGTGTGAGAACCATTATTCTATTTGGTCTTTCTTTACCCCCTATTTATACATTACATTTTCCCCACATATTAGTATACATAGGTTGATATAAATGTAGTTCTTATAGAAGAGAGTTTGAGTAAAAGAAGATAACATTTTTCCCCTTTCCTTAATATTTACCTTTTCAGGTATTCCTTGCTCTTTGATTTTCGGTATCAAACTTTCCACAGAGCTCTGGTCTTTTCTTTGCAAAAAGTTGGAAGTCTTCTATTTTGTTGAATGCCCATACTTTCCCTTGGAAGTATATAGTCAGTTTTGCTGGGTAGCTGATTCTTGGTTGGAGACCCAGCTCTCTTGCCTTTCTGAAGATCATGTTCCATGCCTTACGATCATTCAGCGTAGAACTTGCAAGGTCTTGTGTGACCCTGATTGGCATTCCTTTATATCTAAATTGTCTTTTTCTGGCTTCCTGTAGGATTTTTTCTTTTGTTTGATAGCTTTGGAATTTGGCAATTACATTCCTGGGAGTTGTCTTTTGGGGGTTTAGTGTAGAAGGTGTTCTGTGAGCTCTGTCAGTGGATGTATTGCCCCCTTGTTCTAGAATCTCTGGGCAATTTTCTTTGATTATATCTTGTATCACCATGTCCAGTTTGGTGTTTATTTCTGGCTTTTCTGGGAGTCCAATTATTCTTAAATTTTCTCTTCTCCCCCTGTTTTCCAGATCTATCACCTTGTCGGTGAGATATTTTATGTTCTCTTCTAATTTCTTGGTGTTTTGGCTTTGCTTTATTAGTTCTTGCTTTAAAGCCTGGTTTTCTTTTACAGTTTGGTCAAACTGGTTTTGTAGATGCGTGAATTTCTTTTGCATCATTTCCCACTTTTCCTCCCAGAGGGCTTCCATCTTTTTGGTCATTTCTGATTCAAATTCTTCATGTGTTTGTGGAGAGTTTCTATTTCCTTTGGAAGATTTTGGAGAATTTTCTTGTATATCTTCTTCTATCTGCTCTGTATTTTGTATTTTGGCTCCATAGAATGTGTCCAGAGTTGCCCCTTTCTTCTTATTTTTCTTGGTATTTTGGGGCTTCTGTGCTTCTGTAGAGTTTGTCATCTCTGAACGTGGAGGATTGGCTTTTCTTGTCTTTGTCTGGTGATCAGAGGCTTTAGTCCTGGGCAGATGTTGGTTCTATGAGCTTTCCCTGGGTTAAACTGAATATGCCTCACTGGAACTGGAATGGAAGGGTCGGACCACGAGGCCACACTCTCCCCCTGGCTCGATTTCCGGAAGTTGCCTTCAGAATCCCTGGCCGTGAGTCTGTTTCCTCGGCCTGCGGGGGGATGGGCTGCCGCTTCCCCAAGCTCCGAGAGCACAGACTTTCACTGAGACTTGGATAGCAGGATCCAGCCCGTGAGGCTGTCTTGCCTGCCCTGAGGGTTGCTGTTGTTTTGACCAGCTCTCTGCAGCGGAGGCCCCAGGCAGTAACTTTCACCCGGACCGACCAGCTCTTTGCAGCGGAGGCCCCAGGCAGTAACTTTCACCCGGACCGACCGGCTCTCTGCAGCGGAAGCCCCAGGCAGTAACTTTCACCCGGACTGGGACTTGGGTAGAAGACCCTGAGGGTTGTTGTTCCTCAGACCCTGCTCTCTGAGCCCGGCGCGGCTGCCGCTTCCGGGAGCCTTGGACTCTGCGCTCCTACCCCTGAGGTCCGAGGGATCTCGGGTTCTGGCTTTTAAGGGGAGCCGTACCTTTTGAACCGGGTCCAGGTCCAGGAGGAGGGTTCCCAGGGTCTGTGCTGTTGATCGTTTTGAATTTCGGCGCCTTAGGAGCTTCTAGTTTGAGATCGGTCGGGAAGGGTTTTCCGGAGATCTGAACTTCAGCTTTCTCTAAGCCGCCATCTTAACCGGAAGTCCCTGGAAGAACTTTCAAATGAATATCTATAAAGACAGAGTAGAGCATACTCCAGGACTGGAGGAAGGTTAGTCCAATGGGGCAGCTATGTTGCACAGTGGATAGAATGCTGATCCTGAAGTCAGGGAAGACTCATGTTTATAAATTCTAATCCAGCCTCAAATATTTGCCAGTGTTGTGACCCTGGCGAAGCAGCTAACTGTGTTTGCCTCAGTTCCTCATTTATAAAATGAGCTGGAGAAGGAAATGGCAAAACACTGAAGTATCTTTGCCAAGAAATGCCCAAATGGGGTCATGAATAGTTGTGTATGACTGAACAACTGCATCGAGATAATACAATGGAAAGAATACTACCTCTAAATTTAGAAGATATTGCCCAAAGGACCATAAAATTAGGAACTTTGACCCAGCAATAGTAATACTAGATCTATATCCCAAAGGAGTTTAAAGATAGGGAAAAAGAACTTAATTGTGATATATATATATATATGATGACAAAGAACTGAAAACTGAAGGAATGCCCATTATTGGGGACTGGCTGAACAAGTTGTGTTATATGAATGTAATGGGTGTGAAGATTGGATTTAGCTATCTCCTGAGTGTAACAATGAAGATACTTAGCTCTTTCTTCATTGTGAAGATAAAATTATAATCTCCTGATTGAAAAAATGAAGGTACTTAGTTCTTCCTTTACAGTGAAGCTAGAATTTTAAGTTACAATCTATTTTTAGATTTTAACTACAAAATGTTAAGTAACTACAAAAGGTGAATTAACCACAAAAAGGTGTTAAGTAACTACAAAAGGTGAACTTACCAAAAGAGGTATTAAATAACCCCAAAAGACATAATCTTACCAGAGAAGGTGAGAACTAAAGAATGGGCAGTCCTAGAGAAAAGCGTCTGCTGTGATTGGTAGATGTGAGAAAAAGTTCTTTAAAAAGAGGACCAAAAACCAGAACGAGATCATCATTTATTTGAGCACTGACTGGGAGGAGCGACTAGAAGACATACCCTTGAGGAGCGACCAAAAGGCAGACACCCAGGCTTCTTTTTTAGACTGTCACCATTGGTGAGTGAAAAGCTGATTTGGTGACCCACCTTTCTGGTGGCATAAAGCCTCCAGGAAAGGCCCATATTCTTGAGACTCTTCCCCTGGCTGGGGCTTAGAAATTCCAACTGATATCAGAAGAAGCCAGAGTTTTTCTCTCTCATTCCTTAATATTTTCCTTCTATTATAAATATTGTAAATAAACTACCATAAATTCCATTTACTTTAGTAATTCATTTTGGGATTTAGAAATTAAATCCCTTGCAACCACCTAATAATATATTTCAGTCTCAAACACACATACACATACACACACACACACACACACACACACACACACAAATATGGAATACTATTGTGCTGTAAGAAATGATGAACAATATGATCAGAAAAAATACCTGAAGAGACTTGGACATTGTCCATAGTAACAGAAATAAAGTAGGATTGTAAACCTTAAAATTTCTTAGACTTATAAATGTTGGAAATTTCACCATTCGGAAATTTCATACTTGAAAAATTTCCTACTGATAGTCTATTGGAATGTGAACCCCATTGGCATGGGAGGGTCCTCCTCCTCCCTTCTTAAGATTACTTTAGGACAGAAACCTTTTGCTGAACAATGGAAAGGGCTTTGACCTATGCTTAAGCATAGAACAGGAATTTCTTTGAGTCATGATTGATTTTAGAATTGATACAATAGAGATACTTGGAATGACAGAACTAGGTCTTGGAACTTACAATCTCCACCCTACTCAGTCTTAACAGGATTTAGGAAGGGCTTCAGCATAGATCAAAATTTAATTATTTGAGAATATGACCTTCAACAGACATGTGCAAAGGGGACAGACCTCTGGGTGGTCCTGGGTTAAGCTAGAGCCACCATTGACACAGGGAAGACATGGACAGTGACTGGTAGATGTGAGAACTGAGGGGAGGGAACTGAGATGGTTTCCTTAAAGATGGAGGGGTCTGAGGACTGAGGGGTGGTTGGAGAGGTTTTGCTCTGAAAGGTTGTGCTCTGAGAAGCGTGCTCTGAAGGAAGCTGGAGGTGGAGGCCCCAGAAACTCTTTCTCCATTTTGGTCACGTGAGTAATAGGGACTGATCTCCTTTCTTTGCCTCAGCTATCTAAGGGCTTGGGCCTTTTGGCCCAGCCTAAACAGAGGGGGTATTTAAGCCCTATTCCCTTCTCTCCCCTTTCTCTCTCCCTCTCTCTCTCTCTCTCTCTCTCTCTCTCTCTCTCTCTCTCTCTCTCTCTCTCTCTCTCTCTCTCTCATACCTTTCTTCCTCCTGTTTGTAATTAAAAACTCCATAAAAGGTTGACTGCTGACTTGAGTTTAATTTAGGAATTACATAGCTGAATTCCTTGGAGACCTTAAATTAATATATATCAGTCTTTTAAAGTGATTTCCTTGTCACAGGATGATCATATTGTGTAGATAGAGTCCACTCCCCAGGCTTACCACTGCCTGTTTGTCTTACCCTGCACCCCATTTTTGCATGTATATATTACCAGAAGTAGGAGCAGGGAGGATAAAAGGTGGGAGGTGGATCACTCTCTCTCACTCTCTCTCTCTCTCTCTCTCTCTCTCTCTCTCTCTCTCTCTCTCTCTCTCTCTCTCTCTCTCTCTCTCTCTCTCTGTCTTTCCCAGAGGGCTTTGTGGGGTAAGCGGCTTGGCGGGCTTTGGATTTAGGCTTATGGTACTTTTTCTAGATAGGTGAAATTTTCAGTACCCTTCCTACATTTCCCTTTTTTCATATATTTCCATTTTATTAAAAAACTTAATTGTTAAGAGCTACTAACAGAATCCTGGCTTGAAAGTTAATTTTATAATGGCACCACAATATTTTATTAATACTACATTTAATAATTTTACTTTCATTTATTCCAATATGAATGACAATTGTTATCAGCAATGCAAAGATGGAGAACAATTCCAAGGGACTCATGATGAGAAAAAGCTAGAAGGAACTGTCAGAGTCTGAATGCAAATTGAAGTATAACCATTCTTCACTATTTTCTTCTTCAAGTTTTCTCTATAGGGTTTAAGTGATATGGGTCTTCTTTTACAATATGACAAAAATGTAAAAAATGTATATTTACACATTTTACAATCTATGTCATATTACTTGCCATCTTGGGGAGGGAGTAGGGAATGAGAGAACATGGATTGCAAAATGTCACTAAATTATTATTAAAAATTGAATCAGTATGTAATCTGGGAAAAAAAAAAGTTGGAAGTTTGAGTTTCAAAGTTCATACCAAATGCTAACCAGCACTCTGATTATGGACAAGTCACTTACCACTTGAGGTCCCTTCCAGTTATCAGTCTGCAATCCTGAGGTTTACTTCTTCCTCTTAGAATTGTTCCTAATACCATTCCCTTCTCCTCCATGCCTTCACAGAGCTGTTCTGCCTAAGTCCATCATCTCTAGTTTTAAGTCCTCACTGGCCATGGAAGACTCCTGAACAGAATAATTCTCACTGTTGTCCTCAATCAGTGCCACATGAAGACTACAGTATGCAGAGACTACTCAAATTCATTTGTGCTCAATGTCTCCCTCGTAGACAGTAGGAAGAGGCTTGACAATGATTAAATATGCCATGGAATTTTTCTACTGCCTTCTTCCTTTTCTCCCTTCTAAAAAAGGAGGGATTCTATGTTTTATGACACTAGGCCATAGAATATGGCCTATATATATATATACGTATATATATAAACAATTTATATTATTCTCTATCAAATGATCAAATACAAATGCTGGCAGACAACATTTCAATAATGACATAATACCCTAACCATTAAATAGCCAATGTTACTTATGGCAGTTTCCTTATGGCCTTGAGAGAGTATTGCTCTGCCTGTTCAATCTCATTGTCCCAAGTAAGATCACAACTGATATAACTAGATTTTGTCATTGACTCTCCTTCTTTTGCTCTAAATCTCATCACACACTCAGTATCATAGTAATTATAACTAAGTAGATTAGCAAATCTAAACATATCATTTCACAGATGAAGAAACTGAGGGAGATTTAGAGGAGTAGTCACTTGCCTATAGTCCCCCAAGTAATGAGTAGAATTAGTTAATCAACTTGGACTTTTCCATTCCAAATCCAGTGGGTGTTTTTTTTGTTTGTTTTGTTTTCTGTTGCGCTTATCAATCATTGAGTGATTTCCACTCTAGAAGACCTCATTCTCAGGAAAATCCCTTTGTCCCATCAGCCCTAGCTCTTAAAAGGTAGGTACATAGGGTCATAGATTAAAAGCAAGAAGGGAACTCAGTGGCAATATATAGTTCAACCTCTCATTCTTTTTAGGAAAGGAAACTGATGCCCAGAGAAGTTAAACAGTTTGCCCAAATTTAGGCAGACCTTAAGTGCCTGACATAGGATTTCAACCTAGGGCAGAGTATTAAATTGTTTTAAATACAGACAAGCTTTTTTTGTTTGTTTGTATGTTTGTTTGTCTGTAAACAGAGACCATTCCTAGGTAAAAAGATTTTGGAGTCCTTTGTATCAAGGAATGAATTTGTGAAGAATTCTAGATTGAGAGTAAGGACTCTTGTTCCTCAGAAGCACCACTAACTCATGATGTTATTTTGATCAAATCACTTCAGTGTCTAGGAACTTCATTTACTCATCTTTAAATTAGGGGTTACACTTAGTTAGTTCTTTAAGTTCCTTCAACCACAAACATCCTATAAAATTTGAGATAAATGCAATTTAATAGTACCTTTCCAAAATGGAAAAAGTTGTTGCTTCTTTGTTATTGGAATGACAGTGGAAAATCCAGACCAAAAACCTCTTAGTACTTTGAAATTCTGGTGTGAACTGCTTGTATAGAACTGGTAGAATTCAAACCAGAGAGCCCTAAATTAACATTTCCTTCAATAGAGTTCATAAAATAAATATACAATTAAAAATGGGGGCTAGTGGTTAAGAAAGAGTGAGGAATAAATGAAATGTAGACATCCCCAGAATGTCAAGAAAATTTATTCTCATCACATTGGGTGAAACCACTCTATATATCATGGACATAAATTACACAAAATAGTCAAATATCGATGGATGGTGATCTGTATTGTTGAACCACTGGAATATTGCTGTGCCATGATACATTTAAATTTTGAAGAATTATTAAGTGAGAACAATTGAATCCTTACTCAGGATATTCAGTATGGAAACCTTATTTTAAATGACTGTATGATAAGTCCTTATCTTTTAAGAAAAAGAAAACTTCAATTTTTTTTTATGTTTAAGCCTTATTGCAAAAGCCATTGGTATGAGAATCTTTATTGATATGAGTTGGATGCCCAGTCCTGCTTGAGGGACTGGGCAGCTTTGGGGAGAATGGGAGAACTCTCCAGCCTTTTTTAATCTTTAGGACTCTACCAATCTTCAATCTATTTTGGATGTTTCTGACTGCCAGTCTTGAGAAGGAAGCTTCTCAAGACATTCATCCCCAGCAATAAAAAATGAATGCCATACCAGTGAGCTTTGGAACAGGGGATTATACACGTGTTTGTGGTCAAGTGTCTGATTTTAAAAATCTATTTATAATTTACAAACTCTTTGAGACCTTGTAGTTTTCAAATTGTTCACAGCATCTGGATTTAGACTCTGAAATTTAAATTGATTTGACTACCAACTACTTGCCAAAACATCTGTATGTTCTCTAAAGTTGAGTCCTTATCTGTTCAGTGGAGGCCATGGTGAAGATCAAATAGCTCTTGAGTTTCTGATCAGCTCTGTCTAAAGTACTTCACAATCATCTGGAACAAGTTGAATAGAAGCTACCACTGCAGCAGCTACTGGGGACAGGGACAAAGACTAGCCCTGTGATTTCATTGGCATAGGGGAATCCCAGCTTAGGAAACTATTGAAACAGAGTCAGAAATTTTCTGCAACTTAGATGCCCAGTGAGTACTTAGAAAAATTCTCAGGTTTTCTTGGCAAAAAATACTGTATTAGTTTGCCATTTCCTTCTCCAGCATATTTTATACATGAGGAAACTGAGGCAAATAGAGCTAAGTGACTTGTCCAGGGTCCCACAGGTAGTGTTTGAGACAGAATTTGAATTCAGATCTTTCTGTCTCTAAACCTGGTATTCTATTCACTCTATCCACCTAACTAGCATTACAATACTAATATGCTACCCTTTTTATAATACTTTTTCTGCTGCTACTGCTGCTGCTACTATTGCTACTTTCTTGATACTACTACTACTCCTTAAAATTCTATCATTACTTCTATGAATACTTCTACTATGACTACTACAGCTGATACGACTAGAAATAACATAATAATATACATATTATTTACATATTAAGGTATTAATTTTTTTTCTTATAATTGAGTTGACTAGCATGGTGCAATGTGTAGAGAGTGGCCTCAGAATCCCAAGCTCCTTGCTTTAAGTCTAAGTCTTGTTCTGATATTTACTGATGGTGTAACTCTGGGCAAGTTATTTAAATCATTGTTAAGAACTCTAAAGCTT
The DNA here is from genome assembly GCF_027887165.1 of Monodelphis domestica. NCBI lineage: Eukaryota > Metazoa > Chordata > Mammalia > Didelphimorphia > Didelphidae > Monodelphis > Monodelphis domestica. Next base: position 106,116,707 of record NC_077233.1, read on the forward strand.
GGAGTTACTAAGCAGTTGCCAATCTGTATTGTAGATGGGATTCTTCAGTGGGAAATCTCTCTTCACTGAAGAAAACACAAAATTTGATTCTTTTTTTAAATGAAATAAAGTCCTACAGTGTATATTTCCATAAAAAAGCAGAAAATGGTGCTATTATTAAGATAAATTATAAAATGGACACTTCAGATGTAAGGTTTATAGAGAAGGCTATTAAAATAGACTTCAAGGTAACAAACACAAATATATTAACATTAGACTATTTGTTTCAAGAAGTAAAGCTAGGAATATTTTTATTTTTATTTACAAACATACCTTTTAAAACATTCATATTTCTTAGCACTTTGACAAGTCTTACTTCATTGGGTATTTAACTCTTCCTCATACTATTCTTTTAGATCCATTCCATTATTTTCTATTCTTTGATGGTCCCTTGTTTTTGTATATGTCATTTTAAAAACCTGGTCTCAGTCAGAGAGCTTCCTGTGCATCCACATTGATCTTTATATCTCTGTTTTTATTTTCTTCTTCATTCACATTATTTTTGACTATTTTCTGAGAATTTTATTTCTTTGTTGAGCCATCTTCTGTTTATGTATTTCTGGTCATAAAATCCTACCTCATCTAATCTCTGCACTTCACAAAAAAATCTGCTTCTTAAAGTTTGACTCAAGGCTTCTTTATTTTTTTTTATCTACTCTACACTCTGTTGTGAATTCCTTTTCTTAAATTTCCCATTATTTTTATTGTATTCATTATTTTCCCCTGCCTATTAGAATCTTGTCATCAATAATTATTTATTAAATATTTGTTGTTTTAATGACACCCCATAATTGAAAAGACATACAAGGCATAGAAGTCAAGATTCCTCCTCCATGAAGGGCTAAAAGCAAGCCTTATTTTTTCTACCATAAGGGTTCTGGGCTTTTTGAGGCACCTTTGGTGATGTTTATAGAATCCCCTCTAAGAATATGCATTTTATATGCATAAAATAAAATACATAGGATCATAACAGAAACTAATTTTGTTGAAATATTCTTGTGTGTGTGTGTGTATGTGTGTGTGTGTGTGTTTAAAAACATTCATGGCCCTCTCTAAGGGAATTCTGTCTGGCAAAATGATACTTCCAATATAAGTCTGGATAAATCAAGTCTATCAGAATTACCTAATTGTGACTGGACCAGTTTTGTTAGAAACATCAGGAAAAAAATCTAACATATCCCCATACTGCTAAGAAGTATGTAGTAAACTCTCTCAGTTACATAGTTTCTATTTCTCCCCTTCCTCTTTTTAAAAGTCAAATGCCTTCCATCATGCTTTTGTTTTCAGGTTTATACATTTTCATGCAGGTATATATCTTCTGGATATACAGTGTTTCTTCTATGCTTTTATATCATATTTGATTTTAGTTGTTTTATTCTTCCCCCTAAAGGTATTGATCTTAGGATGAGATGATTAATGGCTATTCTGTCCCCTTTGAGCTAATGGTACAATTTTCTTTGCACCACTTGGCTGAATTTTTCTTTTAGTTTTAAATTTTACTCTAAGACATGGATATGTGTGACTAGTGCCTGCTAAAAACACTTTCTCAACTTTAGAGGCCTTATTCACTTTGTGGCTGTTAGATATTGTGACAGTGAACTTAGAAAAAAAAAATTAAAGGCGAAAGCTTATTGCCGACATGAGCTATGGGCCACATCCTTCAGCCATTGCTGTTTCAAGTAGTTTATTGTAGTGATGCTTGAACCTTCAAGACCAATGGCAAATGAGTTCCATTGGGATGTCACAACTCTGAAATATTACTGGAAGTGTGGGGTGAGTTTCCAAGGCTCCAAATAAACATTGTCTTGGTATCACTACCCTTCATCTGTGGATTCCATCAGGGATAGAAGATTGCCTCTCCAACATGTCAAAACTTCCCCACTTTAAGTGTATTAATTTAAATTTTACCAGTAGATTCTTTCATTAAAAAGTTTCAGCAGCTACTTCCCCTTGTCATGTTTCTGTTCTGTGAGGAGAAAGATAGCAAGCATGAGGGATGCAATGAAATTTCAAATAGTCATGTACCCTTAAGGACTATGAATAAAATATTTTCAGACTCAAGAAAATATATAATTTCTACATGCACATATTTGGACATTTGACTATGAATATAGGATGGGGCTGAGGGACAGAAGGGTGAATGGGTATTGTATTAAGGTATCTTCATTTTCAAAACTTTATTTCATTAATAAATTATTTAGACAGCTGACTCATTTCTCCAATTCATTTTACAGATATAGAAAGAATCAATAACTGAATAACCCAAGTCCATTTTTTTGTAGACTATATTTTTCATCTGCTATGCCAGCACCATTAGAGCAGGGACAAGATTATAGGCATCTCTAGATGACTGCCTAAGGCCCAAAATGCAGTATTAAACAGTGAATGATACCTTTACCATAATTTAATCCTAACTCTACTGTATCACATTCAAGGCTCACTATAATTTGAAATCACATTCATTTTCAAGGCTGATCTCATATCATTACCTCACCTCATCACAGCATCACAAAAAAAGACTTTTCTCTCTCATGCTACCACTTTTTTTTTCTTGGAATGCCTAACCATTCTTTAAATGTTGACTCTGATGCCACATCCTCCCGGAAGCTCTCCCTGATCCCCATGACTGTAGTATACAATGGCATGTAAAATTAAAATTAAAAAATGAGGCTGCTAGTGACTTTAATAACTTTATTACATCAAAGCTGTAATAGTAAAGAAAGGGAAAGGTAGGAAAGAGGCAGAAAGTTGCTTAGCTTAGTACATTATTGGCCACCATAATGAATTGAAGATCCACAGAAACAAGGGTTCCTTCAGGTTCCAAGCTCCAGCCAGAAGATGACCACTTCCTGCAGGGTCTGACCTTATAAGCAGTTTTCTCCACCCACCAGCTTTCCTAAGTCATATTTCAGGAACCAACCATAGTGTCTTAATTTTTCTGGCACCTCCCAGGGAGGCAGTGCTTGTGGGATCAATTTCTCTCTGGTTGGTTTCAACATCCTTTCTCTGAGGGTTTGTCTATACCTGTATATTTCAGTGGTAAATAACCTTCAGGCCACTGAGAGGTGACATAAAACAAAGCCACATCAATAGAAAGAAAAATTCTCATCCAACAGGCACAAGTTAAAAATAAATGGACTTGAGTTTCGGGCAGAGCTATGTTGGAGGAGGAGAGAAGCACTTAGCCAAGCACTGACCAAATTCTTCCCCAAGCATCTCTAAAAGAATGACTTAAATTGAATGCTAGAGCTATAGAACCATAAAATAGTTTGGGCATGTAAACCTCAAAATTTCTTAGACTTATAAATGTTGGAAATTTCACCATTGGGAAATTTCATACTTGAAAAATTCCCTATTGATAGTGGGTCTTGGCTATTGGAATGTGAATCCCATTGGCATGAGAGTTTCCTCCTCTTCCCTTCTTAAGATTACTTTAGGACAGAAACCTTTTTGCTGAACAATGGAAAGGACTTTGACCTATGCTTAAGCATAGAACAGGAATTTCTTTGAGTCATGATTGATTTTAAAATTGATACAATGGAGATACTTGGAATCAATCTCCACCCTATTCAGTCCTAACAGGATTGAGTAAGGGCTGCAGCCTAGATCAAAATTTAATTATTCCAATCTCTACCCTACTCAGGTTAACAGGATTTAGAAAGGGCTGTAGCAAAGGAGCAAAGATTTAATTATTTGAAAATATGACCTTCAACAGACATGTGCAAAGCCAGAGACCTCTGGGCGGTCCTGGGTTAAGCTAGAGCCTCCATTGGCACAGGGAAATTGATGGACAGGTGATTGGTAGATGTGAGGACTGAGGGGAGGGAACTTGGATGGTTTCCTTAAGGATAGGGGGGCTGAAGACTGGAGGTGGTTTTTTTTTTTAGAGGTTGGTCGGTGTGGTTGGTGTGTGCTCTGAGAAGCTTGCTCTGAAGGAAGCTGAAAGTGGGGGCCTCTGAGACTGTTTCTCCATTTTGGTCACGTGAGTAATAGGGACTGATCTCTTTTCTTTGCCCCAGCTATCTAAGGGCTTGGGCCTTTTGGCCCAGCCTAAACAGAAGGGGTATTTAAGCCCTATTCCCTTCTCTCCCTTTTTTCTCTCTCTCTATCTCTAATTATTTCCTCCTATTGTAATTAAACTCCATAAAAGATTGACTGCTGACTTAAGTTTTCAATTAGGAATTACATAGCTGAATTCCTTGGAGACCTTAAATTAATATATATTAGTCTTTTAAAGTGATTTCCTTGTCACAGGCAAAACAATTTTCCTACCAAGACAATTTAGAAGTTTGACAGGAAAGGTCTGTCTTATCAATGTTGTGGTCAGGCAGGCATAGAGCTCAGGGTAAACTGCATAGAGTAGGCCCCACTTCAGAAAGCTAGCAGCAATTATTGGAGGTGACTGCATTGTGGCATTAGCAGATTGAGGAGCTTTAAATTCATAGACCAGATTGAGGAGCTTTAAACTCATAGACCATGGAGAGGAGAAGGGGTCAAATAAGTGTAAGGGCCCCTTTGATGACATAGCCTTCAGGACCCTGATGCGTTACCCATAAGCAGTTTAGGGTCACAGTCCCAGGGCCAAAAGGAGGGAAAGCTCTTTCTGCCTCAAGAATCTGAGGGGTTCCAGTCAGGGTACTAAGGAGAAGAAGAGGGCTTGTGGTCATTCACAGAGAATTAAGGAAACTGATCTCAACAAGTCAGAAAGGAGCACTAACAATTTTGCTGACAGAGACCTGAGCCAGGAGGAATTAAACCAGGTGGGTACATGGGAACAAGGTCCCAAACCAGGAAAAGACCAGAGCACAGGCTAGAAGGGCAATGACAACACATCTCATCACATCATAACACCTTCGAATAACTGAAAACTTACAGGTACCTAGAATTAGTTCTGAAAATAGCAGCAATAAAGGCCTGAAGCTTAGGGAACAGATCCCACTTTAAGATAAAGTTGTAAGTCAAGAAATGGGTTGAAAAAGTGAGCAAAGATCAAAAGAGAACCTGACCATAAAAGGTTACTATGGTGAAAGGAAAAAAAAAAATCAAGAAACAAATGAAGAAGAAGAAAATTATATCAAAGCATCTACATGAAATCCTCAAAGAAAAATATGAATCAGTTACAGGCCCAAGAAGAATTATTGGAAGAGCTCCCCCAAAATTTCAAAATCAAATTATGAGAGGTAGAGAAAAAGATAGGAAAATAAATGAGAATAACGCAAGAAAATTATTAAAAAATGAGTCAACAACTTGAAATAGGAGACACAAAAATACTGAAGAAAATAGTATCTTAAACATAGAATTGAGCAAATGGTAAAATAGGAACAAAAATCCACTAAAGAGAAGAATGTCTTAAATGGAAGACTTGACCAAATGGAAAAAAAAAAGATTTATAAAAATTTACTGAAGAAAATAACCCTTTCAGAAATTGAATTGGCCAAATGGAAAAAAAAAAGAAATGCAAAACTGTAGAAAAATTATACCTTAAAAATTTGAACTGGTGAGTAGAAAGTCACAATTCCATAAGACACCAAGACACAGACAAAACTAAAAGAATGAAAAAATAGAGGAATATATGTAGAAAATATGAAATATGTCACTAGAAAGGAAACACAACTGGAAAATAAACTAAGAAAATATGATTTTAGAATTATTCAGCTACCTAAAATCAATGATTAAAAAAATAGAGCCAAGACATTATCTTTAAAGAAATCATCAAGGAAAACTGCCCTGATATCCTAAAATAAATGTGTAAAATAAAAATTGAAAGAATCTACCAATCACAATCACTCCTTAAAATAAATATCAAAATGAAAAGTTCCAGAAGTATCATAGCCAAATTCCAGAGCTTCCAGGTAAAGGAGAAACTATTACAAGTCAAGAAGAAAATATTACAATCAATCAGTAAGAATATATTCAAAAATCATGCAGCCCCAGTCAGAATCACATAAGATGTAGCAGCTTCCATATTAAAGAATAAAAGGGTTCAGAATATGATATTCTGGAAGACAAAAAGAGAACAAGAATCATTTACCTAGCAAAACAGAATATTAGTCTTTAGGGGTGGAAATATATCCTTAAGCTGAAATCCAGAGTTAAATAGAAAAAGCTAACTTTAAAATATACGACTCCAGAGAAGCAAAAAGAGGTAAAATATAAAGGAAAATCATAAGGGAGCCAATAAAGTTAAACTATTCACATTCATGTATGGGAAGATGGCAATTATAACTCCTAAGAAATTTATCTTTAATAGGCCTTTAGGAGTATGCATAGAGAGAAGACACAGGTGTAAGATGAATATATTGTTATGATTTAAAAAAATAAAATAAAAGATTGAGAAAGAGGATTGCAGTGGAAGAAGAGGAAAGTAGAAAGAATGGAGAAAACTATCTCACATAAAAGCCAAAAAAAGAAGTGAAAGAAAAGATAGGGGAAGGATATTGTGGTTAGCATTTGAATATTACTCTCATTGAATCAAAGACAGAATAATATATACACTCAGATGGATGTAGAAATATCTAATGCTAAAGTGAAGTAGTAGGAAGAAAGGAGGATAAATGAAGAGGAGGCTACTGACAAAAGGAAAGATAGATTAAAATAAGTAGTGGTCAGAAGGAAACAGACTTTTGAGGAAGGAAAGGATGAAAAGAAAAAAAGAAGAAATGAGGAAATAGGATAAAGAGAATTATAGAGTTAATAATCATGAATGTAAATGTGAATAGTTTAAATTCATCCATGTAACAAGAGTGGCGTATGTTAATAATAGGAATCCAATAATATGCTATAAGAAATTAAAAATTAAATTAAGGAGTGGAACAAAAATCTATTATACGTCAGTTGAAGTTAAAAAATCAGGAAAATCAATCATGATCTCAGATAAACCAAAGTAAAGATAGAATGCATTAAAAGAGATAAGCAGGAAAATGTTGATAAAAAGCACCTTAGATATTGAAGTAATATCAATAATAAACATATGTACACCAAAAGGTATAGTCTCAGAATACTTAAAGAAAAGTTAAATGAATTACAGGAGAAAATAAACAGTAAAACCTTCCTATTGAGGGACCTCAACTTATCCCTTTTAGAACTAGATAAATCTAAACATAAAATATACAAGAAAACAGTTAAGAAGACATAAAGAAATTTTTAAAAGTCAGACATGATACATTTCTACATTTGGCAATACACTAAGTATTGCCAAAGCAATACTTAAGGGAATATTGTATTTAAATACTTGCATCAATAAAATAGAAAAAGCAAATCAATGAATTAGTTTGGTAACTAAAAAATTATAGAAAAAAATCAAACTAAAAATTCCTAATTAAACATCACACTGAAAAACTTGAAAATCAAAGGAGAGAGTTAAAAAATTGTAAGTAAAGAAACCATTGAACTAATAAATCAAACTACGAGCTCAGTTAATTAAAAAAAACACAATGGAATAGTTAAACCATTTGATTTTTAATAAAAGAATGAAACCAATTTAGGATGCTAAATTATATACCGATAAATGTGAAAATCCAAGTGAAATAGATTACTATTTACAGCGTTTGTGTCAGTTTTGCTGCTGTAGTTTGTCTGGTTTCCTCTAGCCCCAGGGTCACAGACTGGGTTCTCTGCCTGCAAAATGCCGGGAGCCGCCGAGAAAGGGACTGAGCTATCAGAGAGGATCGAGAGTTTCGTGGAGGCGCTGAAACGGGGTGGGGGCCAGTGTAGCTCAGAGGATATGGCCCAGGAAACGGTGGGGCTGCTCCACCAGATCGTGGCCCATGGGCGCTGGAGCAATGCCGGGGAACTGATGGAGCTCATCCGGAAGGAGGGCCGGCAAATGACGGCCTCTCAGCCCTTGGAGACCACCGTGGGCAACATGGTGCGGAGGGTCCTCAAGATCATCAGTGAGGAGTATGGCAGACTCCATGGACCGAATGATGAGAGTGATCAGTAGGAGTCCTTACACAAGCTCTTGACAGATGGAGGCCTAAATGAAGATTTCAGTCTTCACTATGCCCAACTCCAAGCCATCAAGGTTATTAATGAGTTGTTGATAGAGCTGGAACAACTGAGAACATAGCAATGCAGGCTCTGGAGCACATTCACTCCAATGAGGTGATAATGACTATTGGATACTCCCGAACTGTGGAAGGCTTCCTCAAAGTGGCTGCCCAAAAGTGGAAATTTCATGTTATTGTGGCAGAGTGTGCTCCTTTCTGCCAGGGCCATAAGATGGCAGTCAATCTGGCCAAGGAGAATATTGAAACAACTGTCATGACTGATGCTGCCATTTTTGCTGTTATGTCAAGAGTCGACAAAGTGATCATTGGCACAAAGACCATCCTAGCCAATGGTGCCCTGAGAGCAGTGGCAGAAACTCACACCCTGGCCCTAGTAGCTAAGCACCATTCCACTCCACTCATTGTTTGTGCACCCATGTTTAAGCTTTCACCACAGTTTCCCAATGAAGAAGATTCATTCCACAAGTTTGTAGCCCCTGAAGAAGTCTAAGAAATCTTGCCATTCACAGGAGACATTTTGGAGAAGGTCAGTGTTCATTGCCCCGTGTTTGACTATATTCCACCAGAGCTTATCACCCTCTTTATTTCCAACATTGGAGAGAATACACCTTCCTACATTTACCGCCTCATGAGTAAGCTCTACCATCCTGATGACCACATACTCTAGTGACGGAGCTCAGGTAGACACTATTTTACACTGAATGGAGATATGCCTAAAAACTAAGGAGGGACATCCTATTCCTTACTGGGGAGTCAAGTTCCCTCAAAAGAAGACTTGAACTCTACATACACACAACTCCCTCTCAACCATGCACATCCAAGGGCAGATTGCCCAATATCTGTTCTTTGGAACTTAATGGAAAACAGTGCTTGACCTATTGAATTTTGGAGCCTCTTGCTGACCTGGCTGCATGTCTCTGGGATCTGATTCAGTGATGTGTTATGGGTCACATGGAATTCCTTGTTGGGGTAGACACCTTTGCTTAAAAATGTCTACAGCACCCCCTCATGATATGCCAGTAAAAGCTATTTTATGGGAAAAAAAAAAGAAAAGAAAAAAGATTACTATTTACAAAAAATATAAATCACAAAAGAGGAAATCATACTTAAATAATCCAATCTTAGAAAAATAAATGAACATCAATGAGTTCCTGAAGAAAAAAATTCCCAAGGCCAAGTGAATTCTTACAAATATTTAAAGAACCATTAATTCCAGTATTATATAAGTTATTTCAAAAAATAGGCACAGTAGTCCCATCAGATTCCTTTTAGTAGCACAAAGATGGTGTTGATACCTAAACCTGGGAGCGCAAATATAGAGAAAGAAAACTATAAGCTAACTTTTCTAATGAATATTGATTGATGGGAAATTTTAAATAAAACCTTAGCCCAGATATAACAGTAACATACCATAAAGATCATACACTATGACTAAGAGGGATTTATGGTAGGAATACAGGACTGTTACAATATTATGAAAACTATCAGTATAATTGGCCTTAGTAACAAAATCAACAGGAATCATTTGATTACTTCAGTAAATGCAGAAAATATCTTGTGACAAAATAAAGAACTCATTTGTATTTTTTTTAAAAACTAGAAAGCTAAATATATAAAGTAAATGAGAGTTTACTTAAAATGATAAGTAATATCTATCCAAAACCATCGATAATCATTATCTTCAAGAGAAATAAGCTAGAAACCTTCCCAATAAGATCAGTGGTGAGGCAAGGCTGTCTATTAACACCACTTTTATTCAAAATTACTCTAGAAATTCTAGCTGCTGTTATAACTGCTCCTTCATTTTCAAAGAGGAGCAATGGAAGATTTGGATGAATAATACATAGGAGAAGAGCACATCTTTAAAGATCTGCAGAGATGGAAGTAATAATATTCATACTGTTGGAAGTATGTAATACTAGTAAAAGAATGCATTGCAATAGGAATCGTGGCATGAGCATCAAACTTTTTGAAAGAAGATGTTATGTAACATTCACATTAAGAACAAGCAAACTTCATTAACTGAAATGTCATTAGCAAGAATAATGGGAGCAATAATTTCCTGAATTAAGTGTTTTACATTTTTACTCAATAGAAAAGATTTACTTGATAATAACTAGCAATAATGGGATTTGCTTAATGCTTTTCATTTTCAAAACATTCTAGAGGCATTAACTAAAACCCTTCATTGTAATTGTGAATGAAATGAACACATTACTATTATTGAATAATGAACTTCCCCTCAAAAGTATTTTCATTAGTTCTGAAATTTAATCAATGGTTGTTTATTTTGTAATTATTAATTTTATTCCTTTTAATTTCACTCTAATTTAATAGTGCATGGAATTTAGTAGAACAAATTTAGTATTCTTGAAAAGAAGCACAAAAGCAAACTTTTTAATAAATAAAATGTATTTTAAATACACTAAATAAACTATCCTTATAAAATATTCTTTGATGAATCATTTTATGAAGTAAAGAATTTTGTAATATGGATACTCATACTCTTAAAAAACTGGACTTATACTTATCAATCCTTTATTACTATTTTACTCAGCTTCTCAAGCTGACATCATGATATCAGGAAAACAAACAAGGTCAGTTTCTTAAGTCAAGAAACCCATTGACAAGAATCAGCTCTTGTAGTAAACTATTAATCACATACTTTTGAAATGATAATAAAGTGATATTTCTTCACTAGTCTTTTGATTTTAATGACTTTTTGATCTATCCTATTCACAATCCAAACGTTGCTTATTCATCTTCCGATTTTACAGTGCCCTCTAAGGAACCTGCTTAGTCCATGCATTTTTCTGTAACTCAGCAAACTATTTAAATAAAATTCCTTCACGTAATCAACACATATTAATTAAGGAGCTACTATATGTTAAGTGTTATTAGAACCAATGAATTACAGTATACATATTTACCCATATGACATAAATGTAAATATCTACATTTATCATGTCTTTGGATATAATTATACATATAGAGGAGAATCTATCTATCTATCTATCTATCTCTATCTCTATCTCTATCTCTATCTCTATCTCTATCTCTATCTCTATATCTATATATATTGATTCTGCTCTAAAAGATTTTATAAGCTATTTGGGGGAGGTAAGACCTACTCATGAAAACAACATCCTCCTCTCTACCTTTTTTCTCCCTTCTGTCCTCTTTTCTATATCCCCCCTTTCCATTCTACCCTTTTTCCTACAATATTCCCATCTCCACCATGCACTCCTTTTGGTCTTTCCACACCATCATCTGTTCCTCTCTACTAAGTTCCTCTTTCCACCATGATGTTTTCTCCAGCATGTCTCTCTTCACCATTCTTTGTTTAACAAAATCACCCAATTTTTATGCACTTCTCACTACAGATGCTCTGCTCCCTATAATGTCATGCCATCTAATCTAACAATGTTAGTGTACCCTTTTGTCCCTTTCTTTCCATTCCTTTATGCCTTCCTATTCATTATATCCTCTTCCTATGTCTCCCTTTCTGTTATCCTCCTCTTCCAATATTTCCTAGGTGACTAAGTCAGGTGACTGAAATTGTTAGCAGAAAAAATGTGTGTGAAGAGGTTATTACCTAAACCATTGAAGGAATTATTCTACATCTTGATAATACACTCAAAGTAGCTAAGTAATGTGGCAGTGGAGTTCAGTATTATTCAGGATGAGTAGAAGTTTGAGTCAGTAAGAACATTAATTAATTAGCATTATTAATATAAATCAACAAACATTAAGTGCCTACTATCCATCAACCACTGTGCAGAGTGCTAGGGATATAAAGACAAAAATCAAACAAGAGTTATCATAGAGCTTACATCATATCAGGGAATATAACATATACATATAGAAATATATCCAAAATAAATATAAAGCAGTTATTTGGAACTGGTCCCTGGAAAGGTGAGGGTGTAGGAGATACTCAAAATTAATATTGAAAGAAATCAAGGAATTGTTGAGGCTCAAATAAGAAGGGTAGATACTCCAGTTATGGGGAAAAGAATGAATAAAAACAGAAAAGGGTTATATGTAAAGAATATCAAGAAGACCATTAAAAAAACAATGCACATGAAGCTAGAAAGATAGGTTGTGATAGATATATGAAGGATCATAAAAGCAAAAAAGAATTTGTATTTTATCTTAGAAGCCTTAAGGAAACCCTGGAATTTACTGAATGGAGCAATGATATGGTCAAATCTAAGCCTTAGGAAGATCACTTTAACAGCTTTTTGGTGGAATAGGGAGAAAAATGAGACAATGAGAATAAATTAGGAAGCTACTGCAATAATATAAATAAGATATGTTTTGGGTTGGTGACTATATGAGTAACAAGAAAGGGAAAGCAATGAAAGACATTTTGGGGGTAGACCTGGAAGGTTCAGGCAACCTGATTAATTTATGAGAGGGCTGAGGGAGAGAGAGGAGTCAAGGATGCTTTCAAGGTTGTGAGTCTGGAAGACTAGAAGGATGGTGGTATTCTTCACTGAAATATAAATATTCAGAAGAGGGGTGGCTGGAGAGGAAAAGTAATGCATTAATTATAAGTTGGACATGTTGAGTCTTTGAAGCATTCAGTTTGAAGTGCATGATAGGTAGTTTGTTATATGAGACTACAAAAGATAAATTAGGGGTGGATATAAATATCTGGAGACCACCTGCATAAACATAATAATTAAACCTATGGAAGCTGATAAAGTCATTAAGAAAGATAGGCTAAAGAGAAGGGGAGTTCCAATAGAGAATCCTAGAGAGGCATGACATTAATAAGCTACCAAAAGAGACTGTGGATTAACTATTGGAAATAGAATAAAGAAAAATAATGTCATGAAAACTCATAGACCAGGATCTGAGTGTATGTGGTTAGCAATGTCAAATGACTCAAAGAGCTCAAGAATTATGAAAATACCATCAAATTTGTCAGTGAAAGACATTTAACAAAACCTTTTAACAATTGCAAATAAAAATGGCATTATATGCAACTCACAACAATGGGCCACTGCCTCTGCAAAGGATGGGATGGAAAGTAGGAAAGGTATATCGTCTATCTTTTTGGTGAGGCAAAATTTACATAGTTTTATAATATTTTTTCACTTTTTTTCTATAGTTGTTTTGCATTTAATTTCATTGTTGTAATATTTGTGTATACTTTTTTGTTTGAATTGGGTTGAGGGGGGATCTGCTTACTTTGCATCAGTTAATATGTTCATATTTCTTCATATTCATTGTCATTTCTTATAGCACAGTAATATTTAATTAACTTTATATATCATGTTATTTAGCACTCACCAAATCAATAGGCATCTATTTTATTTCCAGCTCTTTTCTACCACCAAAAGTGCTTTTATAAATATTCTGAGGTATGTGGAACCTTTTTTGCTTTGTTTTTGTCTAAGATTGCCTTGGGGTATATGTTAGGCAGAGGAATCTTTAAATCAAAGGGTTGTTATTTTCATAATCATTTTTGTAACTTTCATTTAAAATTGCTTCCCAAAATGTTTTTTTTAATCAATGAACAGTTCCACCAACCATGTATTACTCTTACTATTAATTTCTGGATCTGATTCTCACTAACAAAAAAGAACCTACTTTGGTTGGTTATCACTTTAAGCTTGCAGCTCACTAGAAGTCTCAGATCTTTTTTTCACATACACTTCAATTTAACCATGATTTCCCTATCTTATATTAATAAGACTGAATTTTAAAACGCAAATGTAAGAATTAAATTTCATCTTACTGAATTTATCCCATTGCTCTAGCTCATCAAGACCTTTTGAGGATCTTGATACCTTCTTTGATATTTTTTTCTACTTGATTTCTATTTCTATTTTCTATTTGATATCTCTCTAGGTTTTTGCTAATGTATACATTTGATAAGCAAATTCAATAAGATTGAGTCCCTGATATCACGGAGTTTACTAAAGGAGCATAGAATCCAGGCTATCATTAAAAATCAAATTTAAGTTGTGCTTTAAAGTTCTCAAAGTGAATTTGTCCCAAAGACCCATCCAATGGGCAGGCTTTCCAAACACAGACATAAGAAAATATAGGATTTTTCATTGGACAGTAAGTAGTCCCATTTGGCTGGAAGAGATAATGTAGTATTTTGAGATTGGTTTTTTAAAGGACACAGTCTCCAAACTGCATATTTCTCACTGTCCAGTCACCTCTCTCCTGAATGGCAAATACTTTGTGTGTCTGCCTTTAGTAACTGTGACTGTGCACTGATCATCTTTCAAAATAACAGAAACTTTGCCTTAATTATGAATAGAAATAATTCCTTTTTGATCCTCTGTCCTCTTCACTATTCCCATGGAATATACTGGCTTATTTTATCAGTAATCATGCCGATGAGTAAGAAATCTGAAATACTATAAAAAGCCTTGGTTTTTTTTGCTACCTAAGTAGTTTGGGGAACATTTAATTGAATGTGAAGTAGATTGCATAATTTCAGCTAAATCACCTTGTTTACACTTAAAATACAAGGTGCTTTTGGGCAACTAGACTGAAAACTCCTGAGCCAAATGTAATTTTGCCCTGTGCATCCTGCAACTCAGTATATATATAGTAGACTGTATAAGACACAGGACAGTTTTGGGTTTCTTCCTGTTAATGATGACTACACATGGAATTATGGAATTATAGAATGATAGCTTAATTCGCTGTTTCTTCCTATATATTTTATTTGAAGAGCATGGAGGATAAAGATCTGGCCTTCAAGTCAATTCATGTCCTTGTTCTGACACACACCTGATACGTGATTTTAGAGCAAATTATTTAAATTTTCATTACCCTAAGCAATTGACCAATACTGCTGCTCTTTGTTCTTCATTTTTGAAGACTGGTGACATTGCATGGAGATGTCTTGACTTGTGCATAAATTGGATTTAAGTAAGACAGAGATGCCCAAAATTGTCAGCCTCACTCTTCTAAATGCTTCAAAGTCCAATGGCAAGACAAGAGTTAAGACAACTGGTCATGGCCTAGTATGCAGTGGGTGATCCTGGCATCTTCCATGTTTGGTTAAGTTCTAAGCACTCCACAGCACCTGCTCTAGCCTTCTTCATAGCCATTAGGAGCAATTGCTCTCATTTCCCCATTGTGTTGGGAGAAAGTCTTCACATACTCAACGGTAGACATTCTTCTAACTTACCAATGAGTTTCGAGCCCATCATTTATCAGTTACCTTCAACATTGTTTGGCTCAGCTGCCTGTTTTACTTGGTGACATAGGTGAGAATGGAATGCCTTGACACTTAAAGTAGATAAACAGCCCTGAAAATAGCTTGATGATTCCTCACACCAGAGGTGCTAGTTCTTGAACACCCAAACAGCCTCATAGATCAACAGACCTGTACTCACAGAGGATCTCTCCATCTAATGAAAAGCTCACATCCAGTTCTTATTCTTAACTAATTCCTACATAATAGCTACTAATAAATTATGTATTGAAGAAAAAAAAGGTGAAGACACATGCCAAAACTGTTATTTTTCATAATGATGCTCATATCTCTGGACATGGACAGCACCTCAGAATCCATGAATTTGTATACAAAAGGAAACCAAGTTCCAGTGCATTAAATGCTTTGACCATGGTTAGACAAGTAGTAAGTATCAGAAGAAGGACATGAACCTAGATTACCTTGCTTCAGAACCAGGAGACTCTATAATTGTAAATAATGTATAGGAGACTATAAGTGAGATCATATGCTTCAAAATCAAAATGCCCAGCTTAGTTGCCTTTTCTATTACCAAATTTCTCTGATCTTAAGATGTTTTGCACCTTTTCTTAAAACAATTACATCTGTAATTTCACTGGTAAAGGGAGTTCAGTGTGAAGAAACACCCTTTACCAGAATAGACTAGTTCCTCCCTGGAAGCACCTGACTTCCCCAGGGTCACAGAGCCAATATGTTTGAAAATCAATGTGGAATAGTAGATAGAGAGGATAGAACTCAGAATTCAGGAAATCCTGGCTTGAGGACACACTTGATCATTAATTAGAGAACTTTTAGGTGCCATGGATGAGACATTTAGGTCTCACTCTCAAACCACTGAGCAACCTAACTGCCCCCAGAAATGAAATTTGTAAAAAGTTCTAGGTAGATAGATGAAGTTTAAAAAATAACAGAAGATTTGTGTTTGAACCCTATCTGACAAACATAATTGGCAAATCAATTAATTCAC
Source organism: Monodelphis domestica (assembly GCF_027887165.1). Classification (NCBI taxonomy): domain Eukaryota; kingdom Metazoa; phylum Chordata; class Mammalia; order Didelphimorphia; family Didelphidae; genus Monodelphis; species Monodelphis domestica. Next base: position 106,132,953 of record NC_077233.1, read on the forward strand.
AAAATCTGTTTCTTTATTTTTTCATTCAAATTCATGTATTTTTTGTTACCTTAAAACTCTCATGTAATTCCCTCTAACCCCTGCCCCCACTAGAGAAGGCATCATCTGATGAAAAGATATATGTTTATAAGGATGTCTTGCTTATTTCTACTTATCCATTCTTTCTTTGGAGGTGAATATATACACAAGTCATTATTCAAACATTTCTGTTGCTTTATATAACGTTCTCTTGGTTCTGCTCATTTCATTCTTCATAAGGTCAGCTAAGTCTTTCCATTTTTAAAAATGAAACTGCTCATAGTGTCTTCCAGCCCCAAAATAGTCCATCCCAATCCTATGTAACAATTTGTTTAGTTGTTACACAACTAAACCGCAAAGAATGGGCATCCTCTCAATTTCCAGTTCTTTGTCATGGCAAAGAGAGCTGAATTTCTACTCTACATCAGTCAAAAGAGTTCCTACATCAATAAAAGCACAGCTTGGAATGAAAAATAATGAATTAAACCTCTCCCCATATCCATCCCCACGACATTCATATCAGCCATTCATGAGAATGAGATTAAAGCATAAGGAAAATGAGCTTAAAAGAAAGCAATTAATTCTTACCCAAGTAATTAAAGCATCATATATTGGGCTATTCCTGACTCTTACAATCTAGTTACTTCCCAACAGAACTAGAAATATGAAGGTGGACATATAGGAAAATAATGTCATTTCTTACCACAACAGAGTCAGGATAAGCCACTTAGTGTTCTGCTGTTCTGCAGAGTATGAAAAATTGTAGTCCATTTCATTCAAAGACTGCATCCCCTGGTCCCCTGAGTTTCACAGTCCATTGGAGGATTTGAGCCAGTTACATATGATATGGAATAACAAAATATCTATATCCTGTGAAGAAAAGATGTCTGATTATCTTTCTACATATGTAGGCATAACTAATGTACAGTTATATGAACACATACATCCAATAGTCATATTTGTGTGTGTGTTACATTACTGCAGGCAATTAAGAAACATTTCTTAATTCTCATCTATGTCTCTGGCAGTGTGTAAGCAATGGGGAAAATGAAGACTGGAATAAAATAGTCTCTGCCCTTAAGGATCTCATATTTTTATCAGGAGAGATGACATGTATAATTCTATACACAATATAAATACAAGTTAATTTTGGGGAGGAGACTAGCAGCTTAAGGGATCAGGAAAGGCTGCTTGTAAAAGGTAAGTTTTGAAGGAACTAAGTAAATTTTAATCCTAACAATAAAATAAACATTATTAAAAGTCTACTATATCAGAACTCCATATTATGCTTTATTCAGCTCAAAACCTAGTAGGTAGTTAATACAGAAACTCTAATACATTCAATACATGTTTGAGAGGATACATTTAATCCTAACGCCCCTATTTTCTAGCTATTTTCAAATCTATGACTTCAAGTCTCAATTTCCCAATTTGAAAAAGTTGGGCAATAATAACTTGCAAGTATTCTCAATGGATTATTATAATTATTATTATAAGAATCAAATAAATTGTCAATGAAAAGTGCTTTGAAAACTGTACAGATCTGTATTTACTCAAATTATAGGTTGTAGAGATATTTTAAAATGACATAGGGCGGGGTGGATGTTCAGTTCTCAAAAGTGTCTAATGATCTTTCTACTCTACAATGGGATAATGATAGAGAATAGATCTGTCATTTTCATCAGCACAGGGAATGTCCAAGTGAGGAAACTTGATATACAAATGAAAGTCAGCACCTTTTTTGCAATCTATAGGCTTAAATTTGACCAAGATGACACAATCAGCATTTAGCAGAGACAAGACTGGTGCCTACAACTTCCTGGATATGAGAACAGCTTTTCATTTATTATGCCCTTTGATAGAGGACTCTGATGAACCTTCTCAGAGACCATCTAAAACTAAATACTTCCAGGAGATAGAATATCAACAGGTACCATAAACAGAAAATTTATACACATACACAATGAAATCTATTAGTAAGTGAAATTTATGAACTTTGTGATCTCAGTCTGAGTTACTATAAAGGGTGATTATAGTATTAAATTTGAGAAGGGACCAAGAAAGGACCATGAGAGAGGATAAGTCTTATCCAAGTTCTCATGGGTAGAAAATTATAGTGCTCTGAATCAGCCCTCAGCCCTCTGACTACAAGAATTGAGCTCTTCTCAAGTAAGAAATCTCCATGTTTTGTTTGTTTGTTTGTTAATCTATATTCCATGATGCTTTACTCTAACGTCCCATCAGGGCATAGAGGTGGCCCAGAATTTTTAGGTACAATATAAATGAAACATAAGCTCTGTCAATGTAGCATAAATGCTGGCAGTTTCTACCATTCTGGAGAGGCTATGAGTATGTTCCAGGCAACAAATTGTGCCTGCATGCTGAGGAAAAGCCTCAATAAGTATGGAAAAAGCTCAATTTCAGCAGACTAAACACATTATGCTGAATTATTTGGCCATGGAAATCCATAAAACAAATAGAAAAATAAAATGGTCCTTAGTCTTATTTACCCCAAGTTTGTTTCTTCAGTGATAGCAGAGTGACAGAAAATGTGAGGGAGAGTTTTAAAAATTACAGTTTTTAAACTATCTGCAATGATTAATAGCTGATGAGGGATTTAAATATGAATCCTTGTCCAGTGACCAATACATAAACACTTTATTGGAGAAACTGAATCATGGATACCTTGACATTCTTAATATAAATTAAATCAGAGCACAAAAGGGAAATTATAGTTCATGGATTCTCTTTAGAAAGGACAAATAAAGAGTAGGTACAGATGGCTTTATTTTTTTTAGTTTATTTTTTTTTTTGCTGTCTTTAGAAACACAAATAAAGAGTAGGTACAGATGGCTTTATTTTTTTTTAGTTTATTTTTTTTTTGCTGTGGCTGCTTTTAATGTCTTTGATATGCAAATATACACGATACATAAGGATGATTATCATTGGTTAACAACAAGGTATAGGTGTGGTTTCTCTTAGCCAGATGAGCATAAAGAAACCTGTTTTCCTGCCTAACCTGTGGGAAGCTGGGGTCAAGGGTCAGAGGCTTTCCTAGCCAAGGGCAAGACTGATCATGCTCAAGACTGAGCATGCTCATTTCTAAGACAATCTGTACATACTAACTGTTTCCCTTGCCCATAGCTAGGGGTGGACTGCTACATCTCCACCTTTTTGTTTAACATAACAATAAGTAGTGCAATATCAAAATGTAACTATTACAGTATTAACAAATACAAACACTCTGGTGCATAATCATATCCGGATACAGAGATGAAAAGCCAAACCAGATTATAAAACCTCAATATAAAAATCAAGTGTGATCATCAGCATAAACTGATTCAATGATACATCTTAAAAAACCCAAACTGATCTTCCTATCTACCTGTCTGCATATCAAAATCAATGTAACAGTCTTAGTAGATTCAAAATTGTTAAGAAAATAATTTTGACTCTACTGATCCTAGTTTAATGAGTTAGGAATTCTATGGCTCACATGACAGGTGCACTAATCAAATATGCCACCTTTCACACAGATGGCTTTATTTTAAAACCAAGAGTAACAAAGAAACTTCATTTCATTTAAATTTCCATGACCTCATTTTGTAGAAATTAATGATAAATATTTACAAGACCTTATGAAAACATATGATGAACCGACAGGTGTTGCAAAAGATTAGGAGGTAAAGAAATTCTATGAAGAATCAAATGAAATGCTCAAAATTAAATCATTTATTTAATCAAATAATATATAATTATACATGAACATTAAATAATTATACTTGGTGACTTTAATGCAAAGGTGATTATGGAGTAGAATGGTGAAAAATACAATTTAGAAATAAGGATAAGAGAGGATAAAGGATAAAAATTCAAGTTTAATTTCTATGTTCTGAATATTTCAATTGAGAAGAGAGTTGATGAGTTTTAGACATGGTGAACACTAAACAACATAGTCCCCCCACAAAAAATTTTATTTTAACAATCACTAGTTATTTATATGGAAGTCATTTCCAAATTTGCTCCTCATGTAAAGTCAGACAAATGACTTGTTAAAACAAAATCAGCAACAGGATAACACAAAGGTTATATATGAGAAAAAATATGATATTCAATTAATGTCAACCTGACCAACCTGTTTAAACAAGTTGTTGATGCTAAAAAATAGGAAATTGATTAGATAACAGATATTTTATCCACTATTACCATTTCCTAAGAACATTTATTTAATTCAAAGTAAACACTACAATAAGGATACCAACAGAATTTTAAAATGAACTCAGCCAGCAACCATTTGGTTTCCTTGTAAAAAGTAAATATGTGGTAATTAAAGGCAAAGTTAGTGTAGGGAATAAACTTGTTTACAAAATTTCAAAGAGGAGGATATTAAAAGATTGTGTACTGAATTACCATATAAAATGGATAATCCCAATAAGAAAAGGAAAAAAGTTTTAATATAGGTAAGTAACAATCTCTATAATGATCTGCTTATGCATTTATAAGATTAAAGGCCTAGACCTTCAACTTCCCTTCCAACTTTGAAGTTCTGTAATATTAAGATGAAATTTTATGATTCCATATGGTAAAAAAACAAGAGGGAGCACATTCCAAGATTTATGTTACTATTGCACATGTATATGTTACTCTGTTTACATTTTTAATGTCAGATACCATAACATTTTAAATGATCTTTTCCAACAAATTCAATCAAGCAAATTTGAATTAATCACCCATGATATACAAAACTCCATTCTATTCATTTAAAAATGAGTTATATTATTTTTGATGTGGATACAAAGCTTTGTTGGATAATTGTTAACATATCTATTGAATGAATAAAATGAGTTAATTGAAACATAATCTATAACTGTAAACAAAGCAAATTATATTTAAGTTTTTTCCTATTTCTTTTACATATAAGTTCAATTTAATCATAATTTTCTGAAAATTTGCAATCCTTCTTCTCTACCTCTTCCCCACCCCCTCCCCAAGATGGCAGGAAATATATGTTGTACATGGGTTATTATGCAATACATATTTCCATGTTCATCATGTTATAAAAGAAGATATATATTGTTGACACTCAAGAAATATTCATGAAGTATATAAAAAGTCAAGAATGGTATGCTTCAGTATGCACTCTGACTCTATCAGTTCCTTCTATACTGATGGATCACCTTTTTTTTGTCACTAGTTCCTTATGTTGTCCCTGTTTCTTGATTTAAAGCTAGTCATCATACATTATAACATGGCAAATTATTATTGACCTTCCTACCAGTGTCATGTTGTTTCATTCTCAGTGTTTTAGAAGCCTTTCATGTGTGAACAAAAGAACATCCAAGGTTTAATTTTGGAGATGATTTTAAAAGATGCAGTTATATTAAAGACATTATTCCTTGTTGATGTAATCAGCCAACCTTTAAGTTATTTACTTTGTCTTCTCTGTGATGACAATACTCTTTGATTTTCTCTCTGTCTCATCTCCTATCTTTGATCACAATTGCTTTAATGACTGCATTGACAATCAACCCAATACCATATCTCCAAATACCTTTTATCCTCTCATCTCCAATAAAATTCATCTCCACTCCTATTCAAGGACTCATTGGTTTGGCCACATAGTGAGGGTAATCCCATGAAAAATACTTCCTCTTTAAGATCTGAAAGTCATAGCTTCTATTTATCTGATGATTTGTTTGTCACAATCTAAACTCTTCCATACCTACTCAATCTAATCTTCTAATTAATGATTTTCTAATCTGCCCTGTAGATATATATGTACGTGAATTATAATTCAGAAACTCGGTTAGTTTATGTATATATAGCATGTGTTTCCATTCTTATACATTCTGCTGAACGTTCAGGGTTTCACACTTTATAAATACCTAATGAAATAAAAAGAATTTGCCATCATCATGACGTCTGAATCCTTAACACCTGCCTATTCAACCATGCTATTTCAACTCTTTTGGCTTCATTTGATTCTACACCCTGACTCAACACCATGATTATTCTTTTTGATGATGCCTTCTAAATCTCCTAAAATAATTTAGTTAATAATATAATTTAGCATATATTTGTATATATATATATATATGATGACTGTGTATGTATATTTATGTATATATATGTATGTGTGTGTATGTATGTATAAGTATGTGTGTATTTATTTATTTTTTTTTTTTTATTTATTCCTAAGGGCCAGGAAGGCTGGTGGAAATAGTACTGAGGAAAGCTTTGAAAGGAATGTATATTTTATTTTGTAAGTGACAGGGACAAAATGAAGCTTTTGAAGCTTTTTAAGCAATGAAGTGATGCTATTGGAAGCTGCATTTCAGGGAGATTACTTTAACACAAATAAAGATAGTTCCATTGGTTTACAAGTCATTGCAGACCACAGGACTATATAGCAACTGTTCCCACCCATTTATAACAGAGCAGCTAATATTTAATTCCATTTGATGAAATAGAAAGGAAAATTAAGAGAAACCTGTGCCATGGTTTTCTAAAGTTATTTAAAAGATAAGTGCATCATTTTTGATTGACAAGTAATTGGGTTTTACAATGAATATGATATTTTGAAAAATTCATTTAAATGTAGGTAAAGGTAGAAGTTTCCAGAGAAATAGCTGTGGAAACAGAAGAAAAGCATATGATTAGGGTCTTGATGTTAAAAGATTACTCTACTGCAAATATGAGTAACATGGAATTAGGTTTTGAAAAATGATATAACCCAGTGGAACTTGTCAGCTTCAGCAGGGGGTAGGAAAAAGGGTGCCCGCATGCCTGTGTGTATGTGTGTGTGTGTGTGTGTGTGTGTGTGTGTGTGTAAATCATGTAACTATGGAAAAATATTCTAAACAAAATATTCTAAAAATAAAAAATTCTAAAAAAAAATTCTAAACAAAAAAAATTAATTTGCTTGGATAAGTCAATCCCCTATTCCCACTTAACATAACCAGTAACATCCTGCACATACTGGTTCATTTATTCAGGGAGAACATATCTCTTAAATCAGTCAATCAGCCATTATAATAGGTTTGAAAATAATGAAACCTATTACACAAGAAAATATACTGTAATTCTTTGAAGAGATTCAATCAAGCTCTTGAATGTTTGGATAAAATAAAAAGCCAGTTCAGATCCAGAATTCCATTGACAAGGCAGTCCAGTAATGGAATTAGTCCCAGCCTAACTCCTGAGAGAAAATCAGCGGGTGGAAAAAAATTTCTGCCTCCTTATTTTCCCTACCCTATGCTTTGATTCAAACTTCAATGTGTTCAACAGTCTTGTACTATTGATGGGTATCTTTGCAGTATTTCTGAAAGAGCATTAACTGTTGGTGGCATCATATTTGGGAGCCAAGGATAAACTAGACACACTGAGAAATGGTAGATTCATGATTCTACAAGAAAACCTACAGAAAACAATACCATACCAAAGTGGAAGAAATGGATTCCTAGCAAAACGCATCTCTGAATTACCCCTTACCACATATAATGTTTAAGCTTGATCCCACTTTTCCTGAAGCCAATTAAATCTCATTGACTAATTGGTATGAAAGGGCAAACAATGGGAAATCTCAACAGTGGAGAATTAAGAGTTATAGGACTAGAAAATCCCACTCTATCTTCCAAGTTACAGTAGAACCCCTAAGGATTTAAGTAGCCCTCTTTGGGAACCCATGCTGCTAGCTATGTAGCCTCCCTGTTCCCAATTCAACAAACTCCCTCCAAGATAAAATATAACATCCTCTTAAGCTTTTGAAGTTCTTCCTACCATGACTTCTACTTGCCAGTCTTCCTATACTTTATCTCTCTCTACTGACTTTTTGATAACAGTCCCCTTACTATTCCTCATATAGGACACTTAATCCCTCAATTATACACATTTCCACTAGCTGACCTGAAATATCCCTCTTTGTCTCTACCTTTTGGCTTTCATGGTTTCCTTCAAGTCTTGGCTAACATTCACCCTTTTAAAGATGTCTTTTTCTATCTCATTGTAATTATCTTTGAGATCATCTCAAGTGTATCTTGTCTATCTTATTTGTACATAGTTTGCATGTTACCTCACCATTAAATTGCAAGTTCTTTGAGGTCATGGACTTTCTCCCAGCATTTAAAATACTACCTGGCACATAGGAAGCTCTTAATAAACACTTCTTGACTTTGTTAGATCTTTGAGATTTGCATATAAATTTCTAGTTTTCCTCTAAATTTAAATTTCTTGTCCGTCCTTTGTGGGAAACATCAGAGTGCCATACAAAATTTAAAATAGAACATTTCTTTGCAGGATTTTTCCTCAAATGGCTAAAGCCTATATCTAGAATAATTCTGAAGGAGAATTTAATGAATAATAAGCACATTTTTTAAATATAAGGAGAAGTGAATTTCTCAAGGTTTTATTCCAAGTATACTCTTTTTTTAAACTATAGTTTATACTACATTTAGGCTGAACTGATCCACACAAACTGGTTTGATCATCTTTGTCCTAATGTGATTGATAAAATTAATTTAAAAAATACTGAAAGTCAGTATTGGACTAATTTGACTAGCTTTTATTTTTTTATTTTTTTTTATTTTTTGTCAAAGCAATCGCAGTGGCGATATCACAGTGGGCATGTCAGCAATCTTCCCCTCCAAATGAATATTTCAGTACCAAACAGAAGTTATATTGTCAATGAAAGGAAACTGATCAGTAGATCACACTGATAAATCAAATGCTTGACTATAGGTTGGAATATAATTTTATCTGAACCAACTGGCCATTTACTACCAGTGTGCAGGATTAATAAGTCCAAGTACCCTGCATGTAAGTTTCTCAGGAGTCCTACTTTATCAACAGCCACACATTGAAAAATGGAATAAGTCTCTTGCCTACTAAATAACATATGTAGTGCCTTATCTTTGCTCCAATGGGAAATGGAAGTTTCTCTGTGGCATAATCTAGTGTCAGTCTTCCTATTCCATCCAGGGAATGGCTCATCTGTAATTTGCTGTTCAAAACTATATTTAGTCACTTGGAACAAACACTGAACAAAGAAATGACTACTGATCCATGTGATATTTCATTTAAGCAGCCTGCCAAAACATTCTTGTACTACACAAGACTGGTCTCTGGTTCACTTTAAACAGCAAAGAAATGGTCACATTATTTAGCTGTCAGGTTTTATTTATGATAGTGAAAGCCAATTCTAGCCTTTAATCAAGACTATATAGTTTTGGCTTTTCCTCCCTCTCTCTGAGGCTATAGTTTCGATTTTTTTTAAAATTGTTTTTGTTTTCAGATGCCTACTCCTAGAAATATGGGAGGAAAGAGAGCCTGATTTAGTGGATAGAGAACTGTCCTTGGAGTGTAGAAGACCTCATTTCAAGTCTTATGACACAATTTGCCTGTGGGACCCTGACTAATTCTATATTTATGTGTTTTAGAGTAGTTGCAAATTTGCATTGATAAAAAACCTTTTCTCATGAGGAATTTCTTAGACTAATAAAATCATAGATCCAAACACCCCCAAAAGATAAATAGATCGATCAGTAGATGAGTTAATGAATGGGTAAGAAAATAAATATATGAATGAATGAATAAGTAAATATATTCTTGGTGAAACAGTGGAAGTGAAAAGCTCGGCCAACCAAAGGATATTCTTGTGACTTTTTCTTCTTCACCTAAAATGTAATTGGTGTCACTCTGGTTCAAAATCTTTTTCAAAGGAGATATAATATTGTCATGAAGGGTGACAAGGTGTTGTTTAAATTCCAAACTTCAAAGAAAAATTTTGCAAAGTATTACTTTATCTAGTTCAAAATGACCTGTCCTTTTAAGTATGGCAAGAGACATCTGGAGAAGTAAGTATAAACCCATGTTTATCAAGATGAAATAAAAATAAGATGAAATATTGGGTCTTAATATTATTATTGCTAAAAGTAAGTTCAATGTCCAATATGTATAAAAGATGGATCTAGGGACTAAAGATGCAAAGAGACATGGGAGATATACATGAACAGTATCTATTCTTAAGGAACTATAGTCTAAGTTGGGAAAAGGAAAATGGTGACATTATTTACTTACATATTAGTTATTAAAACATCTACACATAAAAATTGAACACATATGTATACATATCTATGTACAAATAGGGATATATTCTAGCTGTGCTTCTTTTATGCTTTAGCCTTCCTGCATAGATATATGCTTCACTTTGTGTTCATGCATATCCATGATTTATTCCTAAATAACACAAATATAACCATCATTGGCAACAAAGCCTATTGGTACCTTTTCACACACACACACACACACACACACACACACACACACACAAATACGCATGGTATTTCTCTTTGGTCACCACCCAGTCTATGTTCATTTGAGGCCATGATGTTCAATGATTCAAAGCTATATATTATTGCATGTTGTAATTTCTAGGATGCAAAGATCATAGACCTAGAGCTCCAAGGCCATTTATTCCAGCCTTTATTATTTTAGAGATGAGGTAACAGAGACTTAGGGAAATTATGGCATACGCAAGGCTACACTAGTAACAAGTAGCAGAGATAGAGCTTAAATTCGAGTCCTGTGATTCCAAAGCCAGAGATCTTTCTAGTAGTAAGGCTCAAACTATGAATGATCCTGAAAAACATTATTTAAGATGATTTTTTAAAAGTTATATTCAGGTATTATCTGCATGAGAAAGATAAAGACAAGAAAGCAGAAAACAGGAAGAAAGGGATGCTATTTCTGACCAAGTTGGGTCCAGGAAGAGAGATGAGAAGATGTAACTTTCTCTTCTTTACCAAGGCTGGGGGATTATGCTTTAGAAGTGTCAAATATATTGTCAGCATTTTTATGTATTTTTGTTAACTGTGCTAAACTTTTTTTTTATCTTTAAGACAATTCTTTGTTATAAAGGGTGTCTCACAGAATATGGGAAGAATTAAGTTTATCATTAAAATGAAAGTGATGTAAAAACAAAAGATAATGAAAATTTAAGGGGAAACCTACTTTACCATTAATTTTATACTCTTGTCCCATTTACTTTGCCAGGGAGGATGATCTTTGGTATTGTTAGATTTAAAATAGTTTTGAGCATTAAATAGTTGTAGATAAGAGAGTGGGAGCCATAAAATGTGATAATTAAAATGTTTGGGAGCAAGGGAAATATATAACAATTATGACTGCTGAAATATGTTTTCTACTATGTCTTGGTTTTATATAAATATAAGATGGTCGCCAGGGAATATATTCCCAATTTATGAATATGCCCAAGCCAACTGGGTTTTATAGAGAAATTTAATTTATGATACACTGATTAATCAATAGAAAAAGAGAGAAAGTAAGAAAGGAATAAGAATGAAGGGCCTCAAGCCAATAAGGCCTAGACCTCAGTCCTAAGAGATAAATCAGTCAGTTGGTTTTATCACTCACCCAAGATCTCTCTAGGTAAGGCTTCTCATGCCAACCTCAGGCTCCACCTTCAAGAGAGCCTCCTTTCAAGACATGTTTCCAGAGAATTCTCCTCCTGACTCCTCCTGAGTTCTCCTTCCACAGCCTCCTTCAAAACCTCTCCAGGAGCTCTCCCTCCAGGACCTCTCTCCTCTCAGACCTCCTTCAGAGCATCAACCTCTTTTCTCAGTCCTCAGACCCCGCTATCTTTAAGCCAACAACCTAAGTTCCCTCCCCTCAGTTCTCACATCTACCAATCACTGTCGATGTCTCCCCTGTGCCAATGGTGGCTCTAGCTTAACCCAGGACCTCCCAGAGGTCTGTCCCCTTTGCACATGTCTGTTGAAGGTCATATTTTCAAATAATTAAAACTTGATCTTTGCTGCAGCCCTTACTAAATCCTGTTACTCTGAGTAGGGTGGAGATTGTAGTTTCCAAGACCTGGTTCTGTCATTCCAAGTATCTCTATTGTATCAATTCTAAAATCAATCATGACTCAAAGAACTTCCTGTTCTATGCTTAAGCATAGGTCAAAGCCCTTTCCATTGTTTAGCAAAAGGTTTCTGTCCTAAAGTAGTCTTAAGTAGGGAGGAGAAGGATCCTCCCATGCCAAGGAGTTTCATATTCCAATAGAGTTCTTACTATCAGTAGGAAATTTTTTCAAGTATGAAATTTCCCAATGGTGAAATTTCCAACATTCATAAGTCCAAGAAATTTTAAGGTTTACAGTATGCAAACAGTAAGAATCCAAGATAGGTAAGAGAACATCTAGAAATGGGTGCAACTCTCATTTTCTTTATTCCTATTCTCAATACACACATGTATGGACACACACATGAATACACATATTCACAAAGTAGCTTTTTTTAGAAGTCTATTCATATAGATTTAATATAAAAGTATTTTACTCATAAAGTAATGAATAATGTTAACTTACATATATACACGCTAATATATCTAAGTGTTAAGTAATTATGTTATATTTATATTATATAAATAATTTATGTAAAAGGAATATTAATATAATTATATGTATGAGTATATGTATACATATAAAAACATTAAAATAGATAAGGAATCATATATATATATTATTAAAAATGTTTTCTTCTACCAGTCAGTTAAGAAACATTCATTAAACACCTACTATGTACTAGAGACTTTACTAAGCACTGAGGATTGTTTTTAAAGTCCCTACTCTCAAGGAACCTGCAATCTAATAATAGAAGACAATACAAAAGAGGAAGCTGAAAAGTGGTGCAAAGGGGTGAGCTCATCATGGTTGAAAAGTCAAAGAAACATCCGAGCTGTGCAGCCAAGTGAGATATTAGGACATCTTTTGACCAAGAATTCCTCCTTAAATGGAGGTTTTGGAATTTATAGCTGCACTCCCCAATCAGAAGAAGATAGGGTGGCAATGAGGTAGCATCCAAGGCTGGGGTTTTCCAAGGAATGAGCTTCCTAAGGCATAATAAGAAAAGTTGAAGAAATCCCAAAGTAGTCTAAGAAAGATAGAAATGAAGAGAGAAGGTTCAGTTTTCCATGTTTTGTGTTTTATTATATAGCTGATATTCTCCTATTACTTTGTTTACTAAAATATATTATATCCACACACAGTCTTAATCTCTTTAGGTTACAGAGACTGTATCAAATATTTTTCTATATCTCTAGTAGATTGTAGCACAATGTTATATACAATTAAGACCCAATAAATATTTGTTCAATGAATGAACAAATAGTGTAGATGGAATCTAATGCACCACTTCATAAGCTCATCAAGTGAAATATTAGGAATACTGAAATATGCCACTAGCAGAAGCTATAAGACACTTTAGAGAAAAACTACTACTAAGTCCTCATTTTAGAGAGCAATACTGAGACCTACAATGGTTGTTATTCACTCAAAGTCCCATAATTATCCAGTAGCAGGGCTCTGAGCTGAACACCTTCCATCTAACTTTAAATCCTATAGTATTTCTATTATACTGTTGGGGTTTTGTGGAAGAGCAGTAACATGGATTAATTTTCTACAAATTCTGAGAGCAACAGCAGGGAAAATTTCACTTTCTCAGAACACTCTACTATAGATTTCTTGTTCAGTGAATACTCTTCTCAAAACTAGCATATCAAGGGACATTGAAACCTCATTTGCTTTAAATACATGAAAGTGAAGGACAGAAAACACCTGACTTTATAACATTCTGTAGTATTCAAGCCTGAACTTGAAGTGGCAAGTGGCACCATATAACAGTTATTTATTCCAGCATAAATATTCTTTATTTCCACAGAGATTCTATGTAAGCATTCAGCTCACTGAAGTTTCTGACCCAGCAAGGATCCTTATTTAATTGCTTCCACTCTGTTGAAATCTTTTCATCACATATTTCTCTTACATAAATAAGTTCAAATAGAAGCTACAGGTCTATATCAATTACTACTCTTTAAATAAAGTATTTCTGATACAACAAAAAATTATCATTAGATAACAAGATTCAAAGATATGAAAGAAAATAAATAATATTTTGTCAATGGACACAAACAACTATTTTTCTATGTTGAAGAAACTAATTAAATAAATAATAATTTTATTTAGAATTTAATATTCTCTTTGCTAGATTATTTTTATTATGAGAATCTATAAAAATTAATTTTTAATAATACATAAATAATAATATATTAATTTAATATATTATAATATATTATATATAATATAATAATATATTAATTTAATAATATATAAATAATAATAAAATTAATTTTAAATGTCAAATGCCATTGAAAACTCCATAGCTCACAATAAATTTACTATTCAACAAGTTTATTAACCAGTTTAATTTACTAAAATTAAAGTTTAATTACTTTGTAGCTAGCTGGAGCACAAGTCCTTAATATTTATCTTCAACAAATATATATATTTTTTCTAGGACTGTCACTCCAGAATCACACACACATATATACATATGTATATGTATAAGTCTGAAAATACATATGTATATGATGACAAAGTTAGTACAGATGTCATAAAATATTTTGTTTTGTAACCCTCTAATTTACTTACACATTATTGAGAATGATACTTATTTCTGTTCATATATTCTCCATTGTTCTGTCAGTTCTTCAATAGAAAATCAGTCCTGCACCCTCTATATCTTGCCATTACTATGTGTCACATTTCCATAAAAACATTGGCATTCTTCTTTTCTATCATCATCTTCTATCATTCCATCTCTGTTTATGTCTTACTTCTCTTAAATTGATTCATTTCCACCATTTTTCTCCCTAATTTCTATACCCCTTGATATTTTCTGAAGCCAGTACCCCTACTCTAATTTTTCTTTCTTCCCATTCTAATCTCAATTCTATGAATTACCAGTAACACATTATCTTGTCTTCTTTATATGTTTATTTATGTATATTTTTATTTTATTTATTTTTATTTACTTTTAAATTGATTTTTAATTTATTTAGTTATTTATATCTATTATCTAAAACTTATCTTATTTCAAACTCCAACCTAGATTATTTCCACCACCTGCCTCCCTTTAGCCTATTTACATGATGCTGAACAAAACTGGAGGAAGTAAAACAACTGAAATGAATGGAAAAACTACTGATGTATGTTATCTACCCTCAATTGGACTCTGGATGTAGATTCTTTTTTGTTCATTTGATCAGTCCTGTCTGACTTTTCATGGCTCCATGAACTATAGCATTCCAGGTCCTTCTATTTTACTCTATCTTGTGAATGATGTCCACTCTCATATTCATTGCTTCTATTGTCTCCATGTCTGCTGCCCCTTTGCCTTTTTGCATTCAATCTTTCCCAACATCAGGGTCTTACCCAATGAGTCAGGTTGTTAGGCAATCCTTTTATTCCTAAGTAATTGATTCCTTCTCTCATTCCCATCATGGACTGCTCCAAATCTTCTTTCTCCAAATTTCATATTTCCTGCTCCTCCTCCTCCTCCTTCAATTTAATTGATATTTACTGAGAAAAAAGAAGCCATTAATTGTGAATTTCCTATTCTCTTATAATTTTCACCTCAAAACTCCTTGGCATTTCCACTTTCCACTCTTATAATTAACTTCAGATCTACTCATTAAGGTCAACCCTTCTAAAATGAGTTCTTGGTAATATCCCCTCATGTCTTCTCCAGCATATCACCCTCTAAATTTTCCCCTGTATTTCCCTCAAATCTCTCCTTATTTACTGGTTTTCTTCAAAATAGCTATTTCTCACATAGAGAACTCCATCTATTTGGTTCACTTTCTCTTTTTTTAGCTCTTAAAATATTTCACAAAGCAGTCTCAATATACTTTTCCATCTGCACTGTACTTTATTCTTTTCCCCATATATTTCCAGGCCAAATGGCTTTCTTACTTTTTCTAATACAATCGCATTCCATCTTCTATCCTTTCTATTGACTTTAGGGGCTCCATGCCTATTTACCCATGCTTTATAGAATTCATTATTACATTCAAGATTCCACCTTCTAGATGAAGTTTTTCCTGATCCTCTTTCCCTAAAATATCTTATATTATTTTGAGTTTATTTATATTATACATATTGTGTAGAGGGGATTTCATCCCCTCCCTCTCCTGGATTGCTGACCTGGTTCATCAACATTTTTCACATGCTAGCGCTACATCCACGAACATAAATTAAAGAGAATAGGTGGAGCCCACCAGTGTCTTTTGTCACTGAAGACTTGTGGGAGCAGACAGGTAAGGGAGAGACAGAGATTCTTGCAAAATGAGCCACATGTGGTCAAACTTAGAGTAAGGAAGAGACTTTAAATCTATGTTCATCTACCTTTTCTATCTCAAGTAATTATTAATAAACTTTATGGAAAATAAGAACTGGTAGATATTAATTTAAATGTAATAATATATGCATACATGTATGTGTATATATACACATATGTTGCTTTTCCTAGGAGAAGTGAGATCCCTGAGAGAGGAAACATTCATTTTTATCTTCATATGTCAAGAAATTTTGCAAAGAATAGGAACATAATAAATGCTTGCATAAATGAATTTAATTTCCTTAGTTTTATGCTTTAGCCTTACTTTTTTGAGTGGATATAATTTTAGGGAAGGAATTCAGGGAGACTTTTTGTTGTTCTAAGTAAAGTGTTTGTACTGAAGTTCCTAGTAATGAAGCATGCATCAAATACAACCTGACCACCAAGAATAATGTGTGCAACTTTTGGTTTTACATGACAGGAGAAGGCAAACGAATGTTATGTAGGTGACCATCAGGGGCCTAACTTTCAGGGATGAATAGGTTTTGGATGACAGCCTAGTCAAACCTGTCAAATAGTTGATATGGGTGGAAAGAAAATGAAATTCCAGAATCATAGCTTTAAAGCTAGAAGAGACCTTAAAGTCTATCTAATCCAATCCTGTCATTTTATAGATAAGGATATTGCAGCCCAGAGAGTTTGTGACTTGTTCAATACCACAAAGGTAGTGATTGTTTTTAAAATAAATTTGTGTTGATATCATTTGTCTTCGCATCACTTACATTTCCAAAGGACATCCTTACCCCTCCAAGATGTCATGCCTTTCAAAAAAGAATAAAAGAGAACTCACCACACACACACATACACTCAGACACACACACATACACACACACACACACACACACACACAATCCCAAACCAGCAAAAATGGCAGTAGGTATTTAAACTTAGGGCCTCTGGTTCTAAATTCAGCATTCTTTCTAGTGCAAAATGGTGCTTTTATATTTTCAACTAACAAGTACTTTCCCTCCATCCCTCCATTAAGGAAAGAAAAGAAAATATTAAAGATTATGACAAATATCCATATCCAAGTAAAACAAATCTGCACATATACATAATAGCACTTTTTGTAAATAACAATAACTAGCATTTATATAGTATGTACACAGTGCCAGGCACCTTGATAAGTGCTTTAAAAATATATTAATCACATTTTGAGCTTCACTAAAGCCCTGGAATGTGGGTGCTATTATTATCCCCACTTTGTAGTTAAGGAAACTGAGGCAGACAGAAGGTAACTTTTCAAGAATAGCCCAGTTTTTGAACCTGTTTTCTAACTCTAAATTTAGTATCTATCTGCTAAAACACACTAAGTTTATCTCAAGTTGCAAAGAAAAGGTGAAGGCAATTAAAGAGATAGTTCAAAAGACAAAAAAGGCATCCAGTTAGAGGATTGCTTCTGACACTTGATATTAAACAGGCATCTTTAGTCAAATGGATATTAAGAACCAGATAATGGGAATAGCTAGAACAAAGGACACTTTGCTTGAATCTGAAGGTTCCTTTGACAATAAGAAAATTTAATTGTTCATTCTATGTCACTCTTCCTGCTAACAGAGAGGAAAGGGCATTAATGCCTCCCAGTGAAATGTGCAAGGTATAATTCTGCATAATAGAATTGCAAGGCTCCCCAAGAATTGTAATAGGAGTGGCTGTAAAAATCAGAATTGTTAACTGCCCTGAAGGTTAAGATACAGTCTACCCACTGGGGTTTCTTTTAATCATCTTCAAAATATTGTCAACTCTGGCACAGTAGGAAACCACTGTGTTTTTATTTATGAAGGTGCTTTTCCTCCAGGACACTGTGTTATTAAATACTTCAGACCAAGAACTACCTTGTATAACTTTGTGTGAGTTGTGTATAAATTGCTAAAGATATAGCTTGGGGTTAAAAAAAAGTGCTCTCTTGGTTATGTTCTATTTAATAAGATTCCCAGGTCTGCCTTGATCTAAGTTCCCAGGAATTGTAAACTCTAAGAGAAATTCTTGAAAAAGGCCCTTGAGTTGACAAAATCTAGGGGTTATCTAGAACCTCCAAAGGCCCTAGAAGGCCAAAGGAGAGTGTTAAATCTAGTCTTGAGAAAACAAATCAATGCTCTAACCCTTTAAGAATAAAAAAGACCAATCTTGGAAATCACAAGTATAGTCAGATGTCTTTTGCACCATCAATGAGGCTACCATCGGTGGTAGCATTGTATGCCATAGTCCTAGTTTTGCCAAATGAAAACTGAATTACTCTAGATGAATTACTTCCTTTCTGAGTCTCAGTTTACCCATCTATTAAATGAAGGAATGGGATAAGCTCCTCCTTCTTATATAACCTTGCATATCTATCATAGGTCACATGAGCTTCTCTTTTATATGAAAAGATTCACCTTCTTCCATGTATACAAGGAATGCAATTGTACTTTCTCCTCCCTCCCATACCCCTATCTTGACTCTAGCTTGAAGTGATACTGCCTGGAGATGTGACTTTCATCTCTTACCCCAAAAAGCAATAAAGAGTCATGTAATTCTTGATTGACCCCTGAGCCATCACTCTATCTATACTTAATGGATAAAAGAAATTATCTTAAGTCAGAAGTGCCAGAGTTGAGTTATAAAAAAAGTTGGTCACAAATAATTAAGTAAAAGGCTTTTCTCATTTTCTGTGACACATCTCTGCACCCCTAACTACAACACATCACTTCAAAATATTACAAGTTGATCAGTCTTTACAAAATTGGCCATTTCTGTATAACTTCGGTTAGTAAATCCGGCTAACAGGAATTGGGCAGACAAGCTTGAAATAAGGCAGGATTCATTTTCTTAAATATTCAAGAGCAGTTCCAATTTAGAAAGGCAATCCTCATAGAAGTGAGAGATAAAATGAGACTAGAACTACACATATTCTTGGATCTGGATACTTGAAGGCAATTTTGAACCCTTAATCAAAGGTTGTTTTGTAAAGCCTGGTATAGAAGTGCCAGAGTGTTTGATATTTCAGTTGAAAACACTACAGTTCAAAACTAAACCCACTGTTTGTTTAAGAGTTCTTAAAATGGCTTTGAAAAGTTCTGTTCATTTTTGCTAATGCAATAAAATTAATTTTATTTGTGTAGTATTCTTTATTGCAAACTGCATCCATTCTCTGAATCCTCTGCTGAATGAAATAAGAGAATAATAAGCAGGAAAAAATAATTGTTCTATGTAGATGGTACCAAAAAAATAATTTAGAAACCCATAGCATTTGAGTTGCAAGAAGGAGAAAGAATTTAATAATAACAATTATACAATTAGAAGAAAAATTATTATAAAGATATAATTGGTCAGTGTAAAACACTCTATGTTGTTCTGGTTTATAGCTTGATGATTATAGCTAGGAAATTTCTTGAGGATTATAGAGCTTAAAAGACTTGTTCAAGTTACATTTTAGATATGTATATTATATATGGGATTTGAGCCCAGATATTCCTATTTCTTAGATAGTATTAAATCTATTATGTGAATTGTCCACAAAAGTCAGCCCTACTATACCTGTGATTTCACTGTTGTATAAAATTTCCACTGAGGAAACTAATTACTTATGCATATCAAAAGTCATTCTGCAATTTAATGTTTTAGAAAGTTCCCTACCAGCACTGAGAGGTGAAGTGACTTTCCCACTCATGTAAATTGTATCCATCATGGGTAAGACCTGAACCTAATATTTCTTGACTGTTGGATTATTCTTTATTGATCAAGTCACCTGACATCTCCAAATACCAATCAAAAATTAGGAGGAAAAGTGAGAGACACTAAGGGTCTAGAGTGGTTTGGTAGGTATTTGTAATCCTAAATGAAGATAAAAGAAGATAGATTTAGATGTGGTGATTTCTTTCTATTGTAACATTTAGTTGAATATAGACTATGGGGAGAATCCTCTATCTTGCTGACTACTAGAGTTAGTGCCACTCTTGTGTGACTAGGAGATAACAGAGCCTTAGTGGCTATTGAACCAGATGGACCAAGAGCTGGTAGATTTTTTGAATGGTGTGACTTCAATTGTCTTCTTTTCTGAGTATAGATCATGTCAGAGTATTCCTTTTTCTCCAAGTAAATGAGGATTGGGAGGAGGTTAACTACCTTTTTGGCCCCATTGTCACTCCTTAGCAGTACAGCAACTCTGGGCTATTTGACAGCTAAATTTAGATGGCATATGGGCTTCTGGAAGGCTCTTCTTTGTGTTAATTTTCCTGATTGTTGGCAATTGAATAGTGATGTTAAAATAAATAGACAGGCAGACAGATAAGTAGGCAGACAGACAGACAGACAGACAGATAGATAGATAGATAGATAGATAGATAGATAGATAGATAGATAGATAGAAGATAGATACTCCAGGCTTGTAGGAAGTCTAGTGAGTCCAGAAAGGTGGGAGATGATGAATACTTTGGTCTAATCTTACTGGTGGCAAAGAAAGTTTCTACCTTGGATAAAATGACCATTAATAATCAGTTCAGTGCAAAATCTGGCATGACATATCAGAAAAAATGTTATTAAATAAGACAATCAAAAAAATATGGGACCACAAAAAAACAAACAAATCCTAGAAAGACATATGAAAGTGATTCAAAGTGAAGTGAGCTGAGCGAGGACAATGTAAACAGTAACATTAATGTATAATGATCACTTGTGAAAACTGTAAATGACTTAGCTATTATCAATAAGTCAAGAATCCAAGAAATATGTTACCATGGAAAATATAAAATGAAATAAAATAAAATAAACCAAGGATCTAAGACAACTCCAAGGGACCCATGACCAAAAAAAAAAAAGAATATCGACAGACAAGTAAAGAACAGATGGAGCATGAATGCAAATTGAAACATACCATTCTTTATTTCCTCCACAAATTTTTCTCTAGTGAAAGCAATATGTCTTCTTTTACAATATGAAAAATGTGGAAATATGTATTATATGATAACATATGTACAACCTGTATTTCATTACCTACCTTCTTGGAGAAGGGGGAGAGGATGAGAGGGAGAGAACATGGATTGCAAAGAATCAGAAAATGAATATTGAAAAATAGTATTGACATTTAATCTGCAGAATTTTATTATGATTTTTAAAAATAATTATATATAAAATGTCTATTCAATAGTGTTCTAAACTATATCATTATTAACTTGTCCTTGTTAAGTTTTCTATTAGTACATGTATCTGAGAGGTTTATATTTTAGACATATTTTTTAAATTTAGGAAATAAATACTTGTATCTGGTATACAGTGTATATTGAATACGTTTTTACTCTTCTGATTTGGAGAGATTCTATTCATGAACAAAAAATAATGAAAAGAGCTTAAGGGGAAAAAACTAACCTATCTCTTTAGAGACCAACCTCCCTATGAATTGATGTCAATCTACCTTTATTATTGGGCTTAGAATCAAGAAGAGATCCTTTAGTGGCCCTAATTCTTTCTGTCTCTGTCTCTCACTCTATTTCTTTCTCTGTCTTTTTTTTCCCTAACACACACATACATTTTAAAATTCTTTTGCAATCATTTAGCTGTAAGAGGCATGATCTATTGGAATGACATGGAAATGGGATCTAGGGCACCAATATTCCTAACAATATAACTTTTATTATCTCAGAACTTTAGTATTTTCATCTATAAAACAGGAATGATACATTTACCATCTATCTCACCAAACACTTTACAAATTAAAAAGTATTACAAAAATGTAAGTTATAAGCAATGTTTTCATTAAGGGGAGTTGTAGATCTCATATAAGCATGTTTAGCTTTCTGTTTTTTCAGAAAAGATTTTAGAATAACAAGTAAAATAATATGAAAAAGGAAATATTTCTTGATATGAGCAGCAATGTATCATAGTGGGTAGAGATTTGACTTTGAAGTCAAGAAGACCTGGATTTAACTATTGCACTTGATATATCCTGGATGTGTTACACTAGACAAGTCACAATATCTCATTGCTGCAGACATCTAAGACTTCTAGTTGCAGAGAATGTGCCAATATTCATTGATTGACAGATGTTTTCTTCATTCAGCATTTCCTTTGCCAGGGAAATAAGATTTCCAGTGCATTCCTATAAGGAAGCACTAGACCTAACCTCACCTACATGGTGAAACCCTCAGTGGCTAGCATCATATTAATTGTTCATGAATAGTGTAAGAGTTAAATTAATATCCAATACTTCAAGTAGTATATTTTTAAAGTTTATTATCAGACAAAATAGAACATCCTGACTAAGTTTTCTACCTTTCAAAATCCCCACTCCACCAAAGCCTATGACAGAAAGGAAAAGTGAAACTAGACATGGATCTCCACCTTGTTTATATCCTGTCTACTTCAGCAAGTAAGGACAGGAAGTAAGTGGGGTTCTGGGAATCGAAGTTTTTGCTTGGATCCTAGTTTTTAGGGTAACAGATTCTAATTTCACTATAGCTCGTGCTCTGCTGGCAAAGAAGTTGGGGAACTGGTGCTTATTTAGTTCTCCCACTAACAAATGGCTAGTGAAGAATGTGTACTTTTGTTTCAATATTTGTAATGAAAAACCTTCCCAAGATATTTGAAAACACATTCTTGCATTTAGGGTCCAGGGGCCAGTTATAATCTAATCATTATAATGATAATATTAAAGCCAGTGCTCAGCATTCTAAAAATGAATCCTCATTATACACAATTGTTTATTGGTAAGATATCAGAGATCAAGTTGGATGAATATTAAATACCAGGATATAACCTAGAAATTTCTTTTAAAACTAAATCTTGTTTGATTTTGTAAATAATTTTTCATTTTTTCCTAAAAATATAAGGTAGGGTAAAATGCTTAAATGAGGTTCATTTTTCCTCCAAAACATGACAGAGCAGCAACATGGCATAGGGAATAGAGATATTAATAAATTATTTAATTCATGCAAAATTTGTCTCATGCACATAAATGTGCATATATGTATATATGCATCTAGCTAATCAGGACCAAGTTCATAATGGTCTGTCTTTTTTGGTAAGTATTTAGGTGAAGTGATTGGTCAATTCAATCAACTGGCACGTTATACTGATTGAACCATCACTGAATTGACCAGCTATTTGGAGAGTATGTAGACAGCTGATGATTTATTGATATTAAAGAGACCCTATTGTAACACTAATTCCATCTATTTTCATAATAAAATGATTAAAATTCAGAAAAACCTACAGCTAGACTTATAATACTCAAATTGAAATAAGAATTGGAGCAATGAAGAAATGGGCCTCCTGTTAAATTGGAATTGGCTTCTATTATGTATTAGACTCTGGCTTTTATATTTCAGAATTCTAGCATTAATTTAAAGCTAAAGCATTTTTAAAAGTTTAATGTTTAAAGCATTCTTAAAAGTTTTTCTTATTCACTCAGAAGTTACTCCATAAGTTCTAAAATAATAATTCTCAGAGTATCCAAAATTTCTTCCTTAAATATGCAGGGTCACACTCTTAAACCAAGAAACAAACTTTCAGGAGATGTGTCTTATGTCTCTATAATTTCAGTAAACTCAGTGACCTCTGACTTCCCAAATGGATAAAGAAGCAACAGTGAGATACACCTCTGCTCTCCACTCAAAACTCTGTCTATCTGTCTCTTTCTCTATCAATTGTTTTCTGCCTTTTAATTAGATGACTCTCTTTTCCCCACCCACTCTTCCATTATCTTTCATTCATAAGCCTCAGGACTGCCTTTGATGACATAAAAACAACAACAACAAAACATCTGGGTCTCCAAACCTGATTCAAATTTGGCCTATTAGGTAACAAAGCAACCTACTTCAGCCTTATTTTATTAATTTGCAGATCTTTATGAAGGCTAATTTTAAACATTTATAGTAAAAATTTTAGTTCTTTAGGGATTTACTATCTGTTTGTAACACCATTACCATGGAGCTAACTGCTCTAGTAATGCTATTTCATCTAAAGTCTTGAATTCCTTTTATTTTATAGGAGTAATTGATAACATTAGGTAGCATTTGCCTTTGTTTTCATAGACTTAAAATACTCTGACAGGGCTTCATAAACTATTGGGGGTTATGGGCTCCTTTGGCAGTGTGGTAAGCTAAGGACCTCTTCTCAGAATAATGTTTTAAAAAGTAAAAAATAAAAAAGAGCATTATTTTAATATATATTTAAATAGTTAATAAGGTGTATATATGTAATATATGACATATGTATATACATTTTGATGATTGATTATTTAAAAACAATTTGAATACTAATTCTATTTTCATAATTTTCATAACAAAATGACTGAGTCAGGAAAACTGAACCTGCACTTATATTGTATACAGTATACTAAAATAAATAGAAAGATAGACTGACAGATAGATAGATAGATAGATAGATAGATAGATAGATAGATAGATAGATAGATAGATAGATAGATAGATAGATAGATGGATGGACGAACAGACATGTAGATAGACAGACAGACAGACAGACAGATAGATAGATAGATAGATAGATAGATAGATAGATAAATGGATATAGATAGATAGATAGATAGATAGATAGATAGATAGATAGATAGATAAATGGATATAGATAGATAGATAGATAGATAGATAGATAGATAGATAGATAGATAGGTGGATGGATAGATGGAGAGAATTACCCCAGGGCAATAATCCCTGAATAAGATAGAATACAAAAATTTATCATTTAATACATCAGTGATTTTTCTCCTTAAAAATATAATATTCTGCTGCATATATGCTTTTAAAGTAACCAATATGCTTTTACATAAACTATCTTGGGATAAATTGTTTTCTTGTTCTCTAGAAAAGCTGAGAGTTTAGGATGACACAGGAACAGGTTAACATTTGTGACTCACACAGGTCATTAGACAAAAAAATTACTGCCTCAGTGCTCCAAGTGGTGCATCAGTGTCAGATAATACAAACCAAAAGAATTTGGGTCTTCATCTCATTTAATCTCCTAACTTCCCTCTGATTATAAGAATTTTTGTAACTGGAAAAGTTAAATCACCAAGTCTGTGTAACAGAGGGAAAAGAATATTAGATTAGGGGAGAGGAAACTTAAATTTCAGTCCCATATCTGTCACTTTTTAGATGTGTGAGATTATAAAAGTAACTTTGACTCTCTGGTCATCTACTTGCTCAATGCTAAACTGAGAAGATTGGCCCACAGGGTGTCCAAAGTCTCTTCTATCTTTAAACCTTTCTGATTATAAGACATTTAAGGATTCCAGGATCAATGGAGAAATCACAACTATTATTAAAACTGTGCTTATTATCTTTTCACTAAACTCAGAATTTCTTCTACTTTATAATGAATGGCCTTTAACTACAAAGCTAGTCACTGGCATTCTCATTATGGAAGATTTTTTTTTTTTGCATGAGTTATATTTCAACTACTACTATAACAAAATTGCAAAGAGATCAAAGTAAAGGGTAAGGACCTATTAGTATAAAATATTTATAGCAGTAAAATAAAGGAATAGTTTGCCATTTCCTCTTCCAGCTCATTTTACAGATGAAAAAACTGAGGCAAACAGGGTTAAGCTCAGGGTCATATAGCTAGGATTAATTAAACTTGATTCCAGGCCTGCCCCACCTATCCACAGTGCCATGACGATGCCCTAGATCTGCAAAGTTGGTGGTAGTTAATCTTAGAAGAAAATTACTAACAGCTATAGAGACTAGGTAGTGCCTTTCTGTATCAGATGAGCTTTGAGCTGAATCATGAAGGAAGCCAAGGAAGTAAAGAATGATAAGGGGAGTATTGTAGCATAATGGCTTTAAAGGTCCATGGGCTTCCTTCCTCTTCAATTAATGGAGTACATTTTACACAACCTTATGAGCTTGGTCACAGGCATATATGCAGCAGAATATTATATTTTTAAGTGTTTTGGGATAGATAATCCCCTGAAGGGGAAGTTGAGGAAACACAAGGCATTTTCTTAGAACTTCCCTCAGCCTGAATCTTGTGAAAGGGAATTTTTAACTCCCTTTGTTTATCTTAACTACATCAAGTGTTTGAAGTGCTCCACCCTTTTCACTTAATCAGTCACACACTTGAAGAACCTTTTACTAGAAAAAGCTAGTAAAAGCTGAGAGAAAGGAAGTTCATACCCTGAAGAGATAGGAAGTGGATCCCACAGGCACTTCCCCCTTGGCATTGCTAGAAAAATTAAGGAACTATGATTGGTTCCTGAGATATGACATGGGAGAACTGTTGGCTGGAGAAAAGTGCTTATAAGGTGAGACCAAGAGGAAGTGAGGAACTCTCATTTAGGACTTGACTTTGCTTCTTGATTCTGATTTCAGATTCTTATTGGGACTTGTGTGATGACTGAAGGAGACACTCTTGTGGGCTGGTGAGATTTGTATTCATATTTGCTCTAATGGTCTAGAGACACTCAGATCTGGATTTAGGGTATTTAGTTAGGCAATATTTTCTACCTACTTCCTACATTTCCCTCTTTACTATCTTTATCTTGCTGGAATAATGTTACTAAAGCTACTAACAGCCTTTTGAATTAAATATTTAATTATTATAAATGGGGACCACAACTTTTTATAGCTCTTAATTTGACCAACACCAATTTTAACTCTTACAGACTTCTACTCCAAAATATCTACAGAGCCAGTGAATCCCTTCCACATCTCTCTCTCTTATCAGTCTTTCTTACTTGAACTTCTCAAGGGTGGGTTAAAATCCCATGTTTGTAACCTTCTCCTTGATTTTGCAGATCAGGTCCCCAGCTTGTTTCTTGTATGCTTGGCTTACAGGTCCTCTCTCTCTCCATGCCTCTACCACATACCTCATAACTCAGCCACATATTCCTAAGTGATTCCTGTGTTTTTCAACACCATCTTCAAGGGGTGGTGGTGGTGGTGGAATATATTATTATTATTCTCAATTGCAAAGTTTAAATTCTTTGTGAGAGTGATTTTAGGTTAAGAAACATGCTACCTCTCCAAATCCAGAAAGTGAACTGTTTGGAGAAGGCACCATGAAGATGCCTTCACAGACCACACGCTGCACCAGAAGATTCTGAGTAAACTTTGGGATATGGTGATTTGAACTGTGTGGAGTTGAATGCATTTGTTTTGCATGTATATGCTTATGCCAAAGGGAAATGCCCCCAACTGGCTTTTTGTCAATGAGCCTAGCAATTATTGGTTTTGTTCTCTTTTCCTCTTATCCTTAAATTATTGTAATTTCAAAGTTGGTATGTTTACAAGACCCCCTTGGAGAGACTAGTCTTCCATGGGTCTCAGGGGGGGATGTAAAATTGAAAATCTGTTACCCTAAAAAAAGTACTACATATCCCAAGAACACACTGACTTCCTGTCATTTTGTACTTCCTGTAGAGAGAGGATAAAGGGAGTGGTTGTTGAGGCTCTCTCTCTCTCTGATGTAGAATCAGCAGTGATGGTGGTGAGTGGGTTGGCTTAAAATGGCTAACCAGCCATGGGCTCATGGTCTTTATTTTGTATCTTCTTTATTCCTTGATTTATAATGATCATTAATAAATCTCTTAAAATATGATATTATTATTGAGATTTAATTTTTAACTTTTACAGACTCAAGAGAAGGAAAAACCAGTATCCCAATGTGAATGGATCATAGAGGGCATGTAAAGTGTTAAAATGTAAATGGGCTAAAGTGTAAAAAGACTGGCAAGTTAGGAAAGGGACCAGATTATCAAGAATCTAATCCAAAGTAGATAGTGCAAGTCACAGCTATTATTATTATTTGTCCTTCATTTTCACAAGGTACAATGATGTCATTGGGTGGTGTCTTGACTTACGTATGAATTGTGTTTAAGAGAAACAGAGTTGTACGAAGTCATCAGTCCTATTGCTCTCTCTTCCTTAGTCACAGAAGTTGAGTGTCAAGACAAATGTCAGGATGACAGGCAATGATCCAAAATACAGTGGATAACTTCCATGTTTGATCAGGTTCTTGGCACTCCACATTATCTGCTTCTCTTGCCTTCATGGCCATTGAAACAAATTATTCCTACCCTCCCAGTCCCCAGCAACTACATTAGGAAAAGAACAGCTCACCTTTCCAAAAGCACATCAGCATCATGAGACCTATTTTTTTTCATTATTCTCTTCCCTGAATTAAATCACTTTTGAAATGACTTTTCATAAAGTACTTAATGTGATGCTACAGCATATATTTGCTCATTGAAATATTCATGATATGAGTTTTGATCTTAATATCTTTTTATGGAATTAAAGAGTGTTTAAAGCTAGAAATTATTTGATCAACCATCAAAATGTAAGGGGAATGAACCTGGTTCTTAGTAAGTGCTTCTAAAAGGAAACACACCAACTTACTGTTTAAAAGGATAGCTCACAGTAAATCAGTGTCGAAAGCATCTTTGATTTTCCACACAGAAAAAAAATGTATATTTTCTGAAGTTTTACTATTTCTAATTGTAAGGAAAAGAAAGCTCTAGGAGAAGCCTGCCTGGCATAGAGACACAAATAGGCAGTGAATATGGCCTTGTCAAATTGTTTGATGGCTTCAAGTATGTGATGATACACTACTACTTGTACCCTTATGGGTTAGGATATTTTGTAGATGTATTTATTATAAACAGAAGGAATCCACAGAACCCAGATACAGTTATGATGATATCTTTCCCAGCTAAGAGCCAAGTTCATTTATGTGCATTTCTAGAGGTTCGAATTTCTAGATATTTACTTGTGAAAGACAAAAGACTAGATCTTTCCTTCCTAAACAATACATTTTTTTGTCTAGATCCTCCTTCAAACTTTATTCTATCTTACTCATGAAGAAAGTTTTTGATCCTTTCAGTTATTTATAGTATTAATTAATTACATAAAGTAGACTATGATTATTTTGAATGATGTGAATACTAAACTAGACATTCTGTGGTGTCTTGTTTTTCTTTTACTCTTAATTCAGCAAGTTTATTTGACAAATATTTATGAGATGCCTCCATACAAAGAGAAATACTTTTATAGATAAATAGAAAAATAAGACAGATTTATACATGTATATGTAATTATGTTATATATGTCCATAAACATAAACACATACATTTAGGGATGATATGTAATAGCAAACACTTCCTACAGTCTAATTATTTTTATAAAATAATCCCACATAAATAAATCAGTTAAATATATATGTATATGTAGATATAAAACTAAGTACTACATATATATATATATAATATGTATTCCTTATACATAGTTATTTCTTGAAGCCAGGAAACATGGCATATGACTCTTTTTCATTCACCATTTTAGTGCTAATACCTAACATAGTACTAAACATTATAAGGATGTTTCATAAATATTTTACAAATCCATATGGACACAACATGGATATTTCAACTCACTGACCCATTTTCTTACCAAAAGCCATAAGAATACTTTTCAGAATTGAACCAGTGACATAGAAAAGAATGAAAAAATGTGTCCTATGAGGAATCACTATAATCAGTTCATCTTGGCTTGTCATCCTACATCACTGGTATATGCTTCTGTATAGACAATTTGATATCTTACTTTTCCATGGATAAGAACTGAACAGAAGATGAAATGACCCAGAGTGAGGGTTAGTGTCTTAATTATAAATTAAAGTTACTGTGCATACACTCCCGCATATGAATATCTGGTCTATATCATACTGATATAATATCAGTTATTGACCTGGAGATTGGAAAATGATTTCTTCCTTTGTTGAGTGTATAGTGAAGGCTGAAGGAGACATTTATTAGCAGTGAGCAAAGAATAAAATGTTTTTGATCAGTATTACATACAGTAATTTCATATCTTTTAAAATTTTATACAACAAAAAATGTTCATTTCCTTTTATGTGCCAAATATTGTTAGACTTCCCCTGAAGTCATGTTGAGTCCTATTCTTGAGCTGATAATAACCCTGTCTATCTTTGTTTTTCAATCTTTCCCAAAAGGTGGAAAAGGCATGAGCAAAGTACAGTATATAAAGATAGAGATAAAGAATGGATCTATGATTTCATTGTTACAGGGAACTACCACATAAGGAAACTCTCTCCATCAATATAGGTAAGCACCTTCTTTACAACTTATACTTGAAAACAGTTGCCCAGGACAATGAAAGTTTAAAATGAATTCCTATAATCATAAAGGCAGTATGGATTAGACCCTAGATAAGAACCCAGTTCTTATTGGCTTAAAAATCAGTTTCCTATCTAATATGTCAAGTTTTCCAGTTATATAGAAATAAACAAGAAAGATGGTAGAGCAATAACAAAAGCAACCAAAAAATAATCCCACCTATTATGAAGTCACATTTCCTGATTGGTTCATGGTAATATAAGGCTTATAATATAGAGCAATGCAACTGAGCCATGGGATCCATTTAGTAAAACCAAATGGCATGGGGTGCTTTGGGACAGAAGTCATCAAATCCTTCTGTTTTTATAAAGAAAATAAATGTTCACAGCCTAGAAAAGTTGAGGTTAGATCATTGAGAATAAAATCAATTTATGTGAAAGTTTTTATTAATTATTTTAATTTTTCTTCCCATTGCATCTTTGCTCTCAATTCTGTTTTATAATCATTTAAAAATCTTTGATACTGATGACTCATGTTGAATTCAGGAGGAATACTTGCTAAAATATTTTCATTATCAATGTCATCATCATCAAAAAATATGATGTGAACATATCCATGGAAAAAATGTTCCTCAGTGTCAAATTCTATGAAAATGTACAGGTTATCCACTGCATCCCAAGTTATTGCCAGTTGCCTTGACTTTTGTTATGACAATCACTCTGGAAGAGAGAGTAAGGCCAACAACTTTGTAACTGTGTCTCACTTAAATTCAATTTTATATAAGTCAAGATATCATTTCATGTTCTCATTTGTTCTCTTTGAAAATAAAGGACAAACAAAAAATACATGCCAGGAACTGTGCTCAGCATTTTTCAAAAATATTATCTCATTTGTACTCTATAACAATTTGATCTCTGCAACAAGATAATTGCTGTTATTATCCACATTTTAAAGTTGAGGGAACTGAGGCAAAATAAATCCCTTAGCCCTTTTTGTATCCCCAGGTTTTAGCATAGTGGCACACAGTAGATGCTTAACAAATGTTTATCTATTAATTGATTGGTCATAGGAGGGGAGGCAGGATGGGAAGAGACATGTTCTTAATATTACTTTATACTCTTGTCATATCATATTGGATGTATTTTCCCTGAGATATTGTTATCAATGGTGATTTTGACCATTCCATTAAAGCCAATACCCTTATTATTGTAATGGCATGATAATACTAATAGTATTCCAAGCACAGAGAATATAGTAGTAGTTAAAGATAGATTCTAAAAAAGAAAGTATCTTGATTCTTCCATCTTAGAAATTAGAAGAAAATTAAATTTTATAAGGCATGAAGTAAAAATATTATAGCTATTCAAGTGACCTAAATTTACCTTCTATTGTATAATAACATTGCCTGCTATAATTATAAGCACCTGAGTTTAAATGTGTTTTTTTTTATAATAACAGAAATGCTTAAACGTATTATCTTTGTTGGAGTTTGCAGAGTATAAGTATGTGCAGCTATATAAAGAGATAAAGGCATTAAGAATCAAGGTCTTTCATCGAACGATATACAATGTTCCTTGCATTAAGCCTCTAAGCTTTGTTGAAAATTATTGACTTTTTTTTTCCTTTGGCTGCCATACAAATTGAACAAAACTGATAAAATATAGGGACATGTTTTATTTCAAATATACATATATGTTCATACATGCATATATACATATAAGTGTGC
The DNA here is from genome assembly GCF_027887165.1 of Monodelphis domestica. Classification (NCBI taxonomy): domain Eukaryota; kingdom Metazoa; phylum Chordata; class Mammalia; order Didelphimorphia; family Didelphidae; genus Monodelphis; species Monodelphis domestica. Next base: position 106,165,018 of record NC_077233.1, read on the forward strand.
ATATATGTGTGTGTAATCTCTAATAGCATGGAGTATCCATGGAGAAATACAAAAATATATGAAAAGGATCACTCTACTGCTCAGGACACAGATGAAAAGAAAAAGGCATCAGAGTGACACCAAGTGGTGAAAAATTAATATTCAAGTAGAAAATAAAACAGTGAATTGGTTTGGTTTGGATTTGTGACAGAGGCTGGCACTAGAGAAAATGTACCAGGCTGAAGAGTGTATGAAACTGATCACATCCATGGGTTAGGGCCCCCAGGTTTTTGGAATCTGAAGGAGGAGAAGATTCTGGCTGGAGGAGAGCAGTGAGGACCTCAGTCAGGAGAGGTGGATAAAGACTTTCTCTTGAGGGTTACTCACTTTTCCTGCTGATGACTGGAAATTCTTCCCCCCAACATTTTCCAATTGAAGGGAGTTTCTGAAGAGAAACCTGAGCAGTTTTTACTTCAGGTCCTGGTGCCCAGGGGTGAGTCAACCTGACTTTCTCTCAGGAGGCTCAGGCTGCCAAGGCCCGAGTTCCCTCCAAACTTGAGGAAGGAGGAAAAGGGTTTAGGTAGAGACAAGGACACATTAATAATTCTAAGGGATTCTAAATCCACCCAAATAAACTCCCAGGTTCCATGAGGAACCACTTCTCCTGGGCTTCACAGGCTACACTAATCCTCCCTGATCTAACTAATCCAAATTTATACTATCTGTCTTGGGCATTATTCTGTTTTGGTTTCATTGTCTCTGTTTCGTATCTCTATTTCTTCTTGTGCGATTTTGTTGGATTCATGGGCTTTATGTTTATTTTTCAAGGGTTGCTTGGGGGCATCTGTGTTTGAATGGATTCTTGGGCTTCCATTAAGTTGTCTTTTGGTGTGTTATCATGGGCATAATGATGTTTAACTTGAGTTGTGTGAAACCAAGAATGTTTTCCTATTACTTTGATTGATGTAGGAGTAGTGAGAACTACATCGTATGGACCAATCCATTTGAGCTCTGTGGGTTTGTCTTTGGCAAAATTTTTACATATACTTTGTCCCCTGGCCTTATGTTATGTAATGAGGAATCTAGTGGGACCCTTTGCACTAGTAGACCTAGCCTTCTTAGTTCTTCCAGCCTATTTTGTATTTGTGTCAGATAGGTGTGTAACTGGCATTCCCCTCCCAGCATGGAAAGATAAGATGGTTTAGCAGTCCTTCCTATCCATACTGGTTGTCTGTACAATATCTCATATGGGGAAATATGTAAGTCTCCTCTGGGTTTCATCTTCAGATAGAACAGTGAAAGTGGAAGAATCTCTGTCCATTTAAGATGAGTTTAAGCACAGAATTTGGCTATCGTATTTTTTAATTACTTATTCATTCTTTCCACCTCTTCTGAACTTTCTGGTCTATACACATTATGGAAATTACCCTTTACTCCCTGGGACTTATACACATGTTGTAAAATGCTTATGAAAAGTGACTTCCCCTCTCTGGGTCTACAGCATCTGGAATGCCATATCTAGAAACTATTTCTTTAAGCAATGTTTTCACTACCATGCTAGTGTTGTTTTTCTTTGATGGATATGCTTCTGTTCATTGAGTGAGTCTGTACACTATGAATAGAACATTTATATCCTCAGTCCCCTGGCATGTTAATAAAATCAATCTGCAGACACTGAAAAGGTGTATAAGCTAGGGGTCTCCCTCCCAATGCCTTGCATTTGAAACAACCTTAATTAAACTTTCTACAGATGTCACATGTCTGACACACTCTTATAGCATTTGTTGATATTCCTGGAGCTTCCCCAAACTGGTGGACCTCATCCAGCATGGATTGCACTCCGTAATGACCTCTGGAGTGAATCACATTGCAGAGACGTTGGTACACCATTTTGGGCAAGGTGAGCTTTCCTCCTTGTGATAACCAGAATCCTTTGACTAATCTGGACCCTAGATGTTCTTGTCATGACTGAATCTCCTCTTGGCAGTATGCTTGTTTGAGATCGTGCTTATCTACCAGAGAAGAATTCAGAACATGGATAGGACCAAATCTGGCAGTGAATCTTGTTGTTACATCTGCCCTGTGATTTCCTAGGGATACCTTGTCCTTGCCAGAGGAGTGAGCCTTGCAATGGATTACTGCCACTTCCTTTGGCAAGTTCACTGCTTCTAAAAGTTGGTTTATGGGTTCTCATATGCTATCCTTTTTCCAGATGTGACAAATTCCCTATTCTTCCAAGTTTGTCCCGTGGCAAATAAAATTCCAAAGGCATAAACTGAATTCGTATATAAATTCACCCTTTTGCCTTTGGACTGCACCAATGCTTCTATGAAGACTCTGAGCTTGGCTCCTTGAACACTGACATGACTTGGTAACAATGCATGCCAGAGTGTTCTGTCCCCAGTCATAACTTCAGCCCCCATGATTCTTTTGCCTTTGAAAACATATGAAGAACCATCCAAGTATATCTGAAGGTCTGGATCATTGAGTGGTGTGTCCCTCAGATCTTCTTTGGTTCTATGTACTGTTTCTACATTATGTGTGCAATCATGTATGGGCTTTTCTCCCAATGGTAGGTCGGGGATTAATGCGGCTGGATTCAATGGGGCACATCCATGTAAAAATAGATTGTCATTTGCCAGCAAAATGATTTCATATTGAGATAGCCTTGCAGATGTAAATGCATGCCTACTCTGTGATTTTAGATTATTTTTCTAGCTGGTGTGCAGAGTAAACATGGAGCTTGCATCTAAGCACTAATTCATTAGCTTTTCTAAACATGAGATCATCAGCAGCAAAATTTCACTGTAATATGCAATAGGTCTTTACCTCAATCTTAGATATTGGGCTAGCACTCCAGAAGCTATACCCTTAGCCTCATGGACATATAAATGAAAATCTTTGTTATAATTTTGAATGCCAAGGGCTGCAGCTGTTAGGATAGCTTGTTTTAAAGTGGACAGAGCATGTAGATGTTCTTTTGGAAGATCAGGTTGGCACTAGCTTTGATATTCTTTAAGATGTTAGTCACTGCCACAAACACAACATAGATTTGGGGTATGATTTGCCAGAGGTAATTCACATCTAGATAATTCATTGGCAACTATGTCCATCCTATAGTCATATTGGTTAATGTCCCCAGAACATTGTCTATCATCCCTGCTACTGTATTATAAATGATACAATAGTCCCAATAAATTGCAATTAGTTCTACCACAGCAGACCACAGTATTTGTTATAACATGTTTCCCATTAGATCTTTTCTAGGCTCTAACTACTAGGAGCTAACAGTTAGAAAATGATTGTTGTCCCCACAAGCTTTGCTTCTAGTTAGATAAGATTCAAGATGACTAGATCCTATCACTGACAGCCCTAGTAGAACCTCCCTTTTACAAAAGCCTCTCTTCCTCACCAGAGTGGCAGTTGGTAACTGACTTGTACTCCCCCCACCAGGAAGCAAGATGTTTTTGATCCTGTGTGGAAACTGCTAGGCAGAGTCAGTGACAAAGGCTGTTAGCCTCAGGAGTTGTAATTGACAACAAATTCACAACTGACAGTTGATGACAGTTGGTGACAGTCACTAAAGTTTTTTTTTTAATAAATGGGGTTCTTTTAAATCTGGGGTGCCATCTGTATTAAAGAATTAAGACTTTCAGTATGGAGAGGGGGAAAGAGATACCAGGACTTGTTTTTTGTGTTCTCATCAGGGACACATAGTAAGAATCTGCCCAATGAAACATTGCTATGAACAGGAGCTGAGGTAAAAACTGCTCAGGTTTCTCTTCAGAAACTCCCTTCAATTGGGAAATGTTGGGGGGAAGGATTTCCAGTCACCAGCAGGAAATGTGGGTAAACCTCAAAAGAAAGTCTTTATCCACCTCTCCCGACTGAGGGCCTCACTGCTCTCCTCCAGCCAGAATCTTCTCCTCCTTCAGATTCCAAACACCTGAGGTCCCTCCCCCATCGATGTGATCAGTTTTATACACTCTTCAGCCTAGTACTTTTTCTCTAGTGCCAGCCTCTGTCACAGTTTCTTTGACTACCTCTTTGTTATCTGCTTTGGGATTTTTCTTTTTTGTGAAGAGAAAATTACTGATTTCCCATTAACACTTAATGACCTCCCACTATCAGCTAATGTGTCTTGAGATCAAGTTATTTTATGAAAGAAGAAAATAGTCAAATTGCTTTAAAAATGCAATCATAAATTGTTTTCAAAAAGTAACATTTCTTAAATATAGGCGACATTTATAATATTTAATAAATAATTACTATTTTCTATGTGAATAAATTAATGAATTAAGCAACATGATGCTAACAATGTAATAATCTTCTGCACTCAGACTTCCAGTTGAAATTTCTGATCTGTCTCCATCCACACATTTTGATTTTGATTTCTCAGGCTATCAAAAGAGAGTAATATGAGAAAAATATTGTGTGCACTCATCATGGAGAAAAACACTTTAGGAACAGTGGCAATGTTGATTTAAATCTGCATCCACATCACTGGCAAGAATATCAGGTTAAATCAATATCTTCTACACTCAAAATTCAATCTTATTTGATAAAAACTAAATATATATTTTGCCACCTCAACAACTGATATAGTTCCAGTTTCTAGAAAGTATACACTAAATATTTCATAAGTAATTTATTTTTATATTTTTCAGATCAATTATGCAGTTATAGCAAAAAATCAAATGATAATTTGGTTATTTTCTTTCACAAGTCCAATTAATGTAAATACATGAAGTGTGTTGGAGATGAACTATTTCTAATCATGTCTATTTAAGGAAAATTTATAGTACTTGCCATCTGCACTAGGAGGACAAACATTATGACACAAAATAAATTTTCTAAATCATTTTAATTCACACAACAAGCTTATAAAATTAGATGATTTCTTCAACAAAAATAAATATATAAATGTAATTCAATTCAGCAAGAACCTGCTGTTCACAAAGTCCTAAATTACTGTACAGTTGTATAGTTGGAAAAAAGGGGAAAGATACATGTAATCTTTTGTGGTAAAACTTACTTCAAATGGAAATGTCTTGAATACGGGAAATGAGAGGGGGGGAATCGAGGATGACTGAGCTTGCCAATCTCAGTTTTGGGGAGAATAGTAATATAAAAAGAAAGTGGGAAACTAGAAGGAAGGGCAGATTTAAGGGGGAAATTATGATTTCTTTAATTCAAGAATCCAATGTGATATTCTGATTGACAAGTTTAACATGTAATTGGAAATGCAGAAATGAGAGATGTAGCTCTAGATATATAGAATTAGAAATCAACTACTTAGAGATGATACTTCAAGGGACAGGAACTGATATCACCAAAGAAAAGAATGTAGAAGGAGATGAGAATATGGCACTAGACTTACCCTTGGGATATACCCATGTTTAGTACATAAATGACGTACCAGCTTCCGTCTAAAAAATGGTCAAAAAGATAGAAAGAAACCAAAAGACAATATTATTATAGAAAGCATTAGAGGAGAGCATCCAAGAGGTAGAAATGGTCAACAGCATCAGGGCAGTCAAGGAGAATAAACTGGGGGAACACCATTTGATTTAGCATTTAAGAGATCATGAATTTTTCTCTTGTGTAAGCTATATGCATCTTCTTTCACAACATGATAAACATGTAAATATGTACTGTACAATAACACATATACCACCCATATCATATTACCTCCTGTAATGGAGAGGGTTGTGAGAGAGGGAGAGAATATGGTTTGCACAATGTCAGAAAAAATTATTCAAAAATGTATCAATATTTAATCTGGAATGAATCTCTACACTAGTCCCTTTCTAGTAGACTGATAGTTCTGGGAGGGAAAATAAAGTGTCCATAAACATGAATTATTGTTACTATTTCTGTACTACTCCAGTACCTTATTATGGTACTGAAGAGACCCTAGGATCTATTATTATTTCCTTTGGCAAGTTACTGGGAAATCATTTGGGCCATCAGTCACATACCTCCACAGCTCTAATACAAATCCAGAGAACTTGCTTATTGACGCCTTTACCTGATTCACTCTGTGCCCTTGATTTTCATGGTTGATGAGCCTGAGTTATTTAGACTCCATGTTACAGATTCCTTTTCTGTAAAGTGCTCAATTTGTCAGGGGGCTTCGCTCTGTTGCTTTGGTTCAATATCCCAGTACATGAGAAAGCAATGCTTCAGGCTTTTTTATCGTAAAGTAACTTTATCATTAGCATAAATTCAGTGTTTTAGTGAACTGGGGGGAAAAAACCCACCACAATAGATGTTTTCATTTTGATGGAAGAAAGTGTATCACTGGTGATCACAGCCTTCTAGTTGGTACTAAACACACTCCATCACAAATGAAGACTTGGGACTAAAAAATGAGATGGAAAAAGGTTATGTGGGCTTGACAGGTGTCCCATGAAAATAAGAAGCAAGACCTGACTTTCTCTTGCTTTTACTGCCATTTATTGCCCTAATATACAAATATGTCATATTCTATCTCAGCTTTCTTTTACCAATGGTTCGCCTTATTTATACAACTCAACATTTTCTCAAATATCATCACAAAAACTTAGAGCCTTTATAATAATGTCGTTCTTTGACATAAGGCGATTGGAACATAAATTCCCAAAGGACACACCTTATGCTTTATTCTTCTTTACTTCTCCCTTAAGGTCCTGGTTCCTTAATTCTTTTTTCTTCAATGGACTCTTGATAGTCTTGTGAAGCTTACAAAATCTTTCTCAGAGTAAATGCTTTAAATGCTTTAAATGAAGCAGATAAGATTACAAAAAAAGCCAGTTGTATTGAAATATGGTAATCAAATTTCCCCCCTAAATTCACCCATCCCAGGTTAAAAAATCATATTATTTTAAGCCTTGCTTAGTATGCTGGTCATGGTGTGGTCTTCATAAAGTCTGGCTTATTGAAATAATTATTTAATGGAAAAAGAAAAGGAGTTGGGTTTTTTAGGATTATCATTCTATACTACTTGTAGTCAATGGCAAATATGCCAAATTTGCAAACTTTTACTTATTAGACAAAACTCCTAGAACTGATGAGTTATGAGAAATGAAATGACTTGCCTAGCTCACATAGCTAGGAAATATCCCAGGTCACACTCCTTGAGTCTAGGTCTTCCTGACTCCAAGTCTAGAATTCTATCCACTATATTTCCTCTCAATTGCCAATGATTAAAAAAAAAGAGTTGAAGTGAATTTATCCCAGATAACTTATAGAACCTCAATATTTACTGAAGATGAATCCTCTTCAAGGCCTATAGCTGATGGACAACATTTTGTAACATATGGACAAATACTATTGTTAAACTTTGGAACAACTTCATGAACAAGTTGATTTTATGATGAAAATAATTTTATCCTTAGCCAGTTATTAAGATGGGACCCATTTTTATTTGCAAACTACTATGATACTTAACACTGTCCCTGACATATTTTAGTTGCTTAATACATATTGATCAATTGATTGGCTACAGAACTGTCTTTTCTGTTAAGGATGATGATTTCTTCTAGAATTCCTTTTATTCCTTTACTCTATTCCTATATAAGACTCTGCCTATTCTTTGAGGTTATATGTAGCTTCCATTAAAAAAAAAATAAAAACTCTCACTTTTACATCACCTTTATTTCCAAATATATACTTGTACTTCCCCTACCCAGGCTCAACCCATTGAACAAATTTAAAAAGTGAGGGAGGAGGGAAGTTCAAGAAAACTAACCAACATATCAACCAAATCTGAAATTATGTGCAACATTTCTTGTATATGAGTCCCTACTTTGACAAAGATGAGAAGATAAGTTTTCTCATCTTTTCTACAGACAGGGCCAAACTTCATTGTTACTGTTGTTGTGCTTTCCATTGATATTCCTATAATAACTGTGTGATTTATTTTTTAAAGTCTCATTATTTCATTCTATATCAGTTTTATGTCTCCCATGCCTTTTTAATTATTCATAGAGCTTTTTATGGAACAATAATATTCTAATACATGCATGTATAAAACTGTATTCATTTTGTACTTGATGCTAATCTACTTTTGGTCTTGGTTTGTAGTATGACAAACTGGTCTATATAAGATCTTTTTTTTTTATCTTTGACCTCCTTGGGAGTATATATTCAGAACAGAAGAATCACTCGGTTCAAAGGGTATGGACATTTTGGTCACCTTTCTAATGTACTTTCATATTGCTTTCTAGAATTTCTAGTATTTCACAGCTCAATCAACAATCTACTGATATGCTTGCCATTTACAACAATGACTATTTATATCTTCCGTCTTTTTTTTCCTTGATGTGGGATGGATTTGCTTATCTTTTATAATTAGTGTTTAGGAACAACATTTCATATTGTTGTTAATAGCTTGCCACTCTTCTTATTTTTTCCAGTTGTTTTTTTTTTTTTAATTTAGAATATTTTTCCATGGTTATATGATTCATGATTCCTCCTCCCTTCCCTCCACCCTCCCAGAGCTTACAAGCAGTTCCACTGGGTTATACATGTATCATTGTTCAAAGCCTATTTCCATGTCATTCATATTTGCAGTAAAGTGATCTTTTAGTGCCAAAACCCCAATCATATCCATACTGAGCTACGTGATCGATCATATGTTTTTCTTCTGTGCTTCTATTCCCATAGTTCTTTCTCTGGATGTGGATAGTGTTCTTTCTCATAAGTTCCTCTGGATTATCCTGGGTCATTGCATTGCTGCTAGCTACTCTTCTTTAGAAAAATGTTTTTTTTTTAATCCCTCTTGACAACTTGGTTATTGGAGTATAATAATTAATCTTGCATATTTTTGTCAGTTGCCTATAAACCTTACATAACATGCTCTTATCAAATACATCTGATGCAAATGTTTTCCAGCATTCCTTCTTATCATAGCCATATTTATTTCAACCTGTTTTCTAACATTTATCCTAGAGAAGTTCATACACTAGCAACATATAGCAATAAATGTAATGAATTTTTTTATTTATCAAATAAACATTTGTTAAATAAATAACAACAAATACATTTAGCAACAAATTCTCAAATATATACATAGATGACATAATGGCTCACTAAAAAACAATAAATAAATTATAGAATAAATAAAAATGTAGACAATAATAGCTTTACTCAGTTTAATTTCCTACTTGTACTCCCTATATTTGACCCCACCATCATCATGTACTCTGTATGCACTACTCACCAGGAAAAGTTCATTACCAGAAAACTCACGATTGCAGAGATTGCATGATCTTTGGTATTCATACCTCAACAGTATTCTTAATTGTCTCTGCCCCACTGTTTGGATGGATCAGTATCTTCCCCTGGCCCCAACTCTCAGCAAAGTCTACATTGAAAGAGGGCTCAGAAGTCTAGCCACCTCTTTACTTCCCAACTATATTCCCTGGATTCAACTACACTGTCAGACTCTTATGACAACTAACTTCTCTCTTCCTTTCATTTGTGTTTTCCCCCATTAGATTGTAAGCTCCTTGAGAACAGGGACTAACCTGTGCTTAGCAGAGAGCCTGACACATAGGAGGAACTTAAAAATATTTTGTATTATATGTGGCAAGATATTAAATATAACCACAAAATCAATAGTATTTCTATACATCAAAAAAAGAATCCAAGAGAAAATAATATAAAGAGAAGTTACTCAATATATAACTACAATGGATAATATTTCTACATTGGTCTACCAAAAGGTACTCAAGATTTACAGAAATAAAATTGTAAATTTTCACTTTGAATGACTTAAATAACTAGAGGGATAATCAATGCTCATAAATGATTTATGGATCTGTTTTGCTCAACTCTTTTTTTCTCTTTGTTATTTGTTTTAAGTGACAACACTAAAAAGGAAGGGATGTAAAAATACATTAATAAAAAAAATTAAAATATTATGTGAAATAGTCATGGTAGTATCACATAAATGGAATTTTAGATTGCCTTGCCTTATATTATCCTGATTTATTTTAAAGCAATATTTAATTGTGAGAATGATAGAACTTCCTTTAAATATTACCTCATTTTCTTATTGCCATTGTGAAGATTGGATTTGGCTCTCCCCTGATTGTAACAATAAAGGTACTTAGCTCTTTCTTGATTGTAAGATTAAATTGTAATCCCCTGTCTATTTGTTGATTTAATCCTAAAAAAAAAATGTAAGCACAGTACTTAAAATTGAGTGGGAAGATCTGCCCATGTTAGATCTAATCACCAAAGGTATAAATATCCCACTTAATCATGAAGTGGGAGGCCTATGACCCACCTGTGTGATAGTGAAGAAAGAATTAGAATCAACTAACTGCCTTCTGGACTGTCTTAGAGCAGAGCATCAGCTGTGATTGGTAGACCTGGAATTCGAGGAAGTGACACAAGAAAAAAGGTCTTTAAAAGAAAGAAACTAGGGCCTGAAGGGGGTTGGTCTTCTGGGAGTTCGTTGTTGTTGTTGGTTCTTATGGGAGTTTGAAAGAGACACACTTGGAGTGGAGCTTCCTGTAAGAAGCAGTTCTACTGGAATTGAGGCTGATATAGAATCTGCTGATTGAACTAGCATGTGGTGAGTGTAAAGGCTAACTTCCTTCCTTGGCCTTTCTGGAGGTGTCAGCCTACCAGGAAAGGCCCATTGTCTTGAGACTCTTTCCCCTGTCTGGGGCCTTAGAATCACTGCCTGGCTCAGAGGAAGCCGAAGCGCATGCGTGTGCGCTCTCTCTCTCTCTCTCTCTCTCTCTCTCTCTCTCTCTCTCTCTCTCTCTCTCTCTCTCTCTCTCTCTCTCTCTCTCTCTCTCTCTCTCTCCTTTAATTCCCTTTCTCTCTTCCTTAATATTTTCCCTCTATTGTAAAATAAACTACCATAAATTCCATTTGACTTTAGTTTAAATCCCTGGCGACCAATTAAATATTCAGTCCAACCATAAAATTAACACCATTTAGAGTGATTGTGCTCTAAGAACTAGACTAGCCTCAGATTTAAAAGTGAAGAATCACTTCACTTTCACCAATTAAACATTTTTTAGTTTCTTTTTAAACTGTGACTCTAGGCAGATAATTTGTACTAAGGGATCCACAAAAAAAAAAAAGTATAAGGGCACAAATACATAAGGAAGTAGGCAAGGCAAAGCTGTGATAGGCTTCCAATGGTAATCCTTTAACACTCTTATGGGATAGTGCTCCTAAAATACCATGATACTATTTTTTCAACAAAATTATATATATATATATATATATATATATATATATATATGTGTGTGTGTGTGTGTGTGTGTATACACACACACACATATGTAAAGCTTTGTTGAAATATTTGGACTTCTTTATCTCACTGCAAATAGTCAATTAATGTAAAAAAGTTTATTTTTAAATTGCTTTTTTACTATATCAAATCCATTTTGTTAAAATGTGTTTTTCCTGTTTCTCTAATGCTGGTTATATGTTTTTAAAAGAATACTGAATTCAGCAGAGCTACTTACTACTGATGCTACCATCTTCATCATAACCATTATCAGTATCATAAAAAATGTGGGCAAGGGATGAAGTGCAAGGTATCCCAGACATCCTGTCTATTATGATATAATTGTTCTAATGATTCTTTCAATGAGGCTACACAAGATGAATTTACATTCCAGTATTTTTATCTAACTTTAAAAAAGAGTTATTTTATCTACTTGTGTAACTGACAAATATCAAGAATAAATGAATAATTGAATCAAGACAATTTCTTCTAAACTCCACAAGAAGATGAAAAGACCATGATGATCATCATCATTTCATATATCACTTTAAGATTTGGAGAATGCCTTTACATATATTATTTAACTTTACTTATATTCTATGTTACAAATTTGGGGATCACTTTATTCCCAAACTGAACATCTAGGTTCTAATTGTTTGGCTTTTTTCTTTTGGCTTTTGAGTGGTTACAGTATCATAAATTAATTTGTCTTTGATTTCTTTTAACATATTGACTTTTAATTGAATAAAATACAGTTTAACATAAAGATAAACACCCTCAGATACAAATTCCTACCTTTCATTCTCATAACGTTTCCAATAAGGAATAGAATAATCCTTCCAAAGCCTTCTGAAGGAACAATAAAGAAATAACAAATGTTAGAGTGACATCAAGTGGTGAAGTGTTAATATTCAGTTAGGGAGAGAGGTAAGAAAAGGGATTTACCATCCTCTCCATTACTTGATTTGAGATTATCCCCTGCTGGCTTAGCCAAGACAAACTTTTAATGTCACTCAAGGGTTTTAATTTTGGCTACTCAGTAAGCTGCTGGGCCACCTTATCCCACTGTCACTACGGAAAGCACACATATTTTGTTATTAATCCAAGGAAAATCCTGGAATTGCTGAAGAGGTACATTCATAAGATATTTTTAAAGAAACTGATTGTATTGGTTTGAAGGAATTAAATACCTTATCTTGTCTTTCCTACACAGTCTCCTAAAAGATTGAAATGTGCCTAGAACAAGCTCAGTTTTCCTATGGAAATAGAGTTCTTTGTCTACAGCTGCTGATTCTCTTCTCAATTTGCACATCTCTCCAGTCTGAAACACTGTGAGCCTCTTTAACAACATCTTTTTTTTTTTTTTACTGAGAAATAAAAGTCTCTTTATTCACTCTAACTAGCTGTTGAATAATTCCTATAACAGAAACATATTTTCCTCATTAAAAAAAATCAAATTGCCATATATGGTTTGCCTGGAGACTTTGTGTCTAGGGTGGAATCCATTTTTAACTCTCTAAACCATTGAGTGGTGGTTTAGATGGTGGGCTAAACGACTGAGAATTGAAGCTGATTCACTTCATAGGGCTACCACTTGAGCCTAAAGAGATCTAGTGTACCCCCAGAAAGTAAGATGATCTGGACTTGAGTCCTGGCCCTTCCATTTAATGCTCTGTAACTACTCCCCCCACAAATCCCCTCACACTTAGAGGCTGAGACCCCAGAGGGTGTGTTCTATATCTCCCCTCAGGTCTCTGGGGTAGCCTTGAAGATTTGGTATTGATTTTCCATTAATACAGATCAAAAAACCTCATCCTGACCATTTTGCATTCCTCCATGATTTTCAATTGCTATCACATAGTCAGCTAGAATTATTAGCATTTAGAAATGGTATTTACTACAATAGTATAGTTGATACAAAACAGCCTCTCCTCCCTCTAAAGCCTGTGTCATACTTTTACAAGTACATAAAGAACCCAGGAGGAAAGAGGCTCAAACTTAGAAAGCACATGTGGCAAAGGAATAAATCACAGCTCCTATAAGTCCTTTTTTCTACAAAATTCAACATGTTCCTCATAGTTAAGATTAGCATTTCTTCTGAGCTCTTTGTAAAGTATGTTTTAATAAAAAATTTTAATTAAAATTTTAATTTTTCCAGATTATTCATCAATACAAATTTTAATATTCTTAAAATAAAACCTTGTCTCTCATCTTAGATTCAATATTATATATTGGTTCCAAGGCAGAAGAGAGGTAAGGGCTAGGCAAAGGGAGTTAAATGACTTGCCCAGGGTCACTCAGCTAGGTAGTGTCTGAGATCAAATTTGAATTTTCGACCTTTCATCTTCAGGTCTGACTTTCAATCCACTGAGTCACCCCACTGCCCCTAATATTCATATTCTTCTATTTTGCAATCCATGTTCTCGCCCACTTCTTTTCCCTCCCCAAGAAGGCAGGTAATAGCATATAAGTTGTACATATATAATCGTAATACATATTTCCACACAAATCATGTTTTGAAAGAAGACAGTGCTTACTTTAGAGAAAAATTCACATAGGAAATAAAGAATGATATGTTTTCATTTGCTCTCAAACTCTGCTCCTTCTAAAATCTTGAAGTTGCCATTGCTCATGATACCTAGTATATCCTTGGCTCCCAAAGCAGACATTGCATGACTCCTTGCTGTTCCAGGGACACTGGTTTGGGGATCAACTAAACTAAAGCTAACTATCCCTCTTTCTGCTGTAAGTTCAGTAGGAGACTTAAAGCAATAGATTTTTCTCTAAACTCTCTCCAGAAAACTTCCTTTTTTTTCTAAACCTTTAACCTTAAACTGATGAAAAAGTCCCAATCCTCCAGAACTCTGAAATTTCATGAAATTTTCCAGTGTACAGATCAGAGAGTAAGATTTCCTTCCCTCTTCTCCTTTCTCCCAAGCAATTACTTTCCTGGAGATTGGCACCAGATGCTCAGATCTCTAGCTTCTGAACTGGTTTGCTATTTTATAGATGACCCTATCATAAGGGAATAAACAAGTTTTCTCAGTGAATCCCAACAGACTTCTGTAAAACATCTTTTCAATTCATTCTTGAAATGACTTTTAATGACATTTCAATTGATCAAGGACTTTTTTTTTTTACTTAGTCCAAATCCTGTGACTGATTTACTAGAAAAGTGTTCTCAGCTGATTGAAGTATCAGGGCATACCACCTTGTTATTCTTTAAGTGGACTAAGTCAATTGATTATGTAATTGACCTTTCCAAGATCCCAACATTGGGTAAATCATTTAACATTTCTGGTCTCTAGTTTGTTTGTTGGTTTATTTAAATTGTAAAATGAATGAGGGACTAGGTCTCTATGATCTACAGGATATTGGACAGAAAAGTTATTTAATCCTGGTTCAAATACTGTTCTACACACTTATTAGTCATGGAACTACATGTAAGTCACCTAACCTCTCAATCTCTTCAGCTGTAAAATAATGATAATGATTGTTGTTCAGTCATTTCAGATTCTTCTTGACTCCATTTGGAATTTTCTTGGCAAAGATCCTGGAGTGGTTTGCCATTTCCTTTTCTAGCTCAGGAAATTGAAGCAATTGGGATTAAGTGACTTGTCCAGGGTCACACAGCTAGGAAATATCCAAGGTTGAATAACTCATACATGACTATTGGTACTTTATCAACTGTGCTCATCTGGTCAGCCAAAGATAATAATAAGTTTTTGCAACTTCTGTGCTTCATAGAGTTCTCATAAATAGCAAGTAAAATAATGGGTTGTGAAAGGTAATGATAATTATATATGTAAAGTAAGGTGAAAACATTAAAGTGGTATTATTATTAATTACCTTTTAGGTTTCTGAGGATTAATTTGATCCTAAAATCACAGGGTTGTATTGATATAGAATCTTGAACCTTAGAGACTACATTTCCCATAGTCCCCTTTTCCTTTTTCTGTTTGTGCATCTCCTTACATGGAGGGGGGTTTGAGTTTGTTTCTGCCCACATGGTGTGTCTCTGGGCTCTTACTAGCAGGAAGGAGAGAGTTTTTTTGGGTGCTTGCTGGAGTTTTATTTTAATTTCTCAGCTCTAAGTGGATTTTAATAAATAGTATTAAAATAATACTTGGAGAATTGAATATTAGTTTTAATCTTTACAGGGAGTTTAGGTTTGGAAGGGATCTTAAACAACATCTGATTCAACTCAAGGAGATGAAGTCACTTACCCAAAAGTCTACCACACTACTTCCATACTTACTTTGTGAACTAATACAAAATGCAACTTTTAGAACTAAAGGTTGAAAGAAAGGTTCCCAATCCATGTACTTATATTCACCATGCTATATATATATATATATATATATATATATATAATTTGTTTGTGAGCATGTAGGGTAAATATTATTATTTTTTAAGCCAAAACATATTGGTTCCAAGGCAGAAGAGCAGTAAGGGTTAGGCAATCAGGGATAAGTGATTTGCCTAGGCTTAAACAGCTGGAAGGTTTCTAAGGTTAGATTGGAAGACCTCCCATTTTCAGGATTGATTCTCTAACCACTGTGAGACCCAGCTGCCCTTAGATATTTTCTAAATTTGACCTATAAGATTTATGCCTCAACAAATGCTGGGAGAAAGGTACATGGGTATACAGAAAGATAGATTCATACCCTACTAGGGCCATGACAGACATATTCAGGCTCAGAACAAATCTCATGGATGACTGGTCTGGAAATGCATTTTCTAGTGATGAAGAACTATCGGTCCTCAGATTAAAGGCCAGTAGGAAGGATTTCAACAATAATCTAACTTTAGTGGGCAAATACTTTATTTTGCTGTGTTGAATATCTAGTGGCTTTAATTCTGTAGCATTTTGCAATGGCAAGAACACAAGATTTGAGGTCATAGAGGACTTGGGCTTAAATCTCATCTAGTTGATCTTACCGAGGCAAGGGACTTCTCTGGACTTCAGTTTATTTTTAAAACGAGGGGTATTGTAGGGACTTGATGATTTCTAAAGTCTCTACCAGATCTAAATCTATTAATCTATAACAGATTTCCATGAATACTTGTTATAAAGAGAGGGAAATAATTTATTCGGCATATGTGCAAGAACTAGTCTGGGTTCTAAGGAACCAATCAAAAGACTTGTCCTAGTTGATAGAACACTAGAATTGGATTAGGAAGACCTGCATTTGAGGTTCAGCTCTGATACTTACTGGCTGTATCTGTAGATAGCATTTTATTCTTTTTAATGTAGTCCTTGATTCTGGATTCTCTTGAATGTTCTCTTTATGCATGAAAGAGTCATCCACAGCTGCCTTCTCCAAGTCCCTCTAGTCACTGGTCCTTTGATGGTGGACAAAGACAGGTTACATCTTTGGCAAGTCTCTCTGCCAACATTATTTCTGATTAGTCCAAAATTGTTATTATATTTTTTACTCTTTTTATCTTACCTTGATGAAATTAATTTTAAAAACTCCCCTTGCTCCAAACCCTCATCCATTTCCTCATTCTCATTCACATCTTCTGTCATCCTATTCCTCACTTCTCAAAGGATTATTATGAGGATCAAATGAGATATTTGTAAAGTTATAAAGTTATTAGCTAGTGTCTGGCACAGAATAGATGGTGAGTCATTGCTTATTCCCTTCCTTTTTTGCCACCTTCTCACATTTGGTCTTTTCTTTTCTTGGCTCATTTTCTTTAAAAAAGAAGGAAAAAAAAGAAAATCTCTTATCATTACAACTGCTTGGCTATGTACTATAGGCATTATTGCTATCATATTCCTATTTTATGGATCAGGACCCTGAGATACATATAAGGAACATGTTGGAAACACTGCATTATAGACAAGATGGTAGAATCCGCCTGATTTCACTCTTTATCTTGGGTTGTGATTCTCTGACAAATATTAATATCCAAATACAAAAAGGGGAAAGTTAGAAGTATTTATTAGGTATCTTCTACCATTCATTGTTATAAATGCTTGACAAGCATTATCTTTTTTTTAAACCCTTACCTCCTGTTTTAGAAACAATACTGTATATTGGCTTCAAGGGAGAAGAGTGGTAAGGGCCAGGCAATAGGGATTAAGTAACTTGCCCAGTGTCACATAGCTAGGAAGTGTCTGAGGTCAAATTTGAACCCAGGACCTCCCATCTGTGGTCTGGCACTAAACCCACTGAGCCATCAAGCTTCCCTTGACAAATATTATCTTATCTAATCTTCACAACAACTCTGGTTTGCAGGTGCTATCATTATCCCCATTTTATGACTGAGGAAACAGGGGAAGAGAAAGTATAAGTAACTTGCCTCGGTCATACTTGGAATAGTTGATTAAGGGCAGATATGAACTCAGGTCTTTCCTGATTCCAGGCTAATCTTTCTATCTGCTGTGCGACTTAGCTGCCCCTGCTATGTATCAGATCGTGTGAGATTCACTAGGAAATGCCACACAGAGTTTAAATGTCAGTATCAGTTCACTGCTCACTGAGGACAATAAACTAAGGCAATTATCCAGAAAATTTAGTACCAAAAATAAAAATGCATGCACATGCACATATCTTTTTAGCATTGAAAAGTCAGACTGTAGGCAAATGGTGAATTTGCTTAAAAATAATCCTGGTAATTATCTCTATTTTTCCATTTTTCTGCAGAAACACAATTTAAATAAAACTTCAAGTTTAAAAAGAAAGAAATTCTTGGAAAGGGGAATAATAATAAACATTATTCCAAAATGATTTAGTACCCAGAATTCATTTAAAGGAAGAAAAATGCTAAGAGAAGAAAACAAGATAAGACATGAAGCACCCTATTTGCAAATATTAAATCTCCTCCAATTGCTTCCATTTTATTACAAAACCAGTTAAAAGTGAATTAGTATAAAGAACCCAGAATCTAGCAGTAGACTTGTTTGATTTGAAATAAATGTGAAGGATATAATTGAAGAGACTTAAGTAGCCTTGAATCTGGGAAGGAAAAAGGGAGTTTGCCGCTTCCCTGGTCTTTGATAATAAATTAAGCTAATTAAATGACTAATAAATAATATAATTGAAAATATCTGCTCCAATAATGAGCAAATCCTGGCAAATTTTATTTCAAAGCACCCCAAAGAAGGCCATGCATTCCTCTGATAAATGTTACTTGCCCAGGGACAGCACAATACAGAGGAATGAGGAAGGCTGGGGAAAAATTATATCATGCTGGTTTTCTTCTTGAATTTAGCTCTTTTTTCGTGTGTGTCATAACTATGACATGGGAAGTGCAGATTTTCATTCCCCTACAACTCAGTAATGTTTCTCATTCAATTTATATGTTTATCATCATCATCAATAACTAACATTTATGCAATACTTTAATGTTTGCAAAGCACTTTACAAAGATCTCTTTAATCTCCACAATCACCTTATTTATAATCCTTATATTTATCCTTATTTTACAGATGAGGAAACCCGAAGCTGACCAACGTTAAATAGCTTGCCATGGACATTTTTTGAATTCTGCATTTACAACTTTAGGAGGGAGGTGCTTACATCTTTTGACTCATAAGCCAATACTCACTTCATTACACTAGACATTTGTGAATCTTGAAATTTCTCAGACTTGTGAATGTTAAAAATGTCCCCATTGGGGAATTCTCCATTGGAACAATTCCCTACTGGGAACATTCCCCATTTAAATGTGAGAACTCTACTTGGATCAGAAATGGGAAGACCTCTCCTCCATCCCTACTTAGGACTGCTTTAGGGAAGAAAAACTCCTTGCAGAACAATGAAAAGTACTTAAACCCATCCTTAAGCCATGCCTATTTTTAGAAAGGGGTGCTAAGTACCTATAAAGGTCAGGCAACTTGTGAACTTACAAGGAGCAAAGAGGTGAAAACTTACTCAGAGCTTTCCTGATGTGAATTACTCAGAAGTTTTAGTCTACCCAGAAAAGGTGAGAGCATGATGTGAATTAAGAAGGTGATAACAAAATGTGAATTAAGAATGGTCTGTCCTTTGAAAAATGTCTACTGTGATTGGTGGATATAAGAATTTAGGGGAGGTGACAAAGGAGAAAATGCCCTATATAAGGAGATGAGAAAACTGAGTAGAAGACAGTCAGAAGAATCCCTCTCTGGAGAAGGATGGCTGGCTGAACTGGTGTCTATATATTCTTGCTTGGACAGATCTTGTGGTGAGTGATTAAAGACTGACTGATCTCTCTATTAAGACTCAGGTCTAGGCCATATTGGCTTAAGGCCCTTCATACTTATTCCTTTCTTACTCTTTCTCTCTTTCTTTAATTCCTCATTTGTATTAATTAATTAAAATCTTTACAAAACCCAGTTGACTTGGGTTTATTTCATAATTGGGAATATTTCCCTGGTGACCCCCTTATATTTGATTTAAAAACAAGACACTGTAGTGAAAACATATTTTCTGCAGTCACAAATTTACTCACCCACTCTTATATCTACTACAATTTAAGTCTTCCACTATTTTAACTCACTACAGTTTAAGGCCTTCAACCATTTTAACTCTTACAGTTTATGACTCCCACTCTTTTAACTACCACCGTTTATGGCAGACAACTCTTTTAAATATAACACATTTAAGGAGCATCTTCTCTGAGTAAAGCATTCTACTGATTTCAGGAGATTCAAAACAAAACCCAAGATAATGTTTTCCCGTCTTACTCACATTTTTGGTGGATTCAGAAACAAATGATATTGGGACAGATTGCTCTTCTGGTTTGATGGATTCAAAACAAAGCGTTATTTTTGTTTTGTTGTCATTAATTCTAGGACTTGTTTCTATTGTTCTGGGGGTTTTCTCAGCAGAGATAACAAAGTGACTCGCCATTTCCTTCCCCCCCTTACTTTACAGACGAGAAAGCTCCAACAGACAGGTTGTAGGGGTTTACTGTGTTTCTGAGGTCAGATGTGAGCTCTGGTCTTCCTGTCTCTAGACTTGTCACACTATCCACTGGACCCCCTACCTACCCCATATCTTTAGAGTTGGATATGAACACGAAAACACAAAGAGAATTCACTGAAGGCTCACCTAAAGAGCGCTAATTATAACCTCAGTCACAGGCAGGCCAACAGGAACAGGAATCTCTATCACTTCCTGTTCCAGCACCATCAGCCCGGTCTCTGCATTTTGCCGCCATTTTGTTCCACAGAATTTATTTGGAGATGGGGACATCTATTAAAAATGCTGTTTTTCAAGGATGCATGTAAAACCTGGTGCAATTGCTCATTGGCTCCAGAAGGGAGGAGGAGAGGGAAAGAACATGAATCATGTAACCATAGATAAATATTATTAATTAAATAAAATTTTAAAATATTGTTTTTAAATTGAAATGAATCAGAATTATGTTTAGTGATAGAAGATAGAAGTTTAATCTATGAATAGTAATGAATTTCCAGAAGAGTATCACGGTTAGCTTTTCCATAATATTTAGAAGTTGGTATTTGTTGTAAGAGGATTTGCTACCTGTAAGTCCTTGAAAGAAAACTAGTTTCTAACATATAATTCCAGTCACCAGGCCATGTCTTACCATGCATTTGATAAATGATAAATGTTTGTAGCTTGCAGCAATATGTTATGCAACATATTTCTTACAAGTATACATTGCTCACTAAATGAGAACTCCTTAAGGATAAACCTTTTATAGTTTTTTGATGGCAATGACATGGTGCTGAATTGCCATTATAAAATTCCTCATTTCGCAATAAATAACAGAAACAAAAACAATAACAGCTAACCTATAGTGTCCACTATATGCCAGGCATTGTATTAAAACTTAAAATAAAAGTATTATCTCAATCCTCACAACAACCCTGGAGGTAGGGGCTATTATTATCCCCATTTTATGATGAGGAACTGAGGCAAATAAAAATTTTGGTTTTATTTTCTTCATTGAGTTGTTCAAGGTCAAATTTGAAGTCTTATTGACTCTAAGCCCAGCACTCCACCCACTATGGCCCCTTAGCTGCCTCATATATATTTATACGTGATACAGAAGTTTGTCCTATATTTCTCTGCCCATACATTTTAACTGAGTTCATAAAGAACTTTTTCATCCCACTATTGAAAATTAGTCATTTTGTTTTTGTTATTATTGTTGAGTCATTTCAGCACGTCTAACTCTTCAAAGGCCAACTTTTGTTGCATTCACTAAATCTAATGGCAGGTTGTGGAACCTCTTCTAGAACAGATTGTTGCCCATAATTACTTTAAACAAGTCAGGTTACAATTTTAACCAAGATAAGCACATATTAAGTACTTTAGAATGACCAGATATTATGCTAATCTCTGAGGCAAAAAGAAAGGCCAAAAAATGGCCTTTGATCTAAAAGATTTTACAAGCTTCTTTTCCTATGTATTTTCTATTTTATTCAAGTTTGTTCTTATTTATTTTACTCTTACTTTGATGTGTGTCTATAATCATTCTTTCATGTAAATTGATAATGTGATCTTTTTCATTTCCTACTTCTTCTTTACAGATTAAAAAAAAAACAGTCTGACCTATGTTTTAGAAAGATTATTTTGTCAACAATGTGAAGGATAAACTGGAGAAAGACCAGCCAGAAATCAGGAAAATTGATGAGAAAGTTCTACAGGCTAATTAGATGAGAACAGATAATATTCTGAATAAGATGATAGTGACTTAATGGAAATAGTCTCCAAGATATGTCAGCTCAATGGTTGTGGAGGGTGGCAAAGTTAAGAGAGAAGAATAACTCCAAGGTTGTAAGCCCATATGATCAAAAACTTAGTGGTGACCTCAACAGAAAAAGGAGGTTGAAAAGAGTGCTGGGTGCCCAAGGAAGATAATGGATTGCATTTTTCCACCTTTATTTTAAGATGTCTAGAAGACTACCACAGAAACCACATGAAATGAGTTAACTTCTGGGGATTTTAAAATTTGAATTCAATCAATGTTTGTTTTTTTCCCCCATCCATATTGTTCTAATATTTGGAAGGATTTCTCAGTTTTTAAAGAGTTGTTGAGATCTTTATGAGAACAGCCTCTGCATGCTCACCAAAGATGGGATTTACCTTTGGGATTGCTGCCATTCTTATGGCTATGTAGGTGAACCATGGTGAAGGGTAAACTGCTAGATTTTTCTTCTTTCCATTTGAGACTACTTTTTTTATTTCTGGTCTCAACAATATATTCGTATAACAAAATTACAGAGGAGATAATCGCATACATTACAGAGAAGGTTCAAAATGAACAGGACAAATCCGACTGCTTTACCTCTGGTAAATTTTCATTTTATACTTCTGCCTTTCATAATTTGAAAATGATAAAAGAAATGGAGAGCTAAAAACAATAATCAACTTTGAAGTGTGCTGAGTCATCTTGGCTGGCATAAGGAATTAAGGAAAGTCAAGAATTGGAATAATCTTGGCCCTGGAGGAAAGAACACAATTCTTTCTCCTAAAACAAGTAAAGTTAAAAAGAAAGACTCTAATTTCCAGATAGCTGCTGCAGTTATGGATGGGAAAGCTGAATTATACTATGTCATCTCTCATTCCCATTACACTTGCCACAAAAGTGAGATATGTGAATATTAGAATCCAAATATCTTGAATCTAATTCCTATAGCAGCATACATTTTTAATAGTTTGCATTCAGCATGGACATCTAAGCTCTTCCATCCTCCTCAGCATAATGAATATATCTGTAGACATGAAGAAGAAAAAGAAAAAGGAGTCACAAAGGCTAAGCTGATCATTATATTCTACCCTGAAAAGGTTGAAATATTTCTGCATATCCTGGAGAATCAGATCACGTAAAATACATTAGAATATGCAAATTATCCTCTCTTAGTCTAAAAATACTGATTATGACAAGGAGAAGCAATGGCACCCTGTCCATATCTCGCTAAGCTAAATAGGAAAAGACAAATGTGTTATAAACACTAAAAATACTAGATTGAATGACAAAGACCTCTTGGAGTTGGAGAGGGTTGATTTGGGTAGGTGCATGAATTCAACTGTATTACCTTTTTAGCTTAATTTCCTTGGAGGAGATACGGAAAAGAATAGGCATAGATTATGGTTGAGACAAGCAGTATTTTCAGTGTCCATGGTGCCACCCTGACACAACTTACCAAGTTATGAGTGGGAGAAGGAATGATCTTTTGGAAGTGGCAGTAGACTTCCTTTTTGAAGGAAAGGATATTTAGAAACAATTCTCCTAGCCAGGACCTTAGGGCCCTGTTGCTAAGATTTAAAACAGCTGTGTTCTATTTAATTTAAGGAGAAATCAAAATGTTTTTTACTCACCCACTCTTGCAGCTGTGATTTGAAGCTGAGTTAGCACATTAAAAAAGACTGATAGAGCAAGTAATAAAGAGAGAAAGGAAAGAGATTTCACAGAAATTTTTGAGGGTGTTTGTCACAGCCTACATGGTCTGCCATAAACTGTGACTGCAAAAATGTGGGTTCAAGACTGTGAATTGCCAAAACTGTAAAGATAATTTTACTGTCTTGAATTCAATAAAAAATAAGTGGTTGCCATGGGAAAAATTCCCAAATATGAAATGCCCAAGTCAGCTGGGTTTTATGGAGATTTTTAATTAATACAAATGAAGGAATTAAGGGAAGGGAGAGTGTCAGAGTAAGAGGAAATAGTAAGAAAAGGCCTAGGGCCTAGGCCAAATGGCCTAGGCCTTTCTCTTTAAGAGAGAAAACTAAGTCAGTCTTTTATCCACTCACCACAAGATTTTGTCCCAAGCAAAACTCCAACTAAGTTCAGAGGCCCAGCTACTCTAAATAGTCCGAGATCCAACTGGCCATAAGTTGAGAGAGCCAGCTCCTTTTAAAGAGAAATTTCTCTTATGTCACCTCCCCTAAATTTTCACATCTACCAATCACAGTAGATGTTTTTCACAGGACTGACCATTCTTAATTCACATCTTCTTTTGTTAATCACCTTCCCTGAGTAGACTAAAACTTCACACCTCTTGCTAAGCTGCCCTTTGTAAGTTGCTTGGACTTTTACTGATCAATTTAACCTTTATAGGTACTTAGCACCCTTGTGTATTAGATCTAAAAATAGACCTAGCTTAAGGTTTTGGCCTCAATATGAGTTAGGGACTTTTTCATTGTTCAGTAAGGAGTTTTACAACTTTATTTTCCCCTAAAGCAGCAGTTCTCAACCTCTCAATTTGTAGCAATGAGAATACATAATGCATATCAGGTATCTACATTCTGAATCATAACTGTAGCAAAATTACAGTTTTGAAGTAGCCACCAAAATAATTTTTTTGTTTTGGGGTCACTGCAACATGATGAACTGTATTGCGGGGTCACAGCATTAGAGAGGTAGAGAACCACTGCCCTGAAGTATGCCTAAGTGTGGGTGGAGTAATGTTAAAATTCCCAATACATTCCTGATCAAGTACCTCCATTGTTTAAATGGGGAATAGCCTTAACCAAATGTTCCAAGGTAGAGTCTAAGCAATTTTAAGTAAGCCTTGGTTTTTGTCCTCATTTTTTCTCTAGTGTACTCTGTACTTCTCTTATGGCCTTGTTTTTCATCCAGAAATTTTACTACAATTGTGGAATCCATACATAAAAAGGTCCTAGGCCCTCTGTGGGATCTCTCCCTCCCTCTTCCCCCTTCTCTCTCTCTCTCTCTCTCTCTCTCTCTCTCTCTCTCTCTCTCTCTCTCTCTCTCTCTCTCTCTCTCATAGAATGGCTACTCTGAAAACTTTCACTTTGTCTCATGCCTCTCCTGACCACACTAGATTTTTTCAGTCATTAATCCAGGCCAAGTACTCTCAACCCAATCCTTTTCCCCTTCATTTTATGTGTCATCTTCCCCATTAGAATATGAGCTTCTTGAGGGTGGGGGACTTTTTTTTTTCTACTTGTATTGACATTCCAATACAAATATAAATACTTCTATCTGTATTCCAAGTGCTTATTACCGTTTGCATTTTATAAATGCTTGCTTGTTGGCTGACTGTTCACATGATCCCACTTGAGCATTAGTTAATTAATTATGTTTGTTGTGAAATAGAAACCCACAGACTTCATATAGATAATTTAGGTAAATAAAGTCAAAAAGCCAAATTTCTCCAAGTCAAGGTAGAAAGTTAGATTTTATTGGAAGAGGGCCAAGTCCTCCAATAAAAGCTCTCTCTTGCATGTATTACATTGTTGGACTCCGGCAAGAGACAATGCCCAGAGGTTGAGACCTGGTTTTTATAACAAAATGAATACTTCCATACAAGATCACAAGACATAACATCATATAGACCTTATTTTAGAAACAGTTAGCCAATTACAAAGCTGATTGGTTAGTTCATTTCGGGCCATATTTGGACATGAGATCAGGATAGTCAGCCTCTTATGATAAAGGGAAGTACAATCTTAGGGAGGGGTTAGATAACCCATTAGAAGCAGTTTTTATTCTTTAGTTAGGATTCCTTGTAAAATTATGAATTTTACTGATTGTATTAAGATTATAACGGAATTTATACTCATCACTTTAGAATTACAATACTGATCATCTTAAACCTATCAATATCACTAAAATCTAATCAAGTATAAGAGGGATAGGGGGTCTTTTCCCCCACATTTTCAAAAAGGGAGCAACATCAGATTATGATTATGGGGAATATAGACAAGGACCAATCACACACCCACCTCAAAAGAGAGAGAGAGACAGAGAGATTTGCCAAAGATGCCTCCAACTCAATACAGAGTGTAGAGGTTTCTTGAATTCCTAGGGCATCACCCTAAAACTGGTAGGACCATAAGAGATCATCAAATGCAATCTCACTTAAAAAATGATGGAACCAAGACCCCAAGAGATTGGGTTTCCAAGGTTATATACATAGTAAATGGCATAGTGAGGATCTGATAAATTTCTTTTAATATGATGCTAAGTACTCTTACATAAAACCAATATACACCATGCCTTGATATACCAATATATTCATTTCTAAGTTTAATTCAGCCCAATGATCTTCTTTGTCACTTACTTATCTAGATATCAGATCTTCTACCACAATCATCACTTCTTAACATAAACCTATATAAGGTTGTGAGGGTCTTTCTTCTGGAGAAACAATATATTGGATGATATAGTGGAAGGAACATTTGTGATCTGATATTAAAAGACCTAGATTCACATTTTAACTGTCCCTATGTATTTCCTGAACAAATAAGTCACCTTGTTTCTCTTGGCCACATTTCCCTCATCTGTAAAATAAGAGGGCTGGGCTGAATGATCTCTAATATTACTTTCATCTCTGAATACTATGATCTCCTAGTACCCAAATAAGTTAGATCTGATACCTACATGTCCAAGGTAAATGGAATTTTCTTTGTCCTTATCACAATGGCACATATTAGAGAGTTTGCTTCTGTCTAGTTCAGTTGCTTACTCTGGATAGACAAAAGAGATAATTTGCACTTGAATTATCCATCTGATCCCCTCAATTCTTCATTTGCCTTTTTGCCCATACATTTAGTCTCTATTTCTTTTCATGTCTGTTTCACAAGTTAGATTATCTCAAAGCTCTTGAATTTGGATTTGCAAAACTGTAGGGAGAAACTTAAAGACAACAAACGAACTCTCTTCATAATGGTTTTTAGATAGGGGAAGGGGAAGCAGAATAACTTCCTGACAGCAAATCAATTGAGAATGGATTTTGTAAAACTTTATTTTGTTTAGAGAAATCTGTATATCATTCCCAACATTCAACATTACTTAGTTTGACCTAGGTTTGTGAAATGAGGGAAATTCTAGATAATAATGGCTTTATATGAGAGATGGAGTCAACTTGCAATTACCTCTACTAATGGACTTTATACAATAATGAATAATCCAAATCAACACACATTTAATTTTGGAAGGAAATCTCTTGCACATACAAAACCTATTTTTAAATGATTCATTCAGGAGGCTGACTCATATATTCATCTTCTTTCCTAGCTCATCATTATTCCCTGCTGACTTAGTCCTATTCAGAGATGTAACTAACATAAAATAAACAGAGTTTTGTCCCATGGTGACAACATGATAAAGGATAAATCAATCCTCCCTTCTGCAGAGGCAATAATTGTCCCCATGGCCCATTTCATAGTGATCCAGAAATGATGCATAGTACAATTCCCTTAATTTGCCATCCTTAGAGCCCCACTGACAAACATCTATCTTCCTGGGATGATTTCCTCAACAAATCCAATGTATATGGCAGCTAGATACTCTGAGGGACAAAGCTACTAGCATGTATAATTATTATTAAAGGACTGTCCTGACTGTCTCCTGGAGAGCCATGGCCATCACTTCCATGACTGATTTTCTCCAAAGTATAGTCAGGACTAGTTATGACTCTAATATTTGTGACATTACCTCAGGATTAATTAGTGGCTGAGAGTACACACCCTGACTAATCTCATACAGTACAGTTTACACAAGAATAACTAAATTGCATGTTGAAATGAACTTCTTCTTAGGAGAATATGAAGGCTATTAAGAGATATCATTAAAATGTATACACATCTTACAAAACAAACAATAGTAGTTAGCATTTATATTGTACTTTAAGACTAGCAATTTTTATATTGTCTTAGAATTCTTCAATTTGGATTTCTAAAACTAGTATTTTACATGAGTTAATTCATGTTCCT
Source organism: Monodelphis domestica (assembly GCF_027887165.1). Lineage (NCBI taxonomy): Eukaryota > Metazoa > Chordata > Mammalia > Didelphimorphia > Didelphidae > Monodelphis > Monodelphis domestica. The sequence continues at coordinate 106,192,885 of NC_077233.1, forward strand.
TCAATAATCCTATGAGGTTGGTGCTATTGTTATTATTGTTTTCATTTTTAGTCAGTCAACTAGTATTTATTAAGCATTTATTGTATGCTGGGTACCATGCTAAATTCTTGGGATACAAAGAAAAACAAAAAAGTGTCTGCCCTCAAAGAGCTCTCAGTGTAATGAAGTAGACAATATGCAAACAGATAAAAAGAAAATAAAGAAATAAAAAGAAAAAGTGCTACAAATAGTCAAAAAGAAAGAATTAAAAAACCAAAGAACCATAAACTGAATCTCACAAAATTTCAGCTGTCACTGTAAAGGACAAAAGAACATGGAATGAGATATTGCAAAAGACAAAATGCAAAGGTTTATAACCAAGAATAACTTACTAGTTAAATTGAGTATCATTTTACAAAGGGGAAAAAGTACCATTGGTAAAAGGCAGGATTTTCAAATCTTTCTTATGACTGAAAAGGAAAAATAGAAAATTAATTTTGAAAAATAAATATGGAAGCCAAGAAGAATTTTTCTCTCTTTTTAAAAAATAAATTATTTAATTGATTAATTTAGAGCATTTTTCCAGGATTACAAAAATCATGTTCTTTCACTCCCCTCCCTTCAACCCCTTCCCATATCCAATGTGTCTTTGGTCAAGACCTATTTCCATATTATGATATTTGTACTAGGGTGATCATTTAGGGTTTAATCCCAATCATATCCCCATTGACACATATGATCAAGCAGTTGTTTTATTTCTGTGTTTCTACTCCCACATATTATCCTCTGAATGTGGATAGTGTTCTTTCTCATAAGTCCTTCAGAAATGTCCTGGATCATTGCATTGCTGCTAGTAGAGAAGTCCATTACATTGGATTGTGCCACAGTGTATCAGTCTGTGTGTACAATATTCTCCTGGTTCTGCTCCTTTCACTCTGCATCAATTTCTGGAGGTCATTCCTGTTCCCATGGAATTCCTCCAGTTCATTGTTTCTTTGAGCACAATAATATTCCATCACCAACAGATACCACAATTTTTTCAGCCATTCCCCAATTTGAGGGCATTCCCTCATTTTCCAATTTTTTTTTTTTTTGCCACCACAAAGAGCAGAGCTATGAATATTCTTGTACAAGTCTTTTTCCTTATTATCTATTTCAGGTACAAACCCAGCAGTGCTTTGGCTGGATCAAAGGGTAGCCAGTCTTTTAGTGCCCTTTAGGCATAGTTCCAAATTGCCTTCCAGAATTGTTGGATCAATTCACAACTCTACCAGCAATGCCTTAATGTTCCAATTTTGCCACATTCCTTCCAACCTTTCTTTCTTTCTTTCTTTTGCTGTCATGTTAGCCAATCTGCTAGGTATGACGTGATACCTCAGAATTGTTTTGATTTGCATTTCTCTGATTACAAGAGATTTAGAGCACTTTGTCATGTTTTTTTTTTGATAGTTTTGATTTCTTTATCGGAAAATTTCCTATTCATGTCCCTTGCCCATTTATCAATTGGGGAATGGCTTGATTTTTTGTACAATTGATTTAACTCTTTATAAATTTGAGTAATTAGACCTTTGTCAGTTTTTTGTTATGAAGATTTTTCCCCAATTTGTTTCTTTCCTTCTAATTTTAGTTGCATTGGTTTTGTTTCGACAAAACCTTTTTAATGTAATGTAATCAAAATTATTTCTTTTACATTTTGTAATTTTTTTAAACTCTTGCTTGGTCTTAAAATCTTTCCTTTCTTGAAGATCTGACAAGTATACTATTTTGTGTTCACCTCATTTACTTATAGCTTTATTCTTTATATTCAAGTCATTCATCTATTCTGAGTTTATCTTGGTGTAGGGTGTTAGATGTTCATCTAAACCTAGTCTCTCACATACTGTTTTCCAATTTTCCCAGCAGTTTTTGTCAAATAGTGGATTTTTGTCCCCACAGCTGGGATCTTTGGGCTTATCATAGACTGTCTTGCTGAGATCACTTACCCCAAATCTATTCTACTAATCCTTCCTTCTGTCTTTTAGCCAGTACCATATTGTTTTGATGACCACTGCTTTATACTATAGTTTGAGGGCTGGTACTGCTAGGCCACCTTCCTTCACATTTTTTTTCTCAATATTTCCCTTGATATTCTTGATTGCTTGTTCTTCCAAATAAACTTTGTTATAGTTTTTTTTTCTAATTCAGTAAAAAGGTTTCTTGGTACTTTAATGAGTATGGGACTAAATAAGTAAATTAGTTTGGGCAGGATTGTCATTTTTATTATGTTAGCTCGTCCTACCCATGAGCAGTTGATGTTTTTCAAATTGTTTAGATCTAGTTTTAATTGTTTTAATTGTTTAAGTTTAAAATACATTTGTTCTAATACTAATACATACCCCAAAGCTTTAGACTATAAAAATGATGCCATTGATTGTATAAAAAGAAATTACAAGACACTGCTTAATGATTTTTTCTGATTCCATGAGAAGGGAATACAAAAATAGCCATTGCACAGTACCAAAGAACCACAAAGCTAAACTGCATAGTGCCAATCAAGCACAAGGTCAAAGAGACCAACCAATCCCAATGGGATTGATTAAATTTTGAGCCAAGACAAGAGGACTTGAACTTATTTGGGGTTCAAGGTTGCAGCTATTTTGACATATGTCAAAGGCAGGTCTTCCTTGTCCCACATTCTACCAAGTATCTCAAATTTGTCTCCTACCTGGCTCCTATAATCTAGTCCCTATTCTGTCTTTGATTGCATAGCAAAATATTCTGTAGTCCTGGCTGCTGATTGGGTAAATGCATAATTGCTTAAATCACTTTAATTGGGCCCTGATTCAAGAACTTCTTATAGGTTTATTTTTCCTTTACTTAGAATATTTACACATAAGACTTTGATAGTCTATATTTCATCCACAAATCATTTTCTCTTTTATTTGGATATTTTTGATGTTCTTTTTTTTTTAAATTTCTCTTGCCCATTGATTCATATACCTCATAACTCAGCCATGCATTCCTATGTGCTCCTTTTGTTTTTCAACACCCTCTTCAGGGGGGAGTGTATTATTATTATTATAGATATCAAAGTTTAAATTCTTTCCGAGAGTAATTTTAGGATAATAAACTCGCTGCATCTCTGAATCCAGAAAGCGAACTGTTTGGAGAAAGCACCATGAATATGCCTCCACAGACTACACAAAGCACTAGACAATCTAGAGTGAACTTTGGTATGTGGTGATTTGAACTGTGTAGGGTTGAATGCATTTGTTTTTGTATGTATACTCTTATGCCAAAGGGGACTGCCCCCTAACTGACTTTTTGTCAATGCGCCTAGCAATCATTGGTTTTGTTCTCTTTTCCTCTTATCCTCAAATCAAAGTTGGTAATGTTTACAAAATCCATTGGAGAGACTAGTCTTCCATGGATCTCAGGGGAGGATGTAAAATTGAAAATCTGTTACCCTAAAAAAGAACTACGTTTCCTGTAAGCCCACTGACTTCCTGTTGTTATGTACTTCCTGTAGACAGGGGATATTAGGCAAGGATGTGAAGGGTCCTGCCTCTTTTTTTGGTCCTGTTGGGGAGCATGGAGATGGTGAGTGGGACTTTTGAAATGGCTAATCAGCCATGGGCATGTTTTTATTTTGTATCCTTTTTATTCCTTGATTTCTAATAATAATTAATAAATTCCTTAAAATATAACATTTTAATATTTGAGATCTAATTTTAATTTTTTACAATAGAGAAGGGAGGTTTGTGGGTGAGGGAGTACTGACAAGAAAGGGCAGGAGATAAGATTCTCTTAGGATGGTATGCATAAGCTAAGGGAAAGTCCTGATGTCAAATAAGAGACCAGTTGTACAGAGACAAGCAGAGTATGTGATCAATGAATAAGAATTTCAGATTCCAGAAGCTTCAACACTATATTCTTTGATCAACAAACTATATTGTCCCTTCTGAATAGGCAAACAGAAGAGATTTATTATGAATATTATATGATACATATTGCATTGCATTTCTTTTGTATCATCTTTAGATCATACTGATCTTATTTTGACCCTTAATCATATGTTGTCTTGAGTTATTTAAATACTGTAAGATCCTTAAGTGCTAAGTACAAAGGAAATAATCCACATTTCTTAGATCTTCATTCTTTCTTCCCCATAGTGACTAGCACAGTGGTAGGCATATGTGAAATTGTATATATACATATGTATATATGTATGTATGTATATATGCATTATTTCCCATATGCATATATATATATATATATATATTTCTAAAAGCACTTTTCTCCCAACAGTCCTAAGCAATAGTTCATGAAAATAGCATTAAGTCTATTTTACAGATGGAGAAACTGAGAAGCAGGGAGTTTGATGATTTGCTGTTAGTCTCTAAGTAAGTGAGAGAACAACCAGGATTTCAACCTAACTCTTCCAACTCTTGTTCCATTAAACTTTCCATACCAGTAAGCTATTTTCCCTTTTTCAGTATGTACTATACTGAATAAATAATGGTTGGATTGAATTGAACCTATGGAAGGAACATTTTATTTACAGGCACAATGGGCTATTTTTAAAAGATCCCTCTATACAAGAATAGGGCTTCAAAAGAAAAAAGAAACCATGTATGTATGAGTGGTATTCAATCTCTAAGAGACCCTTTACTTTCAGAATAAAAGAACTGGAGATTTGTACAGACAAGTTCTCAGAGTTGTTTGCTAAGTACTTGTTAAATAATATGTTCATGACAGTTTAATAAATAATGAATGTTTTCTTTTCCCCTTTGAATTTAATGATGTCAAGAAGCTTATAGAAGGGAGTGGTATTAATTCAGTAATTTATTTTTCTCCCATAGAACATCAATTCTATTTTTTCCTTTGGTTCATTTATGAATATAAAAGTAATTTAATCTTCCCTGCTTTAAGATGACCATATTGATGGACTATGCTCAGTCTGCTGTCAGTATTAATTCAACCTACCTTGTGTTAGCTCTTACATTAAGCTCCTTGAGGATTCTGACTTTCATCAGCAAGTGGATTCAGATACAATGGAAATAAATGGAACATGGCCAGTTTGAGGAGATAAAGACAAGATTCAGAAATAAACAGTGCTTGTCCTAGTGAGTCTGTCTACACACACACACACACACACACACACAGAGTTATCTGGACAATTATAAATCTCCTAAATGACATTTCTTGCACTTGAGTGTCCATAGTCATGGCAAATATGTCTTGTACTTCAACTGACTTGAATATATGGCCAAAGGCTGATGAGAACCATTTGTTACAACAGCCATAAAGGTGACTGAAGCAGACATTGTGGAATACTTAGAACTTGGTCAGACATGGAAGACTCCAAGTATCCTGGGCCATCTCTAATTCTGTTGACTTTTGTCTTGCTCCTGGCCTGGGAAGATGACTAGAAGACAGAATAAGTTTGACAACTTTGTGCAACTTTGCCTCATAAAGTCAATTCACACAAGTGTCCAAAGATCAACATGTGATGTCATTGGTCCTCTTTGAAGACAAATGACAAACAAAAACAACAAGAAATGACCTAGGGTAATTCCACCTTTCTAAATCTGTTTCCCATCTGAAAAATTATGGGGGGGTGTACCTTCCAGTGCTGGCTGTCGTTTTGCAGTTCCACAATTTTTTAAAAAATAAGTGACTCAAGGATGCCCATTATCACCTCTACTATTTGACATTGTACTAGAAACACTAGCAGTAGCAATTAGAGAAGAAAAAGAAATTGAAGGCATCAAAATAGGCAAGGAGGAGACCAAGTTATCACTCTTTGCAGATGACATGATGGTCTACTTAAAGAATCCTAGAGATTCAACCAAAAAGCTAATTGAAATCATCAACAACTTTAGCAAAGTTGCAGGATACAAAATAAACCCACATAAATCATCAGCTTTTCTATATATCTCCAACACAGCTCAGCAGAAAGAACTAGAAAGAGAAATTCCATTCAAAATCACCTTAGACAAAATAAAATACCTAGGAATCTATCTCCCAAGACAAACACAGGAACTATATGAACACATCAACAAAACACTTTCCATACAACTAAAACTAGACTTGAACAATTGGAAAAACATTAACTGCTCATGGATAGGACGAGCCAATATAATAAAAATGACCATCCTACCCAAACTTATTTATCTATTTAGTGCCATACCCATTGAACTACGAAAATACTTCTTCACTGATTTAGAAAAAAACATAACAAAGTTCATTTGGAAGAACAAAAGATCAAGGATATCCAGGGAAATAATGAAAAAAAAAAACACATATGATGGGGGCCTTGCAGTCCCTGACCTTAAACTATATTACAAAGCAGCAGTCATCAAAACAATTTGGTACTGGCTAAGAAACAGAAAGGAAGATCAGTGGAATAGACTGGGGGAAAGCGACCTCAGCAAGACAGTATACGATAAACTCAAAGATCCCAGCTTTTGGGACAAAAATCCACTATTCGATAAAAACTGCTGGGAAAATTGGAAGACAGTGTGGGAGAGACTAGGAATAGATCAACACCTCACACCCTACACCAAGATAAATTCAAAATGGGTGAGTGACTTAAACATAAAGAAGGAAACCATAAGTAAATTGGGTAAACGCAGAATAGTATACATGTCAGACCTTTGGGAGGAGAAAGACTTTAAAACCAAGCAAGACATAGAAAGAATCACAAAATGTAAAATAAATAATTTTGACTACATCAAACTAAAAAGCTTTTGTACAAACAAAACCAATGTAACTAAAATCAGAAGGGAAACAACAAATTGGGAAAAAATCTTCATAGAAACCTCTGACAAAGGTTTAATTATTCATATTTATAAAGAGCTAAATCAATTGTACAAAAAATCAAGCCATTCTCCAATTGATAAATGGGCAAGGGACATGGATAGGCAGTTCTCAGATAAAGAAATCAAAACTATTAATAAGCACATGAAGAAGTGTTCTAAGTCTCTTATAATCAGAGAGATGCAAATCAAAACAACTCTGAGGTATCACGTCATACCTAGCAGATTGGCTAACATAACAGCAAAGGAAAGTAATGAATGCTGGAGGGGATGTGGCAAAGTCAAGACATTAATTCATTGCTGGTGGAGTTGTGAATTGATCCAACCATTCTGGAGGGCAATTTGGAACTATGCCCAAAGGGCGACAAAAGGATATCTACCCTTTGATCCAGCCATAGTACTGCTGGGTCTGTACCCCAAAGAGATAATGGACAAAAAGACTTGTACAAAAATATTCATAGCTGCGCTCTTTGTGGTGGCCAAAAACTGGAAAACGAGGGGATGCCCATCAATTGGGGAATGGCTGAACAAACTGTGGTATATGTTGGTGATGGAATACTATTGTGCTAAAAGGAATAATAAAGTGGAGGAGTTCCATGGAGACTGGAACAACCTCCAGGAAGTGATGCAGAGCGAGAGGAGCAGAACCAGGAGAACATTGTACACAGAGACTAATACACTGTGGTATAATCGAACGTAATGGACTTCTCCATTAGTGGCGGTGTAATGTCCCTGAACAACTTGCAGGGATCCAGGAGAAAAAAACACCAATCATAAGCAAAGGATAAACTATGGGAGTGGAAACACCGAGAAAAAACAACTGCCTGACTACAGCGGTTGAGGGGACATGACAGAGGATGGACTCTAAATGAACACTCTAATGCAAATACTATCAACATAGCAATGGGTTCAAATCAAGAAAACATGTAATGCCCAGTGGATTTACGCGTCGGCTATGAGGGGTGGGGAGGTGGGGGGGAGGAAAAGAAAATGATCTATGTCTTTAATGAATAATGCTTGGAAATGATCAAATAAAATATAATTTAAAAAAAAATAAAGTAAAATACCTCTTCTAGGAAGCTGTTAATGATCTTCCATCCTCATAAATAAAGAATTTTCCTTTAAAAAAAAATAAGTGACTCAAACCTTTTCCTATTATTCTTCTTGTGTCACTAACACTTTTAGTTCTCTCTCTGAGTCACTTCTTGACCTTTGCTTTTCTGCTTCAGGCTAACAGAATGCTTTTACATATCCTGATAGAGAAGTCTCTATGGTTGAAAATCAAGTAGGTGTTAGGAAAATAGTCACAGTTTCCAAGTTTCTAGCATTCAGATTTCTAAGATTTTCAACTGAGATTCAAAGAAGAATTAGATATTTGTGTATACAAAAGTACCAGTACGTAGGGGGAAAGGGGAGGCAATGAGTGTACGTAATATGGCAGGGACTATGATTTCATTGATGTAGAGAATATCCTATGTGGAAACTTCTCAGTAATTTTTCTATAGCTCTTAGCTTCAGAACAGTGTTTTGAGGCACTGAGAGTTTTAATGACTTGCCCAGAGTTACATAGAAAATATAAGGCAGATTCTTCTTTCACAAGATGATAAACATGGGCATATGCAATGTACATGATGTGCATTTTAAAATGGATCTGACCTGGGAGAATACATCTTCCAGGGCTCTTTACTTTAACTTCCTCAGAGACATCCCACTTCTTTTAAGGGAAGTGTATGTAAGACGATAGAAGAGAGAAACTTGAGTTGTCTCCCTTTCTCCAGAAAGAGCCTTTTGCCCTGGAGAGCCTTTTGCCCCTGAGAACTTTGGTCCCTGCATAGCTACTGGAGATCAATCTTTCCTATACTTTCCCAAACCTTTCTTTTCCTAGCCCAAATAAACTTATCCAACTATCCCTAGAGTCTGGCTTTATTTAATTTAATCCCCTAGCCTAGTTATAGTTAAGAAAAAAAGCCTGGTCAATTTCCCTACTGTGCAGGGGGGGAGGGTATCCTGCCCTACTTCCTTCCTTCCTTTTTCCCCTACCTTTTCCTTCCTTTTACCGAATCCATAATGACCAACCTATATCATATTATCTACCTCTTTGGACAGAGAGAAGTGATAGGGAGGGAAAGAGAATGAATCACAAAGTGTCAGAAATTATTATTTTAAATTGTATTGAGGTGTAAAATAATTTAAGATGAAATTATTCTGATTAAAAAAGGGGGAGAAGGGAGAGAGAGAGAGAGAGAGAGAGAGAGAGAGAGAGAGAGAGAGAGAGAGAGAGAGAGAGAGAGAGAGAGAGAGAGAGGCAGAACTTGAACCCAATTCTTCATGATTTCTGGGCAACTCACAACTCCCCCTCCAGTGCTCTACTCTGCCTTTTTTTGATAATATTGTATGGGCTAAAGTTTATTGATTTGTTTTAAATTGTCACACAGTTGGAGTAAGGGAGAAATATTTATTCTTTGTAATATATTTTGGAAACAATCTGAAATCAAATGTGGTAGAGAAGTAATAAAACATCTTGAAATATCAAACCATGAACCCTAGATAGGAAATGCCAGGCTATGTGATGATTTTCTTCAGCTTAATGAAAGTAAAATGTGGGCAATAAAGCTGATTAGAAAGTCCATACACATGTAAGGAAGTTCATTGTCACTGAACTTATAACTATTGATTGGTAGTTCTGAGACCTTTTCAAACAATAATAAAAACCCTTTAAGTTTGTATAGTTAATTTTTTTGAGTTTGTGACATATCCTTGTTCTCTTATTTGTTTTTAAGGAACCTGTGAGGTAGTTAAGGCAAATATTATGATTCTACTTTACAGATCACAGAATCCTAACTTTAGAGTTTCAAGGAATCTAAGTAGTCATCCTGTTGAATTCCTTTATTTTTTTTTCAGATAGGTAAGAAAAAATTAAATAGCATCTTAATAAAATTCAATAAATATACAAAAATCAAGTGTTCATTTTTGATGTTAAAATAATATACAGCATAATTTCAGCATACTGCTGTTATCAAGACTTTTTATTTTTAAAATTTTTACAAATCAGACTGCCTTTTGCTCATAGATTAACATGATCTATTTGCATGTCAGGCATTTCCTACCGAATCATAGCACTGTTACAGGTAGAGACTGTGTGCTATGTGGCTATAATCTCAAAGAAAAAACTATTTTACTTTGTCAAACCTAGATCCTCTTGTAATGAAAGGCAGTAGAGGAAATCATCAAATCCCACTAAGCTGCTGATTGTAAGAACTGATTATATAGAAATAAAAATGGAGATTGGAGATTTTGTTTCTTCTTATTAAATCATTGCTCTTGTTGCAACTCTGGATGAAAAGAGATGAAAACCAGAGGGATATTGCTTTTAACATAGATGTTGAGTCATTGTTAGAAAAGCAGGGAAATTTCCAAGTACTTCAATGGATTCTCGTCCATATAAAATATAATTGGAGGAAACTATTGTTCCTTATTTTACAGAAGAAAAATTGATGTCCAGAGAGTTTACATGATTTGTCCAAGGTCACACAAGTAGTAAGGGGCAAAGCAAGGATTAGATCCCAGCTCCTTTTACTCTCAATCTATTACTCACAATCTATCTGTTCTGTGGGAGGAAACTCTCCTTTAATGAGGCTAAATAAACTTGTCCATATTCAGTGGCAATCTATATAATAAAGACCCTCCCTGCACACACACAGTGTGTCTGTGTGCACACATATACACTGTAACTGCAAATATATAATTTGTAAAGATATTTTAATTTAGATTATCAAAAAAACCATGCAATGCCAGATGATTTCCAGAAAGATTTCCAGCACCGTGCTAATTTAGATGTTACTAATTTATAGGACACAGACAAATGTCAAACAGCATGTGCAAATATGAATGATTTGCTATCTGAATCTCTGCTGGGAATGCAAGTGATGAGATCAAAGATGCATTGGAATATTGGGATTATTGCTTCATTTCTTCACTTCTCATAAATAAAATGGGATAAAGATAGGGAAGGATTATTCTGATTTCCTTGTAATAGGGAATTTCTAGATGGGGAAATATCGCTTACCAATATCTTAGAACCCAGAGCTGTGGTGTCAAAATTAAATAGAAATGAGTATCACTAATCCATACATTAAACAGGTAGATAGCCCTGGTAGACAGAATGCCAGGCCTGGAGTCAGGAAGACTCATCTTCCTAAATCCAAAATTGGCCTTAGACATTTACTAGCTCTGTGACCATGTACAAGTCACTTAGCCCTGCTTCTCTCAATATTCTATAAAATGAGTTGGAAAAGGAAATGGAAAACCATTCTAGTACCTTTGCCAAGAAAACCTCAAATGGGGTAATGAAGATAGGACATGACCAGAAAATGACAACAACAAACAGTAAAACAAAAACAATCCAGACATAAAGATCCCTACAGACCACCTCTTAACTTAGTTTTAAAATGTACTGTTATCTATATTTTGCTGCATTTTTATTTATTGTGTTAAATTTTCCCTAGTTACATTTTAATCTAATGCACCCAGGGAAATTTATAGGTACATATGGCCGGGGGTCTTGTGTTTGCCACCTCTGGCCTGGAGCACTAAGAGATTGGTTGATTTCTCCCGGATCATAAAACCTGTGTGTCAGAAGCAGGACTTAAAACATGTATCTTTGACTCTAAGACCAAATCCACTATGCAAATCTCCATCCACTCTGCCACACTGTCTCTCTGAATGGCATAGCCCTAATCTATTAAGTGCCATCTATCTGTCAAGACAGGATTAGAATGAAGGATAAACACAGCCCTAAGTATTTGAAATTTGGCCATGGGTTTCAATTTATTTTTCAAGCAGTTGAGGATTTTTAGAACCTATCTTCCATCTTTCCCCCCAGGACTTTTTCCATTCTCTTTAATCTTTTTTTTTCTGTGTTTTCCCAAGTGAGTTCAATCCATAGAATTATGACTCACTTACTCTTAGTGTGACTCACCAGATTATTCTCCTGAGAAATTTATGTGAGGTATGGATAAAGACTCCCTCAGATCCTTCTTTCAGGGACTTTTCTGTCAAAACTAAGAGAGCTTCTTTATGCCTTTCTAGCTCTATGGAATTATGTGGGTTCAGTTTTAAGATTGTAGAGAGTGAAGGAGAGGGACATTTTATTTCACATTCTCTCCATCATATAAAAATATGAATAATGAAGACAGTAAAGCTCTCTATAAATTCACATCGAAAAATAATTTATATTCTTACAGAAATCTCCATATTGACAAAAAGTATGGCAGTTCCTTGTGTTTAGGGAATCATCGAGCTGAGGGGAAACTTTGGAGATCATCCTGGTAGGCAAACCAGTCTAGATGAATTAGCAAAGCATCCTGAGGAGAGAAAGAAGGTATCATGTGTCAGGCCATCCAGACACTGCCCCCACCTGCAGCACAACTTCCCTGCAGACTCTGGTGGAAGCATCTGATGGAAGCATTTCAACGCTCCCATGTACAGGTCTCACTGAAAGTGGTGCCCCCTATGCTACCAGCCCTGCTTCCTGTATGCCTGGCATGAATTGTCCAGGTTCCCCCAGGACCTACAGTTATGGAGTATGGATAAAAGAAAGTTTCTGTCCTCAAAGTCCTATGGAGTATGGATAAAAGAAAGTTTCTGTCCTCAAAGTCCTATGGAGTATGGATAAAAGAAAGTTTCTGTCCTCAAAGTCCTTGGTACTTTGAAATGGTTCAGCCTCAGAAAGGGATGTGATTTTCTCTATTAACATCACAGCTGACTGTAGCATATACTTACTGAGCATGTTATCTCCCTGAATTAGAATGTGAGCCCCTTGAGGGCAAGGCTTGCCTGATTTTTCTATTTCTATCCCCAGTATCTCCAGCTGTTATAAATATATTTTATTCCATTACACTCAAGTCCAAATACCTTATTTACAAATTATGCAAGTGAATTACAGAAATGTTAAATTACTTCAATAAGATCACACCAGTAATTATTGGGAGACATTGAACTAAAAGCTAGGTGTTCCGATGCTTCATTCAGTGATCTTGCCACAATATATATACCACATTTCTTTCTTTTCCTGTATCTGTTCACAATTTATATCAATCACAAATCCATCAAAAGGTGGTCAGCATGTTTTGACTTGTCACCTGAGAATCTGATTTCCCAGGCATTTAGGAATCAAATTTTTGTGAAGCCCCAGATTATTGTGAGGTTTAAAACCTGAAAATATGAAATTAATCTCCCATTTAGTTCAGGTAGTTTTGGAAGTTCTTATATGTCTCTCCAATATATTCTGGGCATAATGGACCACACAGACAGCCTCATTCTGGCCATCTGGAATATTTTTTAGCCAACCTTTCAATGTACATGCTTGAATTGTTTATAATGATCATTGACTTAGAGGAAGAAAGGGGGGGAAAACCATGAAGCAAAAGTAAGACTCTATGACTTCTTTGTAGTTTTGCCAAAAAAAAAAAATTCTAGGCTCAGAAAGGTAGTCATTTCTTTAAGGGACAACTTATGGAAGCTCTGTTCTTGGTTGTGTTGAGCACTAAAAAGATATTTTCTGGCCTGACTCCAGGAGGTCAACTCAGGATTCTATCAGTATCAATAGTCTTGACTTCTATGATAGTTGATATTGTTAGAAAACAGGTTGGAGGAAAGAAAGGACATCTTTCCTTATAGTTCTCCCATGTTGCAATATATTTCACCTCACAGAGTTGACCCTGGAAGACTTTTCTTTCAACCATGTGCACCCTGGCATAGGTTTAAGTCTGTTTCAATAAAGCTTAGCATTTCGTGATTTTTAATCCTTTAAAAGCCATTCAAAGGGAAGTAGAATTGGCAAAGAAGCTCTCAACCTGGCATGAAAAACTCTGGTTACTTAAAAGAATTCTAATCTATTCCCTAAACTATCAGCACTAGCAACTGGCAGTCCTCTTTAGCCTGAGAGGACTGGCATTTATAAATTCTTCATAAAAACCCAAAATAGTCACAATAAGTACAATAAAGTAAATTCATGAAGTCTAGTTTGATAAATGTTTGTAAAAATCATGCTAAGGCTATTTTATTAATTAATTCATTTTTGCTAGGTTGATTTTAAAAGCCATTACAGAGAAAGTACTACTCCCAGGTCATTTTTACTAAAAGCTTAAATTTTACATTAAATTTCTCTTTTTTTGGAATTATAAACTCATTATGAAAGAAACTTATAATACCTACCTTTACTATTGACCTTATAGTTTTTGATGATCATGTTTGCCAAAGCTTTGCTACTCCTTCCTGGGACATTTATAAAAGCTAACTAATCTAACTTCTTCATTTTATAAATGTGGACACTGAGACATATATGAAGTGGATTGATTAAACTTACTCAGATTCTAAGTGTCAGATGAGATTCAAACCAAGCCTTCTGGATAAGAATTCTGAGTTCTTTCAACTATTATAGGTTATTCAAATTTTTTATTAAACTCTCTATCATTTATTCCTGAATAGAATAAATATTACATTAAATATCTACAAATTTCCAGCATTTCTAGGAAATGTATATTTGCATATATATATTCATATCAGGTTTTCTAACACAAAATTTGGTCTGCTCAAACAATGATCCTAGGTCAGTAATGGTGAACCTTTTAGAACCTTTTAGACAGCAAATGCTATGCCCCAATCCCTACTGCATGATGTGCCCTGTCCCCCTCCCCAGCTCACCACCTTACTCTGAGCACTCTGCTCAGGGAGGGAGCAAGCTGCTGGGCAGAGGGTCAGGGAGGCATGGTAGAGAGAGGGAAGGGAGGAACTCTGCCTGAGTCCCTCTGCCTTTCTAGTAACTAACTCTGGCAGGCAGCATGTGCCCACTGAGAGGTCTTTATATGCCATCTTTGGCACATGTGCCATAAGTTAGTCATCACGGACTTAGGTCCAAATCCTGCCTCTAATGCTTACTTAACCTGTGTGGCCTTGGGCACTTAAATTCCCTGGGTCTCATTTTCTTCATCTGGAAAATGATATAGTTGGAGCAGATATTTTCTGAGGTTCCTTCTAGTTCTAAGTCTAATATACTAAACTAGGATTCTTTCCACTGAAAGATTTTTCTTTATTTTTCCAAGAGCTTGCTCTTGTCATCACTTTCTATAATGATACAGTTTCCTAAAATGGCTTCCTACCTATATTTGCTACTCTATTCCATACTTCCAATCACTGCCCAAATAAGGTTTTTGTTGTTGTTGTTGTTTTTAGAGAAAGCAATTGTTATTCTGATGCTGAAAAAAATCTTTAGCAACCTCTTATTAACTCCCAAGCAACTTTCTAAGTTCTGGATTTCAAGACCTCCTAAAAACTGTCATACTACCCTCCCAGTCACTTCTTATTTCTCTTTATGAAACTTTTCTTGATTGCATCCCACCCAGCCAGGACAACTTTTCCCTTTGGTCCATAATACCATACTTTGTATAGTGCTATGTATGGTATCTAATGTATTGAAAATAAAATTCCTTTATACTCCAACTAGACAATATGCTCTATGGTTCCAAGAACTATATATTATATAAACTTCTTATCCCCTCCAGGGACTAGTACATTAATACATTTTACTTAAGTGAAATAATGAGATTTAAGGCAGAAAAATGGGGCAAAGTACTGCCAATTATTACCTCCACAAAGAGCTACATAGATATATATATAGTAATCACAGGATTAGAGCTTTAAAATTGGAAGGAACTTCTTATCACCATTCTCATCAGATTTCAATTAACTCTATAAGATTTGTAGTGACTCTGGAAAATATATTTACCAGGTTATTTAACACATAATCCAGTTTGCTTAAAAATTGATTTTAAGTTTTATTCTAAATTTAATTACTTTAAAATCAATAGGCATTTGTCAAGTTCCTGTTACATGCTAGGCACAAGAGTTTTTTCTCTCTCTCTCTCTGTCTCTCTCTCTCTCTGTCTCTCTCTCTCTCTCTGTCTGTCTTTCTCTGTCTCTCTGTCTCTCTTTGTCTCTCTTTCTCTGCCTCTCTGTTGCTGTCTCTTTGTCTCTCTCTGTCTCTCTGTCTCTCTCTGACACTGTCTCTCTCTGACACTGTGTTTCTCTCTGTTTCTGTCTCTCTGTCTGAATCTGTCTCTGTCTCTCTTTCTGTCTCTCTGTCTCTGTCTCTGTCTCTCTGTCTCTCTGTCTCTCTCTGTGTCTCTCTCTCTCTTTCTCTCTCTCTCTTTCTCTCCCTCCCCTTTCCTTCCTTCTGAATGGCTTAAGTAGTAGTGGTAGGAAACAAGTTGGGAAAAAGAAAGGACCTCCTTCCCTACAGCCCTACAGCTTTCCCATATCACAATATACTTCACTTCTAAGAGGTGAAATGAAAAAGTCTTTTGAGAGACAGAGAGAGAAAAAGTTAAAATTGTATCGTATTCTGTTCCCCCTGGATACCACCACCCTTCCAGATAGTTTTTGTAGTAAATTTATAAGTAGTCAGTATAAAGTGATGATAGCAGGAAATAAGATTGTAAAGGAGAACATAGAACTGACATACAAACCATCCCAAAGATTAAGAGGACATAACCTACAGATTATATTACATTTAACCAAAAATCACATCGTAGTGATGTATGCTGAATCAGATGAATCCATCTAGGTTTTGCTTTTAGGGATTTTTGGTCTTATGGCATGTAAAATCTTAGACAAGTTCCAAAAGATTACCAGAACATCAAATAGTGCTGATAACTTTGGGATTATGAGGCTTTGTTAATGAACTAAACCCAAGTTGTCACAGATAAGAGATCTTTATTTTCCCAAAAAAATAATTCTTTAAAAATAAGACCTCAAACTCCTGCCCCCTACTCACACCCTTGCATTGAATCTTTATGTTCCCAACTCCAATCCATGATGATGTGAGCAATATGCTCTGCTTTTCTATACCCCCTACCCTCTTCTCCCTCCTGCCTGCCTTTGTTCACCATCCCATCACCTATCTCCATGTCTGGCTTCTGTAACCCTTTCACTGTCTCTATGCTTTCTGTGCTGTTCTTTCCCATATCATGTAAAACTTATTAAAATAGGATTATCTCCCTTCTCACTGCCATCCTTGTCTTTCCAAGTGAGTAACCTTAGGAACTAAGTGTTCCTGACATATTTCATAATTTCACAAATTAATTATCAATTAATATGTATACGTGTACATATATGATGAATACCTAAGGATAATTAGCAATTTGTTCAGATCAGCACTTTGTTTTGTTAATAAAATTTTTAAATAGGAAAAATGCAAATCACTGTATCATTTGGGATACAAATAACCAATTTAATGGATTAACAAGCCATTAATAAGACATCTATTCTAGTCCTTTGTACTCTTTAAATTGTAGACATGTTATCTAGAAGTTAATAAACAGCTTCTGGAAATTTAGACTTGCAAATCTAACTCGTAAAAGAATGATGAATATCAAAACTATCTTAAATAAACTCATGAGTATTAAAGGAATAATAAATTATTTAAGATAGCTCACTGAATTAAATTACCATACTTACCCCAATCAAAAAAAAAAATAACCTTAATGTCACCATCAGAAATATAATATTGACTGATACATAATGATGAATAATTACTTCCTAATTCTTAAGGATGTATAGCAATGTATGTAATAATACATTAATATAAGTGTTGATATGCTCCAGTCACCATCAAACAGAAGCAATCGGTAGGGGGCTACCTTTTCATAACTACCTATCTCCCTTATCACATTGATCAAGCTTCATTTACTTCTGGCTCTCCACCTTCCTAACATGCCTTTCTAACCTTATTTGACTGTCTAATTTGTTTTTGCCTATTTCTTCCAATGTCTAATCCTATTTTGTTATGACTTTTGTTATGATTTTCTTCTGTATGCTCTTGACTTGTGATGTTCTAGCTCTTTTCTCTTTTTTTGGATATTAGGTTATTTATACAAACTTCTCTCCCAATCCAAAATTAGAGCACTTACCATTAACAGGTCATATCCTACTTCCCCCTTGTGGAACTTTGACACTCTAAGCTAATATAGTTTTAAAATTGAATTTTAGTAACTCACCAATAAACAAATATTCATTAAACACATAATGTGTTAAACTGTTAGAAAAAATGGTTTTCTAAGATTTTTAAATGAACAATGTTTCCCAGAGAACAAAATCATAGAATAATAAATAAAAAACTAGAAAGAACATCAGAAGTCATGAAGGCCAACCAAGGCCTTTTAGACAAGGAAATTAAGAGCTATGTAGTTATATTATTTGCTCAAGTTCAAGAAGTAATGTGCCAGAGCAGATATGGAAACCCAGAGCTCTTGTCTCTAGATCTAGTGTTCTTTCTTTTTTTTTAATTAAAATTTTTTAATATTTTTCCAACTTTACATGATTTGTTTTCTTTCCCTCCCTTCTTCCCTCTCCCCTCTCAGAGTCAACAAGCAATTCTACTTGATATCTATTTCCATATTATTCAATTTTGCTATAGAGTGATTTTTAAAATCCTAAGCCCCAAATTACATACCCATATATACATGTGACAAGTGTTGTCATATGTTCTTCTTTTGCATTTCCACTCCCATAGTTCTTTCTCTTAAAGTGGTTAGCATTCTTTCCCATAAGACCTCCAGTACTATCCTGGCTTTCTGTGTACAATGTTCTCCTGGTTCTTCTCATTTCATTCTGCATCAGTACATTGAGGTTCTCTTAGTTTACATGGAATTGTTCCAGTTCATCATTCTTCTCAGACCAATAGTACTCCATCACCATCGGACACCACAATATGTTCAGCCATTCCCCAACTGATGGACACTCCCCCATTTTCCAATTTTTTGCCACCACAAAGAGTATGGCTATGAATATTTTTGTATAAATATTTTCCTTATTATCTCTTTCAGGTACAAACATAGTATTGGTATTGCTGGATCAAAGGGTATGAATTCTTTAAAAGCCCTTTGTGCATAATTTCAAATTGCCTTCCAGAATGGCTGGATTAATTCACAACTCCACCAGCAATGCATTAGTGTCCTGATTTTGCCACAACCCCTCCAACATTTCTTATTTTATTTTACTATCATATTGGCCAGTCTGCTATGTGTGGTGTGATACCTTAACATTTTTTTCACTTGCATTTCTCTAATTATGAGAGATTTAGAATACTTTCTCATGTGCTTATTGGTAGTTTTGATTTATTTATCTGAAAACTACCTATTCATGTCTTTTGACCATTTGTCAATTGGGGAATGACTTGATTTTTTTTGTACAATTGACTAAGCTCATGAATTTGAGAGATTAGACCTTTGTCAGAAGTTTTTGTTGTAATTTTTCCTCAATTTGTTGTTTCTCTCCTAGTTTTGGTTGCATTGGTTTTGTTTGTACAGAAGCTTTTTAATTTAACATAATCAAAATTATTCATTTTAGATTTTGTAGTGTTCTCTATCTCCTGCTTGGTCTTAAATTTCCCTTTCCCATAGATCTGACAAGTATACCATTCTTTGTTCATCTAATTTATTTATGTTTTTTACTCTTTATATTTGTCATTTACCCATTTTGAATTAATCTTTGTATAGAGTGTTAGAACTTGATCTAAATCTAATTTCCCACATCCTGTTTTCCAATTCTCCCAGCAGTTTTTGTCAATTTCTGGGTTATTGTCCCCAGAGTTGGGATCTTTGGATTTATTGAACACTACTTGCTGAGGTCATTTACCCCAAGTCTATTCCATTGATCTACCCTTCTATCTCTAAGCCAGTACCATATTGTTTGATAATCACTGCTTTATAATACAATTTAAGACCTGGTAATGCTAGGCCTCCATCCTTCACAATTTTTTCATTAATTACCTTGATATTTTTTATCTTTTGTTCTTCCAGATGAACTTTGTAATAATTTTTTTTCTAATTCTATGAAAAAAATTTGTTAGTTTGATAGATATAGCATTGAATGAGAAAATTAATTTAGGGATATTCATAGCTGTGCTCTTTGTGGTGGCCAAAAACTGGAAAACGAGGGGATGCCCATCAATTGGGGAATGGCTGAGCAAATTGTGGTATATGTTGGTGATGGAATACTATTGTGCTAAAAGGAATAATAAAGTGGAGGAGTTCCATGGAGACTGGAACAACCTCCAGGAAGTGATGCAGAGCAAGAGGAGCAGAACCAGGAGAACATTGTACACAGAGACTAATACACTGTGGTATAATCGAACGTAATGGACTTCTCCATTAGTGGAGGTGTAATGTCCCTGAACAACTTGCAGGGATCCAGGAGAAAAAAACACCATTCATAAGCAAAGGATAAACTATGGGAGTGGAAACACCGAGGAAAAGCAACTGCCTGAATACAGTGGTTGAGGGGACATGACAGAGGAGAGACTCTAAATGAACACTCTAATGCAAATACTATCAACAAAGCAATGGGTTCAAATCAAGAAAACATCTAATGCCCAGTGGACTTACGCGTCGGCTATGGGGGGTGGGGGGGAGGAAAAGAAAATGATCTATGTCTTTAACGAATAATGCTTGGAAATGATCAAATAAAATATATTAAAAAAATTAATTTAGGGAGGACTGTCAATTTTATTATATTAGCTCTGAAGAGTAAATCAAACTTTGTCTATCAATTAGCAATTTTTAAATTAATCAGTCAAAAATTTAAACACCCCTACTTAACACTAAGAGAATTTGAAAGCCACTTACTAAAGGTGGTGACAACTCTAGAGGCCACTGTCCTGCTCCTAGGGAGTGGTAGGCATATTGAAAGACTTCAATTAGTTCATGTAAAGTGGAGGAAGGGACAGGACGTGATGTAGAAAAAAAGACTATAAAAAGTCTTGAACTTCCTGTTGAGAGGATCTTCAACTTCAACCTTCAGCTTGGATCTTTGACTTGGTCTTCAGCTTCACTTTTGGACCTTGAACCTGAGACTTTGGCCTTTGGCTCTTGGACTGCTTCTTGGAGGACTGCTCCTGGGTCTTCCCCTTTTGACTTCAGTATTAGAGAACTTTGCCTTGGGACTTGGCCTTTGGTCTTTTCCTTTAGAGTTTGTCTTGTATGGATGAGTAGCTGGCCTTCCTTTCCTGTCTTCTTGAGAGATTGGTTCTGGAAATCCCTGTTGTGGCTTTGAAGGAGGCTGCCTTGGTGGAAGGTGGGGAAGCCCCTGCAGGGCTGAGCCTCTCTTCACCAGAAAAGTACTAGTAGGTTTATTAAAACCTGTCTCTTAAACTACCTTTTCCATTTTCACTCTTTCTACCTCTTTGTAAATAAAGTTACTAAAAGTCATTTTTGACTTAAGTTATAATATCTTTACATTGGTGACCACAATATTACTTTAAAACTTTCATATTATCATAAAAATCTAAATTTTTATATTCTTACATAACTCATCCCACCCATGATCAATTGATGTTTTTTTTTTCCAATTATTTAGATCTAGTTTTATTTGTGTGAAGAGTATTTCATAGTTATGTTCATATAATTCCTGAATTTATCTTGGCAAGTAGATTCTCAGGTATTTATCTTGTCTAGTGTGATTTTAAATGGAATTTCTCTTTTTAACTCTTCATGTTGAATTTTGTTGGAATCATATAGGAATGCTGATTATTTATGTGGTTTTATTTTATACCCTGCAAATTTGCTAAAGTTATTGATTATTAACTTTTTAGTTGTTTTTTTGGATTCTCTAGGTATAGCATCATGTCATCTGCAAAGAGTGACATCTGCAAAGAGTTATTATTAGTTATACCTACTTTGATCCCTTCGATTTCTTTTTCTCCTCTAATTGCTACTGCTGTCATTTATACTACAATTTTAAATAATAATAGTGATTTTGGGCATCCCTGATTCACTCCTGACTTTATTGGGAAGACATCTAACTTATCCCCATTGCAGATGATACTTGCTGATGGTTTTAAATAAATACTGTTTATTATTTTAAGGAAATGCCCTTTTATTCCTATATTTTCTAGTGTTTTCAATAGGAATGGGTGTTGAATTTTGTCAAAGGCTTTTATCTGTATCTTTTGAGATAATTATGTTATTTCTGTTGGTTTGATTATTGATATAATCAATTATATGGATGGTTTTCTTAATATTAAAACATCCTTGCCTTCCTGGTATAAATTCCACCAGGTCAGATTGAATAATCCTTTCTGGGATTATTTAAGTATTCTATTTCCTCTTCTATTAATCTAGGCAATTTATATTTTTTGTATTTTTTGGAATATATTTGTCCATTTGTATATTTTTGGATATATTTGTCCATTTCACCTAGATCAACATATTTATTGTCATATAATTTTCCAAAATAGCTCTTTATAATTGCCTTAATTTCCTCTTCATTAGAGGTGAAATCACAATTTTCATTCATATTATACTGCTAATTTTGTTACCTTTTTTATTAGATCAATGAGTACATTATTTTATTTGTTTTTTCAAAGTATTATCTTCTTGTCTTATTTATTAAATAGTTCTTTCACTTTCAATTTTATACATTTTTATTATTTTTAATTTAATTTAATTTAAATTATTATTTATTAATAATTAATTTCTCCTTTAATTTTTAGAATTCCTATTTTAGTTTTTATCTGGGGATTTTTAATTGTTCTCTTTCTAGTTTTTTTTTTTAATTTTCATGCCCAATTCATTGACCTATTCCCTTTCTGATTTGTTAAAATATTTACTTACAGGTACAAATTTCCTTCTTTGTACTGCTTTGGCTGCATCCCATAGATTTTGATAGGATATCTCATCATTGTCATTCTCTTCAATGAAATTATTATTTCTATGATTTGTTCTTTAACTAACTGATTTTGGAGAATAATATTATTTATTATTATGATGATGATTTTTGTTATTTATTATTATATTTGATTAAATTAATTAACTGATTTTGGAGAATCATGTTATTTAATTTCCTGTTAATTTTTTTATTTGCCTCTCCATGTACCCCTTATTCATTGTTATTTTTATTGCATTATCATCTGAAAGGGTTACATTTATTATTTCTGCTCTTTTGCACTTGTTTGCCATGTTTTTATGCCCTAGTACATGGCCAATCTTTGTGAATTTACCATGTGCTGCTGAGAAGGTATATTCCTTTTTGTCACTATTTATTTTTTTCCATATATCTATAGTTTCTTTTTTTTATCTATTTCCTCCTTAAGTTTCACTAGTTTGTCCTTTAGAAATCTGGATGCTATACAATTTGGTGCATACATGTTGAAAGCTGCTATTTAGGATGTAATTAACTTCCCTATCTCTTTTGGGGTGTATGGGGTGCTCAGGGAGGGGTAGTATTTCTGTTATGGAGGGCTCTCCAGCCTCTGACCCTCACCTGACATCCAGCTCTCACTTGTGGCTCCTAGTAGCTGCTAGCATGCGGCAGCAGCCACACCCTGGGCAATTATTTCTATGATTTCTTCTTTGACCCTCCAGTTTTGAAGAATTAGATTATTTAGTTTCCAATTAACTTAAAATTTGCCTTTCCATTTACTTCTATTTACTATAATAATAATTTTTAAGAGTTACAGATATCCTTTTCCCACATAGGAACACAATCAATTTTACCTTATTGAAATTCTGTGGAAGTTTGTATTTGAACCCTCTCTATTTTGCTGGTATAGGCACTCAGCAATATATATTTCCCCCTTAGTACTGCTTTGGCTGTATCCCACAGGTTTTGATATGATGTCTACTCATTGTCATTTAATGAAATGTCATTTAATGAAATCTAATTATTTCTATGATTTCTTCTTTGACCCTCCAGTTTTGAAGAATTAGATTATTTAGTTTCCAATTAACTTAAAATTTGCCTTTCCATGAACCCTTGTTAATTATAATTTTTACTGTATTATGATCTGGAAAAGTGGCATTTATTATTTCTGCTTTTCTGCATTTGTTTGCATTATTTCTATGCCCTAGCACATGGCCGATTTAATTATATGTACCATGTACTGCTGAGAAGAAGGTATATTCCTTTTCATCCCTTTTTAGTTTTCTCCATATATCTATTAACTCTAATTTTTCTAGCATTTCATTTACTTCCTTTACTTCTTTCTTATTCATTTTTTTTTTGTTCAATTTATCTAGTTCTGAAAGGGGAAGTTTGAGATCCCCCACTAGTGGGGTCTTACAATCCATTTCCTCCTTAAGCTCCTTCAAATTATCCTTTAGAAATCTAGATGCTACACCATTTGGTTCATACATATTTAGTAATGATATTACTTCATTGTTTAAAGTACCCTTTAGGAAAATGTCCTTCCTTATCTCTTTTAATCATATCAATTTCTACTTTGGCTTTGTCTAGTATCATGATTGCTACTCCTGCATTTTTTACTTTAGATGATGCATAATAAATTCTGCTCCAGCCTTTATCTTGAATCTGTGCGTATCATCCTGCCTCAAATGTGTTTCTTATAAACAATATATGGCAGGTTCTTTTTAATCTACTATTCTAACCATTTCTCTTTAATAAGTGATTTTATCCCATTCACATTTAATGTTATGATTACTAACTGTGTATTGACTTCAATAATATTATCCCCTTTACACCATGCTCTATCCACTTTCACTCTGTTTCTCCTCACCAGTATTTTGTTTTTTGTCATCATTAGTTTCTAGATGTTCAACTCTGATTTTTAGGTCATGGTTTTCTTCTGTCAGTTTTTGGTTCTCCTTTTTCAGTTGGCCCATTTCTTTGTGCATTTCTTTCACTTCTTGTATTATTTTCATTTCTTCTTGCATCACTTTCATTTCTTCTTGCATCTTTTTCATTTCTCTTCCCCACTTTTCCTCTACTTCTCTTAATTGGTTTTTGAAGTCTTTTTTGAGCTCTTCCAGACCCTGTGTCTAATCCATATTTTTCTTTTGGACTTTGTGTGTGTTTCCTTTGCTTTTGCTATTCCCTTGTGTCTGCACTTTGCTCTTTGTCTCCATAAATCTTTAGAATTAGGTGCTGTTTTTGTTGTTTTCTCATTTTTTCTATATAGTTATAGGTAGGCCCTGTTTTCTGGGAATATGATGTACCCACTTAAACTTCAGTCCTCCATTGATGCTATTTTTGGCTTTTTTTCTGGGTTGTTACTAGTTTACCAAATAGTGTCAGGGCTGAGAGTTCTGAGAGCCTTACCCCACCCCCACCCTTCTGATTTAATTGACTTTTGAGATACTGATAGCTTAAAGACTTTTCTCAAGCTTGGGTGTAAACTTTTGATCTCAGTCTGAACTTGATCAGGTCAGGTGCTGATCAGATTCTATTCTGAGGTTTAGGCTTATGTTTTTGTTTTTGGTATCAATGTATTCTTGATTCAATAAGGCACACCCTTTATTGCCCTGTCCTGGAGCTCCACCCTTAGTTTTGTGCAAAAAGATCCCAGAGAGGCTCTCCCTGAGAACTGTGTCCTCACCCTAAATCATGGATTATGTCCTCATCCCAAACCGAGACTGGGATTCCTGGCTTAGCTCTGGGACCATGAGGATTGGCCCCCTTCAGCTCAGATTGCCTTGGGCTGGGACTCTGAACTTCTTCACAGGTTTGAAATTTCAAGGGATACGGGTTGGCTTGGACCATTATTTGCCTAGCAGGATCTCAGTGTCTGACTGTTAGTTACGGCTTAAGTTCAGGAACCTGTGAGAGCAGATGTGGAGTATGGGTGTGGTGGAGGGGGTGTGGTTTGCTCTTGGATTGCTCTTCACTCACTTATATGCCACCTGCTAGCTCTGCTCCTATCTCACCTCAGTTCTGGAGATGGTCTCTGCCTACCTTTTGGGATTTTCATTTTTTTAAGATTATTTCACTCTGTATCTTTGTTGGTTCTTTCACTCCTGTATTCCTTTTGTGGCAATATTTTCATCTTGATTTGAGAGTTTTTGTAGTGAAATTGCACTGCTATTCTAGTTATTCCTCCATCTTGGTTCCACCCCTGGAAATAAATCTTTTGATTTTCCTTTTTGGTTTTGTCTACCCTGCTTTTCATGGCTTCCAGCAGGTCAGTTTTAGTCTCCAATTTGCTTATTACTTCATCTGATATCTGTGCTTCTTTTTCCATATGGACAATTTTGTCTTTTAAGTTATTTTCCTTTTGTATTATTTTCATTTCTTTTCCCCTCTTTTCTTCCCATTTTTCTTCTATCTTTCTTACTTGTTTCTTGAACTACTTTTTGAGTTCCTCCAGGTCTTCTGACCAATTTCCATTGTTTTTTTTTTTTAATTTGGATGTGTTTGCTTTTTCTCACTCTTTGCTGTTGCTTCTGTATTTTGATTTTTTTTTTCTCCATAGAAATTCTCCAGGGTCAAGATATTTTTTTTTGCTATTTGTAATGTAAGAAATAGAGATCCAGGGGGTTACAATGAGAAGCCAAGCAGAAGGAGAGATCAGCTGAAGAGCAGCAGAAGAGGGGCAGAGAGAGATAAGATCCAAGTGTCAATAGTGGAGGGGGAAAGGAAGTTTTCCTGGAAGATGAGAAAGAGCCCATCTGTTTGGGACCTGTTATTCCTTCTTGTACCCAAAAACACCTCCACTAAGACTCTTCAAGAATAGCTACCAGAATTCTCAAGGGGGTTTTGGATTTGGACTCACACTGGCCAGAACCATCCAGTTCTTTCCCTGAAATTTCTCTCTCTCCTTGAAATTTCTCTCTCTCCCTGACCTGTTCCTAGGCTCCTGAATTAAAAGCTAGTAAGCTGAGGAATAGGGATAAACCAGCAGCTGGCCAGAGGAGGGTTCAAGGTTGAGTGCCTTGAACCCCATGAACTTGGGGGGGGGCAGACTGCCAGAGAAGACCGGTGTTAGGGTTTCCTACTGTAACAGTTAAAATTTAGGGGAGATGGGGAGACTGAGGCAGGTAGAAATTAGTTTCTCTTTGCAAGGAGTACTATATTTTTTAGAGGTTTATTAAAGGTTAAAGATTAAGAATATACAAGTAAGAAACATGTGCCTAGGCCAGAGGCCTAGACAAAATAACCTCACATCATGGAAGAGACGCCTCTGCCCCAAAACGGAAGTCCAAAAAAGACCAAGACCTTCAAAAGCCTTTGCTTAAATATCTTCTCGATCTCGGCCCAAGTGAGATTACAAGGCATTCTGGGGAAGTGGAGCAAAGGCTCATGGGGATTGTAGTCCTGTATTCGAGTCTATTTTTTACATCCCCCCGTGTGATCATTTGTGGAAAAATTAATTTTTCCCCAAAAGGATCATAAAAACATAATAAACTTAAAAGATTACAATAGTGTGAGGATAAGAGAAAAAAGAATAAAACCAATAATTTCTGAACACATTGACAAAAAGCCGTTAGGGGGCAGTCCCCTTTGGCATAAAAGTATACATACAAATAAATGTTCAATCAACCACACCCAAAGTTCAATTTTGTGCAACTTGTGGTCTGGAGGCTTCTTCATGGTGGCTTCTCCAACAGTTCAGTTCTGGATTCAGAGAGGGAGCATCTTCTTTACCTAAAATTCTTCTCAAAAAGAATTTAAACTTTGCAATTTAAATAATGATATTTTTTTACATTCCCCCGTGTTGTGGGTGATTGAAAGATTCAGAATCAGTTAGGGATGCATGGCTGAGGTATGAGGTATATGAATCAATTGGCAAGAGATATTAAAAAGACATCAGAAAATACAAGGCTTTCTCACAAAAAATGAGATCCATTTCCTCTTTGTATCTGGCCATGATCACTGTGAGTAGAAGGCAAATGAATTGAACAAGGTTAACAATTTTTCATTTTTAAAAATACAGTAGTACAACTATGTAGATATCAAAATCCCCAAAATTCTCAATAGCCCAATTAATTACAATAGCAAACAAACACACTTTCACATTTCACATAAGTTATGAATTGATGGACATTTGTCACAATTTTTACAAACGTAGCAATCCTTCAACCTTGGTAATAAACATATATATAATTTTTTAAACAAAGTAAAACTCATCTAGGGTTAAGAACATAATCAAGAAATCTATATATCATTCTGGTGCAAGTAAAGTAGTGAGCTGAAGAGTATAAATAAAGGGCTGCTCCTTTTGGAGGCTTTTTAAGGGTACAAATGCCCTGAAATTAACTGCCCAACTTCCATTCACATGTGGGAAGGTTGGGGGTTATAAAATACATTTCACTTCAGCTACTGTAATGGGCCTTACCTCGTGGTAGGAGCAGGCAAAAATAACCAGATTGTTAAAAAAAAATTCCAAAAATCATATTTAAAAAACCCTTAAAATCAAATCATTTGAGGTATTTAGCACATTAAATTTCCAAAGGTTGTTAATACAATTATAACCAGTTCTGAAGTCCATCTATCCTCAGCAAAATAGAAAAAAACTGTTTTTTCATATATGGGCTTATTCACAATAATATTTGTTCAACACAGTTATAGGGGAAAAACAACAGAATTTTAAAACTCAGTACATTCAAAGTAAATTCAATCAACCTTCAGTTCAAAGAATAATATTCAATCCAGTAATATATGAACTTAAAATCACAAAGTTAAACCTTAAACAAAACAATGCAATAGAATACAGAGATTTTTTTTATAAACCATTGGAGTCTGAAATGCCTTAGAATATAGCCTTTAGTCTCTTCAAAGTTCCTTGGGGTTTTTTTGTTTTGTTTGTTTGTTTTTAATTATCCATTTAAATGTCTATTGTCCGAAGGTAGAGTAGTAAAGGCTAGGCTATGGGGTTCAAGGGATCCATCCAGGGCCCCATAGCTGGGAAGCATTGGAGGCCAGATTTTAACTAGAGACCTCCCGTCTCTGGGCTTGGCTTCCAGTTCGCTGGGCCACCCATTTTCCTCCCCAAAGTTAAAGTTGAATCTTTGGGCTGAGTCTGCTCCCAGACAGGCAGGCAAAATCAATGAAATTGCCAGAAGAGTCAAAAATCCTTTTAAACAGCCCATTGCTATTAAGTTTCTGTTTGAAAAGATCTGTTTCTTCTCTTTAGTCTTTTCTGTCTTTCCCCTCTCTGATACCCCTGTGGCCAATACCCCCATCCACGTGGAGGCTTAGCCTAAGGGAAAATTGCCCGGTCTCCTTTCCCTCTAGTCTCTCCCCTCCGCCCACATGGCCAATACTGTAACCAGCTGGTCGCAATGAGTCCTGAGCGATCTGCTCCAAGGATCTGGGGGATGAGCCGGCTGGGGTCACGCTCTTGGGTCTGGGCGCAGAAATAGGCAGGCAGCGGGCCGGTGAGAGGCCAGGAGCTGGAGCGGCTGCGGGGGTGGGCAAGGCCTGGACCAGGTACCAGGTGAGAGGCCAGGCGCAGAAGCAGGAGCGGGAGAGGGCCGCAGGCAGGAGCTGATCAAGATGGTTTTCTAAAGAGCATCTTGGAGAATCGTGGCTTTAAAAAAAATTCTCTAGGCTAAAAACATTTTTGAGAAGTTCTCATCCAATCTAGTGGTCGCCAAAAACTGTAACAGTTAAAATTTAGGGGAGATGGGGAGACTGAGGCAGGTAGAAATTAGTTTCTCTTTGCAAGGAGTACTATATTTTTTAGAGGTTTATTAAAGGTTAAAGATTAAGAATATACAAGTAAGAAACATGTGCCTAGGCCAGAGGCCTAGACAAAATAACCTCACATCATGGAAGAGACGCCTCTGCCCCAAAACGGAAGTCCAAAAAAGACCAAGACCTTCAAAAGCCTTTGCTTAAATATCTTCTCGATCTTGGCCCAGGTGAGATTACAAGGCATTCTGGGGAAGTGGAGCAAAGGCTCATGGGGATTGTAGTCCTGTATTCGAGTCTATTTTTTACACTACTCCCCACTTTCCTTGCCTGACACCCCTACCTGTCTTTCCCTGTGTAAACCCAAGTAAATTATTTACTACTTTAGAATTAGGTCTGGTTGATTCATGATTCTTGGAAAGGGGATAGAAGATTTTGGGGAGAATCACATCTCTCCCCAAAAGTGGAAGGTTAGCTCAGGATCCCAGGGATCAAAACTGCCTAACCCAAGGAACAACATCTCTCTTTGACAGTGGGGTGACCCCATGTTTCTGAAGGGAAGTGACAGTGGGTATCCTCCATCTCCCAGAACTATTCTCTGAGGAGACATATTCCCTCTGTCATGGGGGACAAGACTTGGCTACCTCTCTTCCAGAAAAAGAGAGGAAGAAGAATCTTCTCTCTCCCTCTCTCCTTCCATTCCCTCTATTCCCCCTCTCAATTGTTCCCTTCTCAGATCTTATTATTACATATTGCTTATTCCTTTTGCTGCTAGAGGATTAAGATTCCTGCATGTGAGTGGTCATTGCTCTCTTAGCTTCAGTCTCTCAAGCTTTTGCCTGGGTACTATCTTCCCTTCCTTGTCAGAAGACTGAGTGGGGGCAGAAAGATTTGTGATGTTCTTTGTGTGGTCTTCCTCTACTGCTGCTCTTGCTGCTGCTGCTGTTGCAGTTGTTGCTACTGTTGCTACTGCTTCTGTTGATGCTGCTGCTTCTTGTGATGCTGTTGCAGTTCCTGCTGTCTCAGCCTCTGCTGCTGCTTCAGCCCTTCAGAAAGACCCTTAGCCTCTGCTTAACCGCTGTTGCTACTGCTGCTACTGCAACTCTGAGCCCCACCTTCTATGATTGGTTTTTTGAAAGGGTGGGTCTGTAGTATAGCACACCATACTTCCTTTTGCCCTGAGGCTATCTTCTTCAGGGACTGGGGTTACTGATACTTCTATCCCACAAGTCTCCCTGCAGAAGTCTGGCATAGCCCTCAAAGGTGAGCTTGTGGTGCTTTCAACAAACTCCCAAGAATTTGGAGACTTCCCTAGCCCTGGTTCTCATTGCCATGGTGAGTGGGGGAGGACTAGTCCCTTGTTCAGTTTAGCCCCCTTATAGCATGGGAATCCCCTCTCTCTGTCTACCTTTCATGCTTCATCCAGTGGAAGAGCCCCTTTGCTCATCCTCTTTTGACAGCTGTCCGTTTGAGACACTTTGAAATGATCAGTTTGGAAGAAATTTCTGAGTGGCTCCAAGTTTTTCCTACTACTTGGCTGCCATCTTTGCAGTTTTCTTTACATGATATCACATTGCCCCAAGGACATTAGAAGTTGTATAGTCCAACCCATTTTTTTGACAGATGAAGAAATTCATGGAAGTGATTTTTTTCAGATTTAAAAAATAATTTATAAAGGGAAGATTAATAGGGTTAACAAAGATATCATTAATATCCAAATCCTCTGATTTGAAATCCAGCACTCTTTCTAGTTCACCTAATTCTAACCCTGCCTTTATGAAAAGAATTTACAACCTCCTTTGTCTATTTGGAAGGGCTTTCAAAGCCTGGTTTCCAGTCTTAATATGATTGTTCTCTTGCGTTCTCTATCATCTTCTGGTTAGACAGTTGTTGCTCATTAAGACATATATGGGTGATCTGCATTGATAGAATGAGTCCTCATAGAAATAAAATTGCAGTTCTTTCATCATTATCCTCATCATCACCATCATCTACTGCAGCTACTATGATTGTTCCTACTTGTTTCCTGATAGTGCAGTTAGCACAATGTATTTTCATAATCATAAAGCCATTAATCTTGTGAATACATCTTTACTGTCCTCAATATTTCCAGTCATATAAAATTGCCCTTTTTGAAAAACCCTTACCTTTAATCATAGAACCAATTCTGTGTATTGGTTCCAAGGTAGAAGAGCAGTAAAGGCTAGGCAATGAGGGTTTAGTGAATTGCCCAGGGTCACACGGCCACAAAGTGTCTGAGGCCATATTTAAAAAAAAAGAACTCCCACCTCTGGGCCTAGCTGTCAATCCACTGGGCCACCTCTTTGTCCCAACATTACCTTTTTAAAAAAAGTGGTTTTTTTTTCCCTCCCAGATTACATGTTGGTAAAATTTTCAATAATTGTTTTCTATCGTTTTTCAAGCCATGTTCTCTTTCTCCCTCCTAGGCCTCCCCTTTCCTCAAGATGGCAGGTAATATATTATAAGTCATATATGTATTTTTATATAGTACATATTCCAAGTTCTCCATGTTGTGAAAAAGGCATATATTAATTACACTAGAAAAAAATCAAGAAGCAGGGAGGAAATAAAGTGAAGAATTCCATGTTTCAATCTGCATTCAAACCATATTGCAATTTTTTGAGAGAGAATTTCACCCTGCTCTTAGAGATGAAATAGGACTCTATAGAGTATTGCAAAACTACAGAAAGAATTATTTTTTGTTAACACTAAAATAATCATTCTTGGCAAATAGCCCTTTGCATAGAAAGGTTGTAAATTTTCATTTGACCAAATGTAATTCAACACACTAATCTTATATCTATTTATCTATCTATCTATCTATCTATCTATCTATCTATGTAAAGATAATTTTAGGGTTGTGATCTAATCTAAATTAATTTGGTCACCAGAGAAAATCCCAAATAAAATACCTAAGTCATTTTGGAAATTTATGGTGATTTTAATTAATATAGAAGGAAGGAATTAAGGAGAAGAGAGAAAGAGGGTATAGGATTTCTCCTGCCTGACCTGTGCCAGGGGGAGATTAAAGACCTCTGCCATGAGGTCTTTGAAGAAGATTAGAAGCTTTTCTAAGAGGATAATTGTGTTTGGAAGGTAAAGGAGAAAAGAATCAGCCTAAACTCTGAGAGAGCTCAGTGAAGATGCCTCATCTGAACTAGGCTACTAAGCTTCGCTCAGTATAGTATCAAGGAAAACTCACCGCCAAACCAGGACAATAGCTGCCACCATACCAAGATGCCAAAATCATACTTCTACTGCTATCTTATTTTGAAACTTCTATCTGCACCTATAATCTTCATTTCCCTGAAATATCCATCTTCTTTAGCACCAACTCACCCCAGGATATCCCTCCATAAGGTTCCATTAGTGAGTTCTTATGTGGCTTTAATTTTGTGGAGGGGTCCAGGCTGACCAGCTTTCATTGTATTGACATTAAAAATTTCACAACCATGGCTCCTTCCTTATCCTTCATCCTCCATTCTACTTCTCAGTTCATTTTGTATGTTGTCTTGGCCTATTGGAATAAAAGTTCCTTGAGTTTACAGATTATCTTTCTTTTTGCTTTTGCTTAGCACTGTGCCTGGCAAGAAATGTTTGTTTCCTTCCTTGTTTCCTACAAAGTAGGCTTAGGAAAGAGGTGAATAATAATGGGAATATAATGGGAATATAATATGAGATGATTCTGACAAAGACAGCACAGAATAAGGTTATTTGCTTACTTTCAACACAAATCTTATCTTTATCCCCAACTTTTTTCTTGTTAAAAGGCAGGAGGAAATACCATATTTTCTTTTTACTCCCTTTTCAAAAATAATTTTTCTTCTGATGATACTATATGGCTAAGAACTATGGAAAATCATTATCTAAAAAACATTAAAATTGCACGTCATTCAGAAAGTAATGGAAAGATATGCAATGAATATATAGGAGTCTCAGCATATTATTGAAGAGGCCTCACATGTAAGAGCTTGTATAAAAATGTCACCAAATATATAGAAGGATGTTTCATAAGTTTTGTGCAAAAAAAATGAACAAGTTAATTAGTGAAATTATAGAGTAAAATAGAAAGAAATTACATTGGGGGCAGGTAAGTGGCTGAGTGGATTGAGAACCGGGACTAGAGATGGCAGTTCCTAAATTCAGATCTCAGACACTTCTTAACTGTGTGGCCCTAGGCCAGTCGCTTAACCTCTGCTACCTAGCTCCTACTGTTTTTCTGCCTTGGACCCAATTCATAGTACTGATTCTAAGACAGAAATTAAGGGAAAAGAAGGGAGAAAAGAAAGAAAGTAAAAAAAGAAAGAAAGAAACAGAGAGAGAGAGAGAGAGAGAGAGAGAGAGAGAGAGAGAGAGAGAGAGAGAGAGAAAGAGAGAAAGAGAGAAAGAGAAAGAAAGAAAGAAAGAAAGAAAGAAAGAAAGAAAGAAAGAAAGAAAGAAAGAAAGAAAGAAAGAAAGAAAGAAAGAAAGAAAGAAAGAAAGAAAGAAAGAGAAAGGAAGAGAAGGAAGAAAGAAAGAAAGAAAGAAAGAAAGAAAGAAAGAAAGAAAGAAAGAAAGAAAGAAAGAAAGAAAGAAAGAAAGAAAGAAAGAAAGAGAAGGAAGAAAGAAAGAGAAGGAAGAAAGAAAGAAAGAAAAAGAAGGAAGGAAGAAAGAAAACAATATTAGGAAAGAGATAGGTAGATCATGTAATATTTGTAAGGAAAAATGGATAGCTTGAGTGATTGAATAGTATCCATGAAATATTAGATGAACTCAAAGGATCCCTCTATTGCATTGAGTAGCCAGATAATTTATGGTAGCACATGAATGAGGATTTCAGGGAATGGGAAAGTACAGATGGATTGTGAAATCCAGAAGAGGAGGAGTATCTATGCTTTTGACATGGGCATAATACAGATACACATTTATTGCCTTTTCAGTTTACTGGTGAAAAATTCTTAAGGAAAAAGAAGAGAAGGTTGAGACAGAGTGAGAGAGAGAGAGAGAGAGAGAGAGAGAGAGAGAGAGAGAGAGAGAGAGACAGAGAGAGAGACAGAGAGAGAGACAGAGAGAGAGAGACGAAGACCGAGATAGGAAATAAGGAACAGAGAGAAAAACAGAGAGAAAGGGAGTGGGGAGGAACAGAGAAAGGGACAGGGCATGGTTGGGTTTCTTTGAAGGAAAAATGCTGAACCCCAGGTTGTTTTTAAGCCCATTTCTCAACTTCCTGCTATGAATACACACCCCACTACTCTCCTATCTTGTTCTCCCAAATGGATCCTCTCCCTCCCCTCATTTAAAAGAATGACCAGCACAAGAATGGCTTTAACCAGAAACCTGGGAATCTCCAATGTTACAAAGGACCCTAGGGATGAAGAAATCACACCAAATGTGGTTTTTATGAAACCAGAATCTAAGGCTTTGCTGTGGGCAGCTTGCCTTCATGTGAAAGAAGATCAGAAGTTGTTTGCTGGAAACAAGTTCCCAAAGGGGTTAGTTCTGCCAATAGCTAGGCTTCCTTGGCTGGAGTCCTTTCCACCAGCTGTATTCTAAGAACATCTCCAAAATGTAAAAAATGGAATTGTGTTGTTTGAAACTGCAAATTGTTCTTGGACCCCTTCCCTTTGTTGGGAGGCTTTTTATCTGTGTCCTCCCTGGAGGTTGAACTGGCTCCTAGACTCCTGACACCTTATTCCTCCACCTGATTTTTTGGCTCCTCAAAATTATTTCTATGCCCAGAAAAATGACTATATAAATGTATGCATGTATGTAAACATAGCAGCAGCATGTATATATACACATATATTTTATATGCATACACCCATATATTTTCTCAAAAATTATGAAGAAATTGAATATTTATAAATAAAAATCTATAAGCAATATGATCTTTGTCAGATATCTGACTTCTCCTGTCTCTGTGGTCATTCATCTCTACTTGCTTCACCAGATACAAAGTGCTTTACACATATTCTAAGAAGTAACAGCTGATATTAGCTCCTACTTCTAGGATGCTTGTTTGAAAATTGCTTGGTGAATTTTAAAAAGGTTCCATGCATTAGAATCATTATCATCATCATCATTCTTAAAATCCTTAGTTTATGTAACTAAAGTTTTAGGCAGAAGGGAACAGAGACTGTTTTCCCTTTTAAGACACAGGAAAACTGAGGGAAATGAAAAGGTTTTTCCAAGGAGCCATAAAATTTTAGAGGTTGAAGGGAACTTAGAGGTAATTCAACTTGGCCTCTCACTGTACAGATAAGAGATTTGAGGCCTAAAAGAGGGTCATGGTCTGGCTCTAATCCCTGCCCAAGAACAACAAAGCTAAATACTTGCAATTTTTTTTCAGTCTTCTTTTCTCTGTTTTGAATGAGACTTGGACAGAATGATCTATAATGAAAAGGAAAAGATTCATCTGGAATGGGATTTATACCCAGAAAAAAGAGCTAGAGGGCTGAGGATGGAATACACATTTAAAAAAAAATCTGCCCCTAACTATTTCCTCTACTAGCTTGGCATGGTGCTAATGAAATCATATAACACAATATTTGTTATTGCAGTTCAACAAATATTAAGCATTTACTTCTTTTCTCATATCTGTAGTGCTTAACAGAGTGCCTATCCTCAAGGAATTAAAAAAAAATAAAACTAGCTTTAATAAACCCTCTCTTTCTCTTCCTCTTTTTTCCCTCTATATATACTTATGCATATATCCACACATAAAATGTGTGTACCCATATATAGAGACCATATGTATATGTTATATACACATTCACATGTGCATATACATACAAATGTGTTATAAATTAATTAATGAGGCTTTGAAAAGGGGGCAATGTGAAAACTCAGGAGATGGTCTTCAAGACATGGGCAAATGGCAGATCCATGGAATTAGGTTTTAAAAGAGAGAAAAGATGAGAAAAATTGTGAGGCATTCCAAGAATAACAACCTGAGAAAAGGCAGTGAAGCCTAGGAGATCATTGCATGCTTTGGGGGGTTGGGTTGGAGCTGGTGTATAGAGAGTTGTCCAATTTGTCTCCAGTGTGGATTATGAAAATGGGATTAATCCAAGCCAGTGCCATAGACAAGAGTAAAATGGGTTGAATCTCAGGCAGAAGAGTTTGCATTTTTGTAAGTAGGCAATGGGATCTTTTAGATCAGATCTACATATGCCAAAGAGTATACCAATGAGTGCAATTTAGCAGAGATATATGTCAGTCAGTCAGAGAACAGTCAATATATGAGAGCAAATGGAAAGATTGGTACACTGCTCTATTATTCTAGCCTTGTAAATCTAGTCTATTAGGTTAAAATTCTAGATTTCAATTTGGAATATTATAAGAAAAATAGCTAAACTGCCCATTCACTATAAGCAAGGAAACAACTATGGGAAAAATATGTCAAGAAAATCAGACATCATTAAAGGTCCAATATATATACCAAAATATTCATAGCAAAGAACTAGAAACAAGATAGGTGCCCATCATTTGAAAAAAAAAAAAAAAACTACTACATTGTACATATAGAATATTACTTGGTAGTAAGAAATTTTAAATATGATAGTTTCCAAAAAATTTGGGAAAGGATGTATAAATATGACTATTTAGAGAGGAAGAACAAAATAAGCAAAACTTTGTGAGCAATAGACATGACTAGAACTAGAGTGTTGGAGCAAGGAAGTACCAAGTTCGAATCTTTCCTCAAATATTTAACAGCTTTGTGACTCTAAGCAAGTCACTTAAACCTCTTAGCCTCTTTTTCTTCACCTGAAAAATGGGGATGTGTCTGACAAGGTTGTTTTTCAAGAATGCAAAACCATAAACAAACTTTCAAACACTATTTAGATTTTATGTATCATTGAAATAACTGATTGCCTCTAGTACTACTATATTACAATGTAGCTGAAATGATTACTAAACAAAAGTTTAATTTAACTAAACAATCAACAATTGTTTATTAAACGCTTAATATTTGCTCTGACCTTTGCTAGGTGATAGGGATACACATACCCAGAACATATAAGTCCAGTGAAAAGTCCCAGAGAAGAAATAACTTCAGAATATCTGAGAATGTTTGCTGGCAGATATAAAGAGGCAGTAAGAGATGGGAGAGAGGGAATGGTTGTTGGATTCAGGTACTTGAGAAAAGCTCATTAAGTAAGGTCTCAAGTAGAAATTTATTTTAGTGTTCCCGTTATTTTTTCTTATGACCAGAGGGAGACAGAGTGGTTAGAGGATGGCTTCAGAGTCAAATCCTCCATTTATCACACACTGGCTGTGTGTCCTTGGACAAGTAACAAACACTCAGCCAGTGGAAGCAGATGAAAATAGAAATAGAAATGAGGCCACTGATCCATATGGAATGATCCCTGTGAGCCTTAGACTGGCTTAGTTTTAAAACATAGTTATTTATTTTGTTAAAACATTTTCCCAATTACATTTTAATGAGGTTTAGCCATAGACAAGGAGAATGGTGGGCTTCATGTGGTTATAAGACCCTATGTCTGTCCCCTCTACTCTAAGCAATTACCAAGACTATAAATTATACATAAGTACCTATCATACATTGTTAGAAGAAGTTTCCTCACCTAGAAGTTCCTTTTTACCAATGAAATAGCAGATCTGATCCCTAAGCAGATAAGTGGTAGCATGGCTAGAGTTCTGAGCCTAGTAGGGTCAGAAAGGTCTGAATTCAAAGTTATTCTACTAAATTTAAAGCTAAATTCAAACATTGAGTGGCTGTAAAAACCTGGACAATTAACTTCTGTCTATATCAGTTCCTCAACTGTTAATTGGCGACTATATTAGCACCTACCTTCCATTGTTGTTGTGATCATTTTTATGTGAAGACATTTATATAACAAGTAATATAGTAATGCTATATTTTATTAATATTTATCAATTATGAAACAATATTTTATTAATGCTTTATTAAGTATTATGAGAGAATATTTGCAAAGTGCTTAGCATAGTGTCTGGCATGTAGTTGGAATTTAGAAAATGTTTGTTCCCTTTCTTTCACATCCTTGACCAAATGAAAGGATAAAAGAGGAGGATGCAGAAGTTTGAAGAATGGAAGAAAGGATCTTGAATATCAGAATGAAAATTCATTTTTTTAAATATTCTTTTTTGTCTTTTTCACTCATCCACCCCAAATCTGAGAAGTTAGCAAGTGTTATCCATTTTTTGGGATATTATTCCTCATATCCATCTCCTTTCCTCTTCCACCCACATAAAACTAACCTAGGCACTAATTACTGTTCACCTAGACTTTTACAGTAGCCACATTGAGTTCTGATTTTGTTCTATTCTTACCTCTACTCTCCAGCCCTCATATCTTAGCCTGGCACTTCTCAACTCTCCATAATTGGGCTTTAGCCTGTCTTTTCAGTCTGATCTCAGATATGCTTGTCCTTCTCTAATCCATTGTTTTACATTGGCCCAGCACCACTATCCCTTGTGTAACCATAATTAATAGATGACACCTTCTGGTTGTTTGAATGGGGAAAAAAAGGCATTAGAGGAACCTCCCTCTTCCCAACCTCCCAGTAAAGGAATATTTCCCAATGAGTCACAGATTGTAGGGACACTTTATCATACTAAAGGTCAGGGAACTTTTAGTTCAATACTGTGAGCCCTGAAGGGGAGATAGAACTCTGTTCACTTAACAGGGGCCAATAACCATTCCCCTTTGTCTTCTGTTAGCAAAGACGTCAGAGTGGACCAGTATTGCATCGTCTTTAAAGTAAAATAAATAGATATTAAATTATTTCTAAGTAGGTAGAGTTGAGAAAAAGAAAAACAAAAACATATGACTGAGCATGTGAACCAGTCTGAGAATATCAGTAATCAGGGATTCCAGAGTTCAGGCCCTTCACCTCTTTTATTGTGTTGTTTTGCCTGAGTCCTGCAAAGGAAGAAAGAGCCATGTTGCTCCTTAATCATTCTTTCTTCTATTTTTCTTATGAACAGAGCAGGGGCCTTGTCTGCTCCTCCTCCTCTCTGAAAAGCAGGTACCAGAGGGAACAGACTCCCAATAACTCTTCTAATTCTCTTCTCTTCTCTGTTTCTGTTGATCCAGGAGAAACAAAAAACAAAAAACAACCAAACTCCAAGTCCTCCCTCTTGGACTTACTTATTGACATGGGTCTGCTCTGAGTAGGTCTGAGTCAAATAGGTGAGACCTGATTTTGCCATCATTTCTTTTCCTTCTTCCTCTCCAACTTTGAATTTAAGCAGGTCCTGGCAGACCAGAAAAGTAAACTTCTGGAACTAATTTTATAAGAATAATCGTATGCTTTACATGTTCAGGATTATTGTCAGGGATTGTATTTTTATTATATAAGAATAATTATTTCTAGATCGTGTTCCTCCTTCATTTCAAAGAGGGCCAGTGACATCCTGGAGTGATGTTTGACTCATATGAACTGGTTTTAAGTGAAGTGGAGTTACAGGAAGTCATCTGTCTTGGGCTCTCTTCCAAAGTCATCAAAGTCCAGTGGTAAGACAAAAGACAGTAGGATTGTCAGAAAGTGTTAGAATCAACCCTGGAACCCTAAATCCCTGACTCCAACTTCTATGCTTCCTCTGTTACTAATTCCACCATTTTTTACCATGAGGCCTTCTCCAATCCACTAGGGAGATCAGAGTCTCACCAAATCTCAGAGATATAAGGGACGTCAGAGGTCATATATTCTAATTTTTACTTTAATAAGGACCCTTTCTATAAATGAGGTTTAAGTTAATTAAAAACCTTTAATAAAGGAGAACCAACCATTTCTCAAGGTATTCCATGATAACTCATTTTGATGAGAATTCCACTTTTTCTTCTGCCCATTCCAGCATCTTTAGCAAGACTTTACTTTGCATCTTTTTGAATTTCATTCAGGTCTACAATTTTTCTCCCCTAGGTCTACACTTCAGAGCTGTGGGGCCATATAAAGATGACTAAGAACACTGCCTATGCAGGTGACTCATATCTATATATGCATCCTAAGTCTCTTCTTTGAGCTTAAGTATCATATTTCAATGGATTTATTGGATATATTGAACGGGATATCCCAGAGATATTTCAAACTCAGCATGTCCCAAACTGAACTCTTAATATTTCACCCCAGAAATCATGGCTGCAATCTAGACGCGGCACGCTTCCTCTCCCCAGCACCGAACGAAATAGACTACATCAAAGGAGCATAAAATCACCTTTGGAGGAACAGAAGGACTCCCCAGTACCCCACAGAGGCAAAGGTACGTGGGGCTTGAACATTTCCACACTAAAATAAGAAGGAAAAGCTTGCACAGAAAAGTGAACTGAGCCGCCCTTCCCCCACCCCACCTCACCCACTAAACCAGAGTGAGCTACCTGAGCGCTCACCAGGACAGCGAGTGAGTGGGGAGCGTCTCTGTCTGGGGGGGCACTCCAGGGTCCTTGGGATCTGGGGACTGCCAGGAAAAAACGTCTCAGGGCGCTTTCACTGGAGAATCCAGTGGACCTGGACTTGGGGCGGGCTGCGCTGAACAACGCGCGCTGATTATCTGGGCGGAGCTGAATACCTGGGCTCGGAGGCTGGGAAGAACTAGTCTGAAGCAACCTAAATTCACAGAAAAACTGCTCTTATAACCCAGACGCCAGACCAAAAAGGAAAGGGAAATAAAACCACCAAAGGGACAGCTCACATGGCCCAAAATCAAGCCTCCAGGAAGAAAGGGGGAAAAAAGTGACTATTGAAAACTTTTATGGTGGAAGTACCCAAGGAAAAGAGGAGAATGAGGAGGAAATCCAAAAAAATTCAGAACACGCCTCCCAAAATGGAAACTATCAACAAGCTCTGGAAGATCTCAAACTGGAACTTATCCAAAAGATGGAAACCTTCTGGAAAGAAAAATGTGAGAAAGAGATCAGCTGTCTGACAGATAAGACTGCTCAATTGGAAAAAGAACTCGAAGCATCCAATAGAAGGGCAGACAAGGCTGAAAAGCAAATCCAGTCCCTAATGACCAGAATTAAGCACCTCGAAGAAAGTGAGATGATAAAACAGCAAGAATCAATAAAGCAAACCCAAATAATTAATGAATTGGAAGAAAACAGAAAATATCTCACTGAGAAGGTCACGGACCTGGAGAACAGAGGGAGACGAGAAAATCTCCGAATTATCGGTCTCCCAGAAAAACCAGAGGTAAACAACAAATTGGATATTATTCTAGAGGAGATTATAAAAGAAAATTGCCCCCACGTTCTGGAGCAAGGGGGCAAAATAGAAATAGAAAGGATTCATAGAACACCTTCTATACTAAATCCCCAAAAGACAACGCCTAGGAATGTAATTGCCAAATTCAAGAGCTTCCAAGTAAAGGAGAAAATCCTACAAGAAGCCAAGAAGAAGAGCTTCAGATATAAGGGGGCTCCCATAAGGATCACACACGACTTAGCGGCTAATACACTAAGAGACTGCAAAGCATGGAACACGATATTTAGAAAGGCAAGAGAGCTGGGTCTCCAACCAAGAATCAACTACCCAGCAAAACTGACTATATACTTCCAGGGGAAAGTATGGGCATTCAACAAAATAGAAGATTTCCAAGCATTTGCTAAGAAAAGACCAGAGCTCTGTGGAAAGTTCGATATCCAAGCACAGAAAGCAAGAGAAACATGAAAAGGTAAATATGAAAGAAAGGGAAAAGGAGATAAATCTTATCTTTCTCTTTAAGTCAAACTCTCTTCTATAAGGACTACATTTACATCTAATTATATATATTAATATGTGGGGAAAATGTTTTGTGTAACTCTTATAAATTGTATCATCATAAGAGTAGTTAGAAGAAACATGCATAGGGAAAGATTGGGGAATTAAGAAGATTTGGGGAAAGTTGGGGCAAAAAAAGGAAAAGGGAGGGGGGAACCGTGATAATACTAAGATTAACTTCAAGAAATAGGGGGGGAATCAATAGAATAAACTTTCCCATATAAAGATACACATGGGAAGGGGAGGGGAAGAACTCTCATATGAGAAGGAGAGGAAGAGAGCGTGAAGTGGAATTACTTAAACCTTACTCTCAGTGAAATCAAATCTGAGAGGGAAGAACATCTAGATCCAGTGGGATCCTGAATTCTATCTTATCCTTTAGGGCAAGAAAGAAAGGAAAATTAAGGAGGGGGAGGGGGGAGGGAGTACAAAAAGGGAGGGAAGGAGAGGGGGGAGGGGAAGGGAGCATAAAAAGGGAGGGGCTAGAAAGGGAAGCATCTCAAGGGAGGGGACTAGGGGGACTGACCTAAAGTAAATCACTGGTTCAAAAGGAGAAAGCTAAAGAAGAAAGGTCAGAACTAGGGGAAGACATCAAAATGCCAGCGAATCCACAAATAACAATCATAACTTTGAACGTGAATGGGATGAACTCACCCATAAAACGTAGACAAATACCAGATTGGATTAGAACACAAAACCCTACCATATGTTGTCTTCAAGAAACACATATGAGACGGGTTGACACTCACAAGGTTAGAATTAAAGGTTGGAGTAAGACCTTTTGGGCCTCAACCGATAGAAAGAAGGCAGGAGTTGCAATCATGATATCTGACAAAGCCAAAGTACAAATAGACCTGATCAAAAGGGACACGGAAGGTAAATATATTCTGCTAAAAGGAAATATAGACAATGAGGAAATATCACTAATCAACATGTATGCACCAAATGGTATAGCATCCAAATTTTTAATAGAGAAACTAGGAGAATTGAAGGAGGAATTAGACAGTAAAACCATATTAGTGGGAGACTTGAACCAACCACTATCAAATTTAGATAAATCAAATCAAAAAATAAATAAGAAAGAGGTAAAAGAGGTGAATGAAATCTTAGAAAAATTAGAATTAACAGACATATGGAGAAAAATAAATAGGGACAAAAAAGAATACACCTTCCTTTCAGCACCACATGGCACATTCACAAAAATAGATCATACACTAGGTCATAGAAACATGGCACTTAAATGCAGAAAAGCAGAAATATTAACTGCAGCCTTTTCAGATCACAAGGCAATTAAAATATTGATCGGCAAGGGTACATGGAGACCCAAATCAAAAATTAATTGGAAATTAAATAACATGATACTCCAAAATCAGATAGTTAGAGAAGAAATCATAGAAACAATTAACAATTTTGTTGAAGAAAATGACAATGGCGAAACATCCTTTCAAACCTTATGGGATGCAGCCAAGGCAGTACTTAGAGGAAAATTCATATCCCTGAGTGCATATATTAACAAATTAGGGAGGACAGAGACCAAGGAATTGGAAATGCAAATCAAAAAACTTGAGAATGAACAAATTAAAAACCCCCAGAAGAAAACCATACTAGAGATCCTAAAAATTAAGGGAGAAATTAATAAAATAGAAAGTGACAGAACTATTGAGCTAATAAACAAGACTAGAAGCTGGTACTTTGAAAAAACAGACAAAATAGACAAAGTACTGGTTAATTTAATTAAAAAAAGGAAAGAAGAAAGGCAAATTAATAGCATCAAGGATGAAAAGGGGGATCTCACCTCAAATGAAGAGGAAATTAAGGCAATCATTAAAAACTACTTTGCCCAACTATATGGCAATAAATATACCAACCTAGGTGATATGGATGAA
The DNA here is from genome assembly GCF_027887165.1 of Monodelphis domestica. Taxonomy (NCBI): domain Eukaryota; kingdom Metazoa; phylum Chordata; class Mammalia; order Didelphimorphia; family Didelphidae; genus Monodelphis; species Monodelphis domestica. Next base: position 106,236,715 of record NC_077233.1, read on the forward strand.
TATTTACAAAAATATAAATTGCCTAGACTAACAGAAGAAGAAATAGTTTTCTTAAATAATCCCATATCAGAAATTGAAATCCATCAAGCCATCAAAGAACTGCCTAAGAAAAAATCCCCAGGGCCTGATGGATTCACCAGTGAATTCTATCAAACATTCAGAGAACAGTTAACCCCAATATTATACAAACTATTTGACATAATAAGCAAAGAGGGAGTCCTACCAAACTCCTTTTATGACACAAGCATGGTACTAATTCCAAAGCCAGGCAGGCCAAAAACAGAGAAAGAAAACTATAGGCCAATCTCCCTAATGAATATAGATGCAAAAATCTTAAATAGGATACTAGCAAAAAGACTCCAGCAAGTGATTAGAAGGGTCATCCACCATGATCAAGTAGGATTCATACCAGGGATGCAGGGCTGGTTCAACATTAGGAAAACTATCCACATAATTGACCACATCAACAAGCAAACCAACAAGAATCACATGATTATCTCAATAGATGCAGAAAAAGCCTTTGATAAAATACAACACCCATTCCTACTAAAAACACTAGAAAGCATAGGAATAGAAGGGTCATTCCTAAAAATAATAAACAGTATATATCTAAAACCATCAGCTAATATCATCTGCAATGGGGATAAACTAAATCCATTCCCATTAAGATCAGGAGTGAAACAAGGATGCCCATTATCACCTCTATTATTTGACATTGTATTAGAAACACTAGCAGTAGCAATTAGAGAAGAAAAAGAAATTGAAGGCATCAAAATAGGCAAGGAGGAGACCAAATTATCACTCTTTGCAGATGACATGATGGTCTACTTAAAGAATCCTAGAGACTCAACCAAAAAGCTAATTGAAATAATCAACAACTTTAGCAAAGTTGCAGGATACAAAATAAACCCACATAAGTCATCAGCATTTCTATATAATTCCAACACAGCTCAGCAGCAAGAACTAGAAAGAGAAATCCCATTCAAAATTACCCAAGACAAAATAAAATACTTAGGAATCTATCTCCCGAGACAAACACAGGATCTATATGAACACAATTACAAAACACTTTCCACACAACTAAAACTAGACTTGAACAATTGGAAGAACATTAACTGCTCATGGGTAGGACGAGCCAATATAATAAAAATGACCATCCTACCCAAACTCATCTATCTATTTAGTGCCATACCCATGGAACTTCCAAAAATTTTTTTTACTGATTTAGAAAAAAACATAACAAAGTTCATTTGGAAGAACAAAAGATCAAGGATATCCAGGGAATTAATGAAAAAAAAACACAAAGGAAGGGGGTCTTGCAGTCCCAGATCTCAGACTATATTATAAAGCAGCGGTCATCAAAACAATTTGGTACTGGCTAAGAGACAGAAAGGAGGATCAGTGGAATAGACTGGGGGCAAGCAACCTCAGCAAGACAGTATATGACAAACCCAAAGATCCCAGCTTTTGGGACAAAAATCCACTATTTCATAAAAACTGTTGGGAAAATTGGAGGACAGTGTGGGAAAGATTAGGCTTAGATCAACACCTCACACCCTACACCAAGATAAATTCAAAATGGATGAATGACTTGAACATAAAGAAGGAAACTATAAGAAAATTAGGCAAACACAGAATAGTATACATGTCAGACCTTTGGGAAGGGAAATACTTCAAAACCAAGCAAGAATTAGAAAGAATTACAAAATGCAAAATAAATAATCTGGATTACATCAAATTAAAAAGTTTTTGTACAAACAAAACCAATGTAACCAAAATCAGAAGGGTAGCAACAAATTGGGAAACAATCTTCATAAAAACCTCTGACAAGGGTTTAATTACTAAAATTTATAAAGAACTAAATCAATTGTACAAAAAATCAAGCCATTCTCCAATTGACAAATGGGCAAGGGACATGAACAGGCAATTCTCAGCCAAAGAAATCAAAACTATTAATAAGCACATGAAAAAGTGCTCTACATCTCTTATAATCAGAGAGATGCAAATCAAAACAACTCTGAGGTATCATCTCACACCTAGCAGATTGGCTAACATGACAGCTATGCAAAGTAATGAATGCTGGAGGGGATGTGGCAAAGTGGGGACATTAATTCATTGCTGGTGGAGTTGTGAACTGATCCAACCATTCTGGAGGGCAATTTGGAACTATGTCCAAAGGGCGATAAAAGACTGTCTGCCCTTTGATCCAGCCATAGCACTGCTGGGCTTGTACCCCAAAGAGATAATGGACAAAAAGACTTGTACAAAAATATTCATAGCTGCGCTCTTTGTGGTGGCCAAAAATTGGAAAATGAGGGGATGCCCTTCAATTGGGGAATGGCTGAACAAATTGTGGTATATGTTGGTGATGGAATACTATTGTGCTAAAAGGAATAATAAAGTGGAGAAGTTCCATGGAGACTGGAACAACCTCCAGGAAGTAATGCAGAGCTAGAGGAGCAGAACCAGGAAAACATTGTACACAGAGACTGATACATTGTGGTACAATCGAAGGTGATGGACTTCTCCATTAGTATCAATGCAATCCCTGAACAATCTGCAGGGATCTAAAAAAAAAATACTACCCACAAGCAGAGGATAAACTGTGGGAGTAAAAACACCGCTGAAAAGCAACTGCTTGACTACAGGGTTGGAGGAGATAAGACTGAGGAGAGACTCTAAATGAACACTATAATGCAAACTCCAACAACAGGGAAATGGGTTCGAGTCAAGAACACATGTGATAACCAGTGGAATCATGCATCGGCTATGGGAGAGGGAAAGGCGGGGGGGGGGGGGGGGGGAGGGGAGGGGAGGAAAAGAAAACGATCTTTGTTTCCAGTGAATAATGTATGAAAACGACCAAATAAAATAATATTAAAATTTAAAAAAATAAAAAAAAATATTTCACCCCAAATCAACCCCTCTTCCAAACTTCTCTACTTCTGGTGTGGTAAGAAAATCCTCCCTACATCCCTGTTACTGTAGAGGGCAATAGTATCCTCACAGTTCATCAGGCTCTTTCCTTATCAAGTTATCAAAAGAGGGAGGGAAAAATGGAGGAAGGAATGAAGGAAAGAAGGAAGGAAGGAAGGAAGGAAGGAAGGAAGGAAGGAAGGAAGGAAGGAAGGAAGGAAGGAAGGAAGGAAGGAAGGAAAGATGAATTTAGTGCCTAATGTGTATCAGTCACTCTGTACTTTACAAATATTATTTTATTTGATCCTCACCATGCAGGAAGATAAGTACTACTATTAGCTTCACTTTATAAAAAGGAAAGCAAACAGCAGTTAAATGACTACTTGTCCAGGTTACACCATGTCTGAGGTTGGATTAAAATTCAAGTCTTCCTAACTAGATCCAGTGTTTATCTACTGTACCATATAGCTGTTTCCTAAGGAAAAGTTCCCTGAAAGACATGGCAAACAATTCACACTTGGAAAAAAAAAGAGGAGAAAAAGACACATGTAGAAAGAGAAAATAAGATAACAGATTAGCCAAATGCTTTCCATTTCTTTTTTTACCATGACCTGTGATGCCACTGTAATCTCTCTTTCTTCACTTAGCCTTGAAGTTTTCCAAAGACATGGGACCACATAGGACAATGTTGCATTATTGAATGTTAAGGTCCCATTAGACCTGGCTATGTAGCAAATAAGATTACTATGATCATGTGAGGTCCCATTTTCTACTGTTACTGGTACCATGATGTTGTATAGTTGACTCACCAATTCCCAGACCACATCTAAAAAAGATCTGGATGGACTTCAAAAAGCAAAATCTTTTATAAGCACAGCTTGACTTATGTGGCCAGAAGAGAGACAGTTTGATCTGATGCCCAATATTGTTTAATCCTCAATCTAAATACAAGGTTGGACACCCCCAAAAGACAATTAGGTATTTTAATTTCATGTGTGCTTAAGAAGAAAACTACTTTCTTGTACTTTTCCTGTGTGTGAGGAGAGGGTAGGGGAAGTAATAATGTTTGACAAGAGAAGCATATATTACCTTAGAATCACTAGAATCAGAATCTCAGAGTGAGAAGGGAACCCAAAGGCTACATAGAATAACTGTACCTGATTATTATTTTCTGATTTGCATCTGGAAATCCCAAGTGACAAGAAAGCCTCTACCTGCTGGGAGAACCCAAGTCACTTTGGTATATCTCTAATTGTTAAGAAATAGAGACTTTTTGGAAAGTGTCAGAGTAAGATCTTACCCCAACAAAACAAATACTACTTTCTAACCATTTTCATAAGAGATGTCATATCCCCTGTCTCAGGAACAGAAATCATGCTCTAGAGGTCTTAATCTTTTTAGCTACTGAAATCCTGCTGTCTTCCCATCTCCCAGTGGGTGCTTCCTCCCTGGACCCATTGCAGACCCCAGGATCTAAGCCTTACTTTACTCCTCAGTCCCCAGGTATTCTTGCAATTCCCCTCTCCTTTCCTTCCTGTCCCAGAATGAAAATCGAATCAAAACCACCATTGTTCTAGGAAAAGTATACACCTACCTATTCCCCTACAGTTCCACTCATCCTGAATCTTTCTAAATCAGAATCCCCCTTTCTGGCCACAACTCCCCAATGTGTGTTCTCTCACCCAATAGAATGTAGTCTTTGAGGGCAGAAGAGGTTTTCACCAATGGTGTCAAAATCAAATAGAAATGAAATCTATAGCTGCACAGAATGTTGTAGGTGGCATGTTTAACATTTCTCACTCTTATACTTGTATCCCTACATCTTGGCAAAATTGTTTGGTCCATCATTAGATCTTAATAACAACTTTCATTCAAATACTACCATGTAAAGCACCAAAATTCAGAAAATATAATAATGTGTAGAATAAAAGAAACTAAAGGGCCCAATATAATTCTTTAATTTTTTTTTAAATAATAGAATACCAACTCAGCAGGCTTTTTTCTAAAATGTTTCTAGAATTCTTGGTTTACCCTCACTTTTGAGACTATTCATATGCCTGACCAGAGAGGCCTGGTGTCCCTCTTAAAAGAAAATGGCTGTGGAATAATTTGGAGTCAAGAAGCAAGAAGGTAAAGGAGAGAGGAAACCAGAAATGCAGTATAATTTTAAAAATTAACTAGTTCCAAAATAGAAAACCAAAAGAAAAAGTGAGAAAAGGGTAGAAACTCAGCTGCAAAGACTTCTAGAAAATCACTCTTAGCAAGGTCTTAGAGGCCTCTTCTTAGATCCCTTTAGGACCAGGTTGAAAGATAAAATTAGGGACCACTGAAAGTTTGCAGCAGGGAAACTTTATAAACCACTACCATCAGACCGATTTTCCACCTTATATAAAGCTTCTTCAGTAAATTGTCTTTTCTGACCCTAAGTCACTTTTGTCTACCCTTACTGTCCCTCTTCCCAAGAAAGAGAAAAAGAATCAAGGTCTAGAGGGCAAAACAATGACTTCTGAAGAGAAAAGATTGGTGATAAGAACCCCTTCAAATGATACATCCTACAAAGACGAGAAACAAAAAATGGGAAGAAGGAAAGGGAAAGAGGAGTGGGAAGAAAGGAGAGAAAAGAGAAAGGGGTCTAGAAAGGGAGTAGAATCATTTTTTTAAAAGAACCCAGAATTGTTTTAAAAAGAATCCAGTTATCAAACTACTAAAACCCCAAGATGTAAAGAAAATAATGAAAAATTAAGATGGAAATAGATATATAAAATTTGTGTGTAGCTAGGGCTAAACAATAATAGAAGTATAGAGTAGAAGGATATTTCTGCTTACTGTTCAATTAAAAAATAAAACACCGTGACAGTGAAAAGAAGGAACAGCAATGATCTAAAGAATAAAAGAAGTACAAAATATAATAAGAAAAATAAGGAAAAAGATAGAAGATGTAAATTAATACTTAAGGTAAAAAAACCATCATCTAATTTACCCATCAACAAAAATCAGTATTATAGGTAGCAGGATAAAACAAAAGATTGACTAGGTGATTAGGAGAAAAGAAGTTATAAAAAAGAAACATTAGAAAATGAATAAGTGGCTGAGACCAAAAGGAAGTAAATGAGAGGTTTTCAATTTCTGTGTTTGGCATAGTCTTTTGGATGAGTAGCTTTAGGATAGGATTAAAAAAACAATATTAGGGGGTAGCTGGGTAACTCAGTGAATTGAGAACCAGGCCTAGAGACAGGAGATCCTGGGTTCAAATCTGGGCTTAGACACTTCCCAGTTGTGTGACCCTGGGAAAGTCACTTAACTCCCATTGTCTAGCCCTTACTGCTCTTCTGCCTTGGAACCAATACACAATATTGATTCCAAGATGGAAGGTAAGGGTTTAAAAAATAAATAAAAAATAAAAAACAATATTAGTCTCGTAGGTAAAGCAAAATTACCTTATTTTGAACTTACAACTAAACTAACAGACCACTAACTTAAACCACTAGCTATAGAATCAAAAATAATTGCCCAAAATACACTAGAACACTCTTGTAATATTATAACTAAAAGCCCTCTTTTTAATGATTTTTCATTCTTAGACTACTTGTATTTTCCAACACCTTTTTTTAAGAAGGGAAAGAAGAGGAAGAGGAAGAAGAGGAAGAAAGAAAGAAGTAAAACTCATGAAAAGACAGCAATAAAAATTGATATGTTCAAGAAAAGAAAATACGGAAGTAATTTTCTATCCAACCAAGAGACTAAGACCTAATGTTAGGTCTGCTATTCCCTACTTCCTACATACATGTACCAGGAATAGCCACTTTCAATACCTAAACCTGCAGATATCATAAACCCCAAATTTAGGAGAACTAATCCACACAGTTTGGGTACTTTAAGGCCCTAAAATTAGTGAAATAAGCACTCAGGGCTTAAGCCAAGGTCAGAGATGGGAACCTCTCCTCAGCTTTTAAGAGTCCTGAAGAATTCTGGAGGAGGAGTGAAATGTAACATATCTGGTCTTCAAATAGTGAGAACCAGAGTAGTCATTACATTATCTTTTGTGATTTCTTTTTATAATGCATTTGATTAAAAAGAAAGATACCTGATCCAGTTCTCTCTGGCTCTCTCTCTCTCTCTCTCTCTCTCTCTCTCTCTCTCTCTCTCTCTCTCTCTCTCTCTCTCTCTCTCTCTCTCTCTTCTCTCTCTCTCTCCCTCTTTCCCTATCAAAGCATTACTTTTTATTTTCAGACTCATATCAATTTTGAGCTTATTGTGGTACATGGTGTAAGATGTTAGTTTCAATGTACTTTCTGCCAAACTGCTCATTCCTATATGGTAGCACAGTTCAAGTGTGCTGCCAGATATATCTCAAATATCAAAACTGTATTTTTAAAAGTATTTTAGCATTTACAAATTTTTATAACTTAGTGCCTCTTTGTATTTTATACTACTATAAATTCCTAAATATTGGTTATTCTTTAACAGAGTTTAGTAATTCAAAATGGAAGTAAAACAACTATTGCATATTTTAAGAACTTAATTCATCAAATATATGAAAAGAAAAATATCAATATCAACTTTTTATGCTACTTTGTAATTCTCTTCTTTTTCTTTGTAGATTCCCTCATGTTTAATTTTCTGAATTTAGACATTTTTTCTGTAATATTTTAAAAATGCAAATTTGAAGAGAAATCACCCAGTTTGGGCGTGATAAGAACCCTCCCAGCTCTGTGAGCTAGCAAAATCTCTATTCAGAACAAGCAAACAAACATGGAGGAGGGCTCTGGTGGCCCTTCCTAAGAGCTTAGATTTGTTCCCTCCTGTCCTTATCTAAAATATTTGCTGACTTTAGGGCTTTCCCAGTGACCTCAGAAGTGGGCCCCCTCTTTAACTTCACAGAAATAAATCAGCCCTTGACTGCCAATAGCTAGCATCAGTCTTTGTCCTCTAGGTGGAGCTCACCAGCTTCAGACTGAAAGGACTGCTACACTAGATCTATACTGCATACATCCCCATGCCTGGCCTCCCTCTCCTCCCTGCTCTGGCAGCTTCACATTCCACGTAGTTCTGAGTTTGAAAAACTGTACCTGTTCGCAAGTAGTTCATGCAGCAAAACTAATAATTTTCATGTCAGCTCCTCAAGATAAGATGTAGGCTCCATGATTGGAGAATAAAGAGAATGTTGAAATTTGTCCAAAGATGTAGTAACATTTCTACAAGAGTGAAAGCCAAGGGGAGTCATCTTTCTGATCAGTAAAATTCAGAAAGAAGAAAACAAAGTGATTCTGAACCACAGTACCATTTCCGATAGCATCTTCATGGTAGAAAAATCAAGGACTTGAATGCCATATTTTTTATTTGAAATACTTATATGCCAGGACTGTTTTACACACTAGAGAGGAGACTGTGTTACCAAAAAGGGTTGTCAAAAGAGACCTGGGTTCAATCCTGCCTCATGTTTACTGGTTGTGTGTCCATAAGGATATGATTTCACTTTCTTAAGTCCTAGTTTCCTGATTGGTAAAATGTAGATAATAATCACAGCACCACGTCAAGATCTATACTAAGGGTTTTCAAAGTCAGAAAATCCTATATTAAAAAGTTATTTTTATTTGTAAGTCCATACATAGAGATGGAATTTGGTTTACTGCCCTGTGATATCTGTCCTGTTATACCCACTAATATCCCCACTGGCTTGGAGGATTCATGAAAGGATGGGGCATTGAGTCCCAGGAAGTGGAAACAAGATGAAGGTGTGCACCCTATAAGCCCTATAAAGGTACATATGGGAGGGACCATAGAAGTAAGAATTTTTGTTTGGTCAGAGAAATTTCTCATCAGGACCATGGTGAGAGTCCCTTTTTCCAGTCTCAGAAACATCATACTTCTCATATCATCATGAATACAGATACATGTCTTTACCTAAGTAATTGATATTATCTTGTTTGTCTTCTGAATGGGTAATGTCCTGCAGATGACATGCTTGAAGTACATGTCAGTCAGGGCAGGAGTTGCCTTGATTTAAATCAAATTTTCATTACTTAGCTAAAGGTATCACTTATAGTCAAAATGTCCTTTAAAATAGTAATTATTATTAAATACAATTTATCTAGTACACTAATGTATCAAAGATTTGTGATCCCACCCTACCTAATATAACATTTATGTACATTATTTTTCACAAACCTGGTAGCTAAAGATTTTATTTTTAAGAACTGCATACTATAAATGAAAACAGGGATCGATGTTGCTGTTTTAATTATGTTGCTACATTTAATATATAAAATGACAATACTTCAAAGCAAAGCCATTGAGAATCAAACTATCCAAAATTCAATGGTAAAATGGATATTTGTTAAATAATGTTGACACCTGTAGCTGCATTTCCCATATCTCTGTCTGCAAAAAAAGTCTGTCTTTCTTCCCCTCTCTGATGCACACTTATGCACATAGGACAATCTCTAAAAAAATTACAGAATGAAAGATGGATATGTTGGGAAAGGAGAATAATGGGGAAATTGTCTCATAAGAAAGAGACTCACAAAGGAAGAGTTTTTACAATTGAAGGAGAAATCAAGGGGCAGGTACAACAATCTACCTCATGTTCAAAGAGGAAATAATATAATGTATTTACACATACTCGGTTGGGTATAGAAATATATCTTACCCAACAAAGAAGTAGGAGAGGAAGGGAACAAGAAAGTGAAGGTGATAAAAGTGAGGCAGTAGTCAGAAGCAATATAGACTTTTTGAGGAAGGACCTGATAAAAAGAGAAAGCAAGATAAAGAGATGGAATTAAAATGGAGAATATATATAGTTAATAATCATAATTGTGAATGTGAATGAGATGAATTCACCCACAAAACAGAAGCAGAGAGCAGAATAAAATAATCCAACAATATGTTGCTTACAAGAAACACACTAGAAATAAAAAGAAACAAACACACAGAGTTAAAATGAAAGGCTGCAGCAAAATCTACTATGCTTCAACTGAAGTAAAAGGCAGGGATATCAATCATTTTCTCAGACAAAGCAAAGCAAAAATAGATCTGATTAAGAGAATAATCAGAGTAACTACATTTTGCTAAAAAGTACCATAGATTATGTAATATCAAATATTTTACAATGAATTCTTCTGATAAAGACCTTTATCTCTAGTTGCTAAATGGTCAAAGAAATGAACAGGCAATTTTCAGAAAAAAAAATCCAAAATTATTTGTGGTCATATAAAAATGTTCATAATCATTATTGATTAAAGAAATATAAATTAAAACAGCTCTTAGATACCATCTCACAATTATCAGATTGGCTATATGACTAAAAAAGAAAATGGCATGCTGGATGGGATGTGGAAAATAGGGGCACCAGTGTACCATTGGTGGAATTATGAAATAGTCCAACCATTCTGGAGAACAACTAGAAACAATATCTTAAAGGCTATAAAACTGTATACTCTTTGGTCCAAAAATGCTACTAGTAGGTTTGTATCACAGAGAGATCAAAAGGAATGGAAAAGAATAAGTGTGTGTGCAAAAAATATATGTATACGCAAAAATATTTATGGCAGTTCTTTTTGTGGTGGCAAAGAATTGGAAATTGAGTAGATGACCATCAATGGATGAATGGCTCCACAAATTGTATTATATGATTGTAATAGAATACTATTGTTCTATAAGAAATGATGAGAGGAATGGTTTCAGTAAAACCTGGGAAGGTTTATATGAAATGATACAGTGAAGTGGGTAGATCCAAAGAAACAGCAATTCTGAATAATGATCAATAATGAAAAAAAAACACAAATAAACAACAACTTAGCTACTCTGACTCATAACAAAAAGAAGAATATCCACCACCATAGAATGAATACATGAAGTCCAAATGCAAACTGAAACATACCATTATTCATTACTTCCATGAATTTTCTCTAGTGTAAGCAAGATGTATCTTCTTTAACAACATGATAAATGCAGAAATATGTATTATATGATTATATATGCAACCTGTAACATATTATCTGCTTTCTTGGGGAGGAGGGAAAGGTTAGAGGAGGAGAGAGCACAAAAACTTATTATTAAGAAAAGGTATTGACATGTAATCTGGAAAAAATAATTTATTCTAATAAAAAAAAAAACTCTCTTCTGCTCAATACCATGACCTGAGACAACTCTGTATGAATTTTGATCAAAAATACTATCGCCAGAGAAAGAATTGATGAACTTTGAATGCAAATAGAAGCATACTTTATTTTTCAAATTTTTTTCTTCTTTTTTTGCGACATCAGTAATATGGAAATATAGTCAATGTGACAAGGAAATCACTTTAAAAGCCTGATATATATTAATTTAAGGTCGCCAAGGAATTCAGCTATGTAATTCCTAAATGAAAACTCAAGTCAGCAGTCAACCTTTTATGGAGTTTAATTACAAACAGGATGAAGAAAGGTATTAGAGATAGAGAGAGAGAGGGAGAAAGGGGAGAGAAGGGAATAGGGCTTAAATACCCCTTCTGTTTAGGCTGGGCCAAAAGGCCCAAGCCCTTAGATAGCTGGGGCAAAGAAAGGAGATCAGTCCCTATTACTCACATGACCAAAATGGAGAAACAGTCTCAGGGGCCTCCACCTCCAGCTTCCTTCAGAGCCAACTCTCAAAGCACCACCTCTCCAACCAACCACCCTCAGTCCTCAGACCCCTCCATCTTTAAGGAAACCATCCAAGTTCCCTCCCCTCAGTTCTCACATCTACCAATCACTGTCCATGTCTTCCCTGTGCCAATGGTGGCTCTACCTTAACCCAGGACCGCCCAGAGGTGTGTGGCTTTGCACATGTCTGTTGAAGGTCATATTCTCAAATAATTAAATCTTGATCCTTTGCTACAGCCCTTCCTAAATCCTGTTACCCTGAGTAGGGTAGAGATTGGAATAATTAAATTTTGATCTATGTTGCAGCCCTTCCTAAATCCTGTTAGGACTGAGTAGGGTGGAGATTGTAATTTCCAAGGCCTGGTTCTGTCATTCCAAGTATCTCTATTGTATCAATTCTAAAATCAATCATGACTCAAAGAAATTCCTGTTCTATGCTTAAGCATAGGTCAAAGCCCTTTCCATTGTTCAGCAAAAGGTTTCTGTCCTAAAGTAATCTTAAGAAGGGAGGAGGAGGAACCTCTCATGCCAATGGGGTTCACATTCCAATAGAGTTCCCACTATCAATAGGAAATTTTTCAAGTATGAAATTTCCCAATGGTGAAATTTCCAACATTTATAAGTCTAAGGAATTTTAAGGTTTACAATTACAAGGTTTACAATGGGGAGACTAGTCTCCCCATTGATCATTTAACATAATCATTTTGTAGTTCTAAATTCACTTCTAACTAAAGATATACACAATATTCAATTTTCTAAGAGAAATTAGAATAGTGAGAGAGGAAATAGAAAAGAAAAGAAAGCAAAACCAATGTTTTGCTAGGCGCATTGACAGAAAGCCAAATTAGGGGCAGTTCCTTTTGGCATAAATGTGTACAGTTACAATAAATGTTCAATCAAAAGTTCAGTCCAATCAATCACATCCAAAGTTCATTCTTGATCTTCTTGATGAAGTGTAGGTTTTCGGCATCTTTCTGCAACAGTTCATTCTCTGGATATAAAAGTTTCAAGCTTCTTTCTTGAAGATCTTTTCTCAAACAGAATCAAAATCTTTGAATTTTTTTATAAAAGTAAAATCTTAAACAAAATTCTTGGATTTTTATAAAAATACAATCTCAAACAAAAAAAATTCAAAAAGAAAAAAAATTCTTAGATTTTAAATTAAAATACAATCCCCCCTGAAGTAAGTATTTAAAAAAATATCAAGTTTAGGTCAGAATGCAATGTTCAGTTATGGGGGTGTATGTGTCAATTATCAAAAGAATAGAAAAATCAAAAACATAAGAAAAAATCAAAATAGGCCTTGTATAGGTTCAGTTTAAAGTAATTTCTATCCCACAAGTATGTAGGACAGAATGCAGTAATATTTCACTTAGCCATTTATAGCCAAGACTACAGGAAGTTGCCATAATATAAGAAGAAAAGAATTCGAATTGTATTTTGATGGGGGATTTTAAGGTTTACATTTACATGTCTTTACCTTAAGTAATTGATATCATCTTGTTTGTCTTCTGAATGGGTAAGGGAGAGCTAGGGGGTGTGAATCTTAAAATATCTCAGACTTGTAAATGTTAAAAATTCTCAGACTCTACCTTAGAAGATTTGGTTAAGACCATTTCCCATTTTAAACAATGAAGTTACTTGATTAGGAATGTGAGAACTCTAACGTTACTCCACTCATACTTAAGCATACTTTAGGGGAAGATAAAGTTGTGTACTCCTTACTGAACAGTGAAAAGTACTTAACCCATAATAGTAGTAGTCTCTCAGTAACTGAGAATGATGATTGTCTTTGTGAGTTTTCATCTATGACAGATGGGTGTGCACAAAGATACTTGTGTGTGAAGGAGATTTAAGTGGAAAAGTCGATGCACAGAGACAGTCCCACTCTCTCAGGGTTGGAAATCTGGGTCCAGTGGCACGAAAGGTCGTTACACCCAGAGACTTCCTCAGCTGCATTGGATGGCCTTGTTGTCCTTTGTGCTCCAACACTCCCTAAGCATTCCACAGTGCTTTGCTGCGTCACCCTCTCAGCCGTTGAACCTTCTTATTGGTTTCTTCTGCCTGTTCAGCCAAACCAGTCTTCACATGCTGGGTGAGCAAAGCCCTAATTCACCAGGGGTCTATGACCCGATTGGCTACCCTCACAAGGCTTAGCCAGCCTGTCGAAGCCGTTGCCTGGGGTGCAGCCACTGCCGCATGCTAGCAGCTACTAGGAGCCACAAGTGAGAGCTGGGTGTAAGGTGAGGGTCAGTGGCTTGTTATGGTGAAAATTTCACCTTTTAAAATTGTTATAATATTGAACAATGGCCGCCAAGGAATTTACTTATGAAATTCCTAAAATGAAACACTCAAGTCAGAATGGAGTTTATGGAGGTTTAATCACAATGGGAGTAGGGAAAAGGATAGGGAGAGAAGGAGAGAGGAGAAAAGGGAAAGGGGCTACTCAACCTCTGACCAAGGCAGAGGGAGTTTAGGCCCAAAGGCCAAGGTGGAAGGAATTAGTCCTTGACTCACGTGACTGATCTGAAGGGAAGCTGTCTGTGGGCCTCCTCTCTGTTTGAGCTTCTAACGCGAACTCCCGTCTCGCTCTCTCCACAGGAAGTGAGTGAATTCCAGAGGCTGCTCCCTACCTTACTTCCTGTGCCTCACAAGTGCCAATGGTGGCTCTAGCTTGCCTAGGACAGCCCAGGTGGGCAGTTAGTTATTTCTGATTTGTCATTGACTAGCACATTCCCATGTAGTGTGGGTGTGCACAATTTTTGGGTGCTAGATCAAGATGGAGACTTTTAAAATTCACAGGCTGGAGAGCTGCCCTAGGAGGGCACAACAAGCCCTCCATACCAGAGATACTACCCCTCTCTGAACACCCCCCCCACCCCTTAACCCATAATAAAGTGAAGCTAAAACCCTTAAGCTAAGTTTTTTAGATCTAATACAAAAGGGTGCTAAATACCTATGAAAGTCAAAAATTAATCACTAAAAGGTCAGGCAACTTGCAAACTTGCAAGGGACAAGCTTAACAAAAGAGGTGTGAAGTTTCAGTATACTCAGGTGTGAATTACTCAAAAGTTTAGTCTACTCAGGTGTGAATTAAGAATGGTCAGTCCTGTGAAAACGTCTACTGTGATTGGTAGATGTGAAAACTTAGCGGAGGTGACATAGGAGAAAATTCTCTTTAAAAGGAGGCCAGAAGGCCTCTGAAGGGGGGAGAATTCAGCCTTGGAAGCTGAAGTGGAGCTCAGGACCTGAACTGGTGGGTCTCTCTGAACACTAGAATCTTGGTTGGGGCAAATTTTGTGGTGAGTGGATTAAAGATTGACTGATCTCTTAGGCTGGCCTAGCCCTTTTCTCATTATTTCCTCTTACTCTCTCTCTCCCTTTCATTAATTCCTTAATTTGTATTAATTAAAATCTCTATAAAACCCAACTGACTTGGGTATATTTAATATTTGGGAATTTTCCCATGGTAACCACTGTATTTTTCATTTGAAACCATATTTTCGCGGTCACAGTTTAAGGCAACCACTCTTTTAACTGTCACAGGGGGAAAAGAGAATTTGGAACTTGATAAAAAAAATATTAAAAACAAACAAGCAAGAGCAACTAGATGACTTAGTGGATTGAGAGCCAGGTCTGCAGACAGGAGGTTTGGAGTCAAAATCTGGCCTTAGACCCTTCCTTGCTGTGTAACTTTGGGAAAGTCACTTAACCCCCATTGCCTAGCTCCAAGCACTAGTATGCCTTGGAAGCACTGCATAGTATTAATATCGATTCTAAGACAGAAGGTAAGGGCATTTAAAAAAAAAGGTAAATGGATGAATAAATGAATAAATAAATAAATAAGTAAATAAATAAATAAATAAATAAATAAATAAATAAACAATTAAAAAGAAAAAAAAGATAGTGTAGTAGAAAGAATACTGGGCAGAGAGTTAGAATTGAGTTTCATTCCCAATGCTGCTACTAACAAGAAATGAAACCTTCAATATGCCAATAAGCCTCTCTGAGTCTCATCTGTTTCATCTCCCTCATCGAAAAAAATGGTTATTTAGGTGAGATGAACACTTAGGACACTCTTAGCAATAATGAGCCTAACTAAAAGGCAAAAATAAAATAAGTATGTATTTTAGTCCTAGCTATTTTTGTGATAGATTTGAATAAAATACAAATAGTTTGTATACTACTTCAGACACATCTGAATTTTAGTTTTACTCCACCCGGCTTAGTCTTTAGAATTCTAGCAACCAGGAATGTATACACCCCCACTTAAGGATTAACTGTGAGGAGGATGGCCTATGACAGACATATGCTAACAAGTGACAAATAAGAAACAACTGACACGCCCTCTGAGTTGCTCTAAGCCAGGTTTAAGCTACCATTGGTACATGTGAGATGCAGGAAGTGATGTAAAGAACTGCCTATTTATTTCACGTCACTTCCAATCTCTCTCTCTCTCTCTCTCTCTCTCTCTCTCTCTCTCTCTCTCTCTCTCTCTCTCTCTCTCGGCTATATTGGGTTCTCTTGGTGACGTTGGGCTCTCATGGTGACTTTGGGAGCTCTGGGTGGTGTTTTGGAGTGCTGGCATTGTTAAGTGAGACATCTTCCTGAGAGACCTTGGTGAGCAGTAAGGCTGCTGATTCCTCCTTTCCTTGACCTCTTGAAAAGGCACTATCACCTGAGGAAGCCCCTCATCTCAGAGGAAACCTTGTGGCTAGAAGTCAAGCTAGATTTAATCCTCTGAGAAGGCCCCATGACTGAGGCCTCTGAACTTCTCTTGGCTTAGGCAAGGCTGGAGAAATCTAAAACCCTTTCCTCTCTGTTCTTAATTTCTTCCTTCTATTGTAATTAAACCACCATAAAAATCCAAAACTGATTTGGGTATTTTATTTGGATTTAATTTAAAAATTCCTGGTGTCTACTAAAATAATACATTCAGTCAACAACCTTAATTTTTATTCTTAACAATCTGGCAACCACAAAGGTTGTGACTAGTACCCTCAAATCTCTGTGAAACCTTTCTATCCTCTGTCTCTATTAATACCTCAAGTCAGTCTTTTAAGCATCTAACTCAGCAGTTCAAAAGACAACTGAGAGATCAGGTGAGTATAAAACATTTTTTTTTCTCTCTTCTCCTTAATTTGAATTGAACACAGCTGATTTTTTTTTTAACCTTAAGAGGCAGGAACCTGAGGTCTTAGCCAGGGAAGCTGTTTCCAAATCTCCCTTCCCTTAGGGAACAAACAATCCAATTAGCCAACCCTCACTGACAATACTAGCTGGCTAGATTACTCTTAAATAGGGGTGAAAAAATCTGAAGGAAGTTTTGGCCTTGTCCTGCTCCTCACGTGACTCTAGTTTTTAAATTTAAGTGAAAGGTAAAAAACCTGGTGAGGCCAGCTAGGAAAAGCAGAGGCTTTGCTCAAAGAGAGAAACAGTTTTACCCTGAAGGGGAAGGAGAGAAGGCTTGTGACCCCTCCCAAATTAAATAAAATCTCAGCCTTAGCCTCAGGCAAAAGGCTTTGTTTTCTGTCCTTTTATTGGCCTAGGAGAGTTGATTAGATTAAAAGGCTTTTAAAGGAGACTACACCCAGATCTTTTGTTTTCACTCCCTGACTTTAACCCCTAGCCAGTAGCGAAATCTACTGACTAAAACCACAATTATAAATAATTATATTATATATATATATATATATATATATATATATATATATAAATTAATAATTTATTCTATGGAATTTTCATGGAATTTGAAAAATTAGGGACATTAAAGATTTTAGAATGCCTCCCATTTCTTATGTTCTTAGGTCATTTCATTTTTATATTCCTAAAAATCACGACAAGAAATGCTACCTTGAGAAAATTTGAAGCTAAAATTCAGGAAAACATATAAAACTAATTGGATAAATACTTCTCACAGGGTCAAATGGCAAATACTACCCCACCTAAAACATGTCTGACCCTTACAAACCTGCTTCTGAACCTCTAAATGAGAAAATTCTTTCCCCCGAAATGGAGATGGAATACACCTCTCCTTTAGCTCAGCTACCGGACTGCTTCTCTCGTGGTCTGCAAATCTTGGCTGAACTTACTTCCCAAGACACTTCTCCTGAAATCCCAACTTCTTCTGAAATCCCAGTTTCTCCTGTTCTTTCTCTCACCCAAAAACCAATTCCAACCCCAAGGAAATCTTGTCCTTCTAAAGAAACTCTTCTTTTATGAGGGATGGCATAAGCTATACTGGAGCTGCTATAGTCACAGAATTTGCCACTGAGTGGTCAGCTTCACTGCCCTCTAATATTAGTGCTCAAGGTGCAGAACTCATAACCCTTAAACATGCCTGTATAATTGCCAAGGATAAAAAGGCAACAATTTATACAGATTCTAGATATGCTTTTGACATTTGTCACTCAGTCAAGATACTATGGCTCAAGAGAGGATTTTTAACCTCAATTGGAAAATCTATAGCTAATGCAGAAATTATTAATTAAATTCTTTCTTCTCTCCATCTGCCTGAAGCCCTAGCTGTAGTTCATTGCTCTGCCCATATAGGTGGCACTGACCCTGACTCTAGGGGAAATGACCGAGCAGATACGGTTGCAAAGCTAGCAGCCATAGAAGGGCCAGAATTAATTTTAACATTAACAACCATTGATGACTTAAATTTATCACTTTCCTATAATGAAAAGGAAGTGGAAAAATGGAAGCAAAAATTTAAAGCAAAACAGATTAATGGAGTATGAGCGTAATCTGAAGGAAAACCCTTGTTCCCTAGAAGTTTCTATCACCAAATTTGCCAATCTGTTTATAAAAATGGTCACTTTGATACCCAGGGCATCATGAACTATGTTAAAAGAGTATGGATAGCTCCTGGTATAACTACTATAGTCTCTAAAGTGTGTACAGCCTGCTCTACCTGCCAAGCATATAACCAACACACCTTTCATGACAAAGCTTTTGGTGGACATCCTCTGGTTTACACATCTTTTGAGCACCTACAGATAGATTTCATAACAATGCCAAAGACTAGACATTATAAATTTTGTCTAGTCATAGTAGATCAACTGACCAGATGGCCAGAAGCATTTCTTATAGCCTGAGCCACAGGGGCTTTTGTTGCTAAAGTGCTTTTAAAAGATATTATCCCTTGCTTTGGCCTGCCAGCACATATTGATTCAGATAGGGGAAGTAATTTTACTGATTCTGTTCTAAATCAGATATATTCTTGGTTGGGGATAACTCTCAAATTTCATGTTCCATATCATCCCCAGAGCTCAGGCCAAGTTGAAAGAATGAACAAAGAACTTAAAACTATGATTGGCAAATTATGCACTGAGACCCATTTAAAATGGCCTGAAATTCTCCCTCTGGCCCTATTTTATCTTAGAAGCAAGCCCAGGGGAGACCTATACATCTCACCATTTGAGATGCTTTTTGGACATCCACCTAAACAAGCTAAGCCTTTCTTTGCTGGATATACATCACTATTAGGGGGAGATATTACTATTGCTTCCTATATATGGGAATTATAGCACAAACTGCACAAACTACAAGAATCCGGAATTGCAGTACAAGCCGGACCACTAGACTTTTCACTTCATGACTTGAACCCAGGAGACAACGTGTATATAAAGAACTTCCAGCATATTGGAACAACTCAGCCTTCCTGGGAAGGGCCATTCCAAATATTTGTTAACTACTCCAACATCTAAAAAGATTGGAGCGAAGAACTCTTGGATTCATTGCTCACATGTAAAGAGAGCATCTTCTATTGAAATTGACTTACTGGATCCTATACATGCATTAGAGATAATAATCCATTGACAAGTGGAAGCTATTTTTTTAACACATTAAATTCCTGAATTTTCCCCTTATTTTTATTATTCCTTTTCTTTTCTTTTTCTTTTTTTAATTTTTATTTATTTATTTATTTATTTATTTTTATTTAAACCCTTACCTTTCGTCTTGGAGTCAATACTGTGTATTGGCTCCAAGGCAGAAGAGTGGTAAGGGCTAGGCAATGGGGGTCAAGTGACTTGCTCAGGGTCACACAGCTAGGAAGTGGCTGAGGCCGGATTTGAACCTAGGACCTCCCGTCTCTAGGCCTGGTTCTCAATCCACTGAGCTACCCAGCTGCCCCTTCTTTTATTTTTATTAGAATATTTGACTTTTTCCCTTTTCTTATTTCTTGTGCTTAAGGCACATACAATCAATATTTTTTTTATTCTGAAATAACATAAGTTTAAAATAAATATGTACTTGCTGTATTAATACATACCCAAAAAGCTTTAGACTGTGGGAACCTGCCATTTATTGATAAATGATATGGGACTGTGATTAATGTTTGTGTCTGATTCTAGGAAATGGGATAAAAAAAGGAACTCAGACTTCATCTATATAGTGCCATAGAAGCACAGACTTAACCTGAATAGTGCCAGAAAGAGCACACAGGTAAAAAAGAAAGAAACCAATCCCAGTAGGATTGATGAACTTCTAAGATATTACAAAAGGATTTGAACTTAGTGTGAGACTCGAAGTTGTGACGCTTCACATATGTTAAGATGTAGGACTTCCTTGTATCCACACTCTTTGTGAAATACTCATAGACAAGTACCAAAGTTTGACCATCATCCTGGTTCCCCATATCCCTGAGAATGACAAAAAACATCAGACAAGAGAATGACACTTCCCTATCACACATAAAAATCTAGTTCTTTTTCTCTCTTATAGTATGGCAACTTCCTGTATGTAGTCTTGACTGCAAATGGGTAAGTGAAATATTACTGCATTCTGTCCTATAGAGTTGTGGGATGGAAATTATTTTAATTGGACCCTAATAAAAGGACCTGTTAGAAATTACTTTAATTGGGCCCTGATACAAGGGCCTATTATGAATTTATTCTTGTTTACTTAAAATTTTATATATATAGATTTTGATATTTTGATTCTGATTCTGATTTTTTTCTTTCTCCCAAAAGTTTAACTTTCTTATATATTTTTCTTCATGTTTTTGATTTCTTTCTCTCTTCTTTTGATAATTGACTCATACACCCCCTTAACTCAATCATGCATCCTGAGCTGAACTGGGTGTTTCTTAACACTAACTTCAGGGGGGGTGTATTTTAATAAAAATCCAAGATTTAAAATTTTTTGTTTGAAAAAGGATCTTCAAGGAAAGAAGCTTTCTAACTCCTAAAATCCAGAGAATGAACTGTTGGCAGCAAGATAGCTGAAAACCTACATTACATCAAGAAGATCCAGAATGAATTTTGGGTGTGGTTGATTGAACTGAAGGTTGATTGAACATTTAATTTGAATATATACTCTTATGCCAAATTGGACTGCCCCCAAATGGTTTTTGTCAATGTGCCAAGCAAACATTGGTTTTTCTGTCTTTCTCTGTTCTCTTTCCCTCTTCTCTCTAATTATTGTAGTTTCCTCTTAGAAGGTGAAATTTTGTATGCACCTGCATTTAGAAGAATTTAGAGGTTCAAGATGATTATGTTTAGTGATCAGTTGTGGAAACTAGTCTCCCAAACATCATCAGTGGGGATTGTAAATTTTAGTTTTACTCCACCCTGTTTAGTCCTCCACTTAAGGATTAACTGTGAGGAGGATGGCCTATGACAGACATGTGCTAGCAAGTGACAAATAAGAAACAACTGACAGACCCCCTGGGCTACCCTAAGCCAAGCTTAAGCTACCATTGGTACATATGAGACACAGGAAGTGTCGTAAAGAACTGCCTATTTATTTCATATCACTTTCTCTCTCTCTCTCTCTCTCTCTCTCTCTCTCTCTCTCTCTCTCTCTCTCTGTGTGTGTCTTTGGGCTCTCTCAGTGACATTGGGCTCTCACATTGTCGTTGAGAGCTTTGGGCAGCATTTTGGCTTACTGGTGGTGTTTGGCTCTGTAGTGTGGTTTAGGTGAGGCGTCTTCCTTGAACGACCTTGGTGAGTGGTAAGGCTACTGATTCCTTCCTTTCCTTGACCTCTTGAAAAGGCACTATTCCCTAAGAAAGCCCCTCATCTCAGAGGAGACCTTGTGGCTGGAAGCCAAGCTAGATTTAATCCTCTGAGAAGGCCCCTTGGCTGAGGTCTCTGAACTTCCCTTGGCTTAGTCTAGACTAGAGAAATCTTTTACCCTTTCCTCTCTTTCTTCTTCTTAATTTCTTCCTTCTATTGTAATTAAACCACCATAAAAATCCCGAACTGACTTGAGTATTTTATTGAGATTGAGTTTAAAAATCCCTGGCGGCCACTAAAATAATATAATTAATCAATAACACTAATTTTTACCCTCAACACAGATGAATATAATGTATGCTCTCAGATTATCCAATTTATTCAATCCCCATATTATTCCTCTTTATGCATTGGCTTTTGAAGATAACTGGTGTTATCTTAGCCACATCTCTTACAAATAGAATACTTCCTTCTTTCCTCTACCACTATCACCATCCAGGTGTAGTTCCTTATCAGTAGTCTGCTGTTTTGGAATCCCAGCCCCAGACTCTTTTATTTTGAGGAGGTAGGGCAACTTGATTAATCAATCAAAGGATTATATAGAAAATACATATCTTGATTAAAAAAAAAGTCTTGTAGTAAAATCTCTCACACCTTCTTTGGTGAACTGTGATATGTGATTGAATTTATCACTAAAAATAGTACTAGTACTATTTTTAATAGTACTTTAACCCAAAAAATGGATATCCTTTTATGGTCCATGTTTTTATGCTAGTTAATAGAGAGGTACTAAGATTAATATTTTTGTTTATTTGTTTGTTTCTTTTGCTTCAGGGCCTAGAGAGCTTTTATTTCCATTGCTTTGCTTCAAGAAGACCTCAGGAGGTAGAGCCATTAAATGAATCAACAATAACTTTATAGAAAATATTACTATTGTTTGTTGTTTTTGCTGCTGCTGCTACTGCTAATTCATCATGAGGGGAATGTTTTGACAATGAATAAGCAAAGCATTAATTAGCCAACAATTACTCTGGACTTTCAAAGGAAATCAAGGAAATAATTTTCATGGTAGTGGCAATTTTTGCTCCTACTTCCTTGCTAACATGTGGCAAAATGAGAAAATAATGTGTAAACAAAATTATATTTGGAATATGTCATTGGTTGTTTTGCAAATATGAATATAATTTCCAATAGAGATGGTTAAATTAAGTCTTGGCACATTGTATTGATAATAATTAAGCAACAGAAATGATTATTTTTGTTGAACATGAATTGGGATGACAAAAATGAGGTATCTGTCATGTGTTATTGGTTAGTCTTCTCCAACAATATACTTCAGAGTATCCTCATTAGTTTAAAATACTCTTCTCAGCTTGAATATTTGCTTCTGAATCATGAGGCATAAAGGTGACATTTAAGACTAGGCTTCATAAATTCCTTAATCTCAGCTGAGGTAAAAGCATACTCCAGGAATAATAGTGTCTTGACTTTTGGCTTGCTATAAACAAAACAAAACTTGATGCTATGAAGATAAAAATGAACCAGGCCTGTTCCTGGAGATGATTTTATTTTGTGGAAGGATATTTGACACATGTACTCAAATGGACGTGTTCTCTCACTGATTGAAAATTTTCTCTGGAGACTGGTTTGTAACCTATTCATACCTGTCTATATGTTGTGACTCTTTATGATGTTATGAATGTTTACCACAGAAGATTCATTTAACCTACTAGAGGATTTCCTTGTTCTCTCATGACATCACTGAAGATGCCATTCTGTTAGTCCTTGACTTCCGCACTCATCCCATATTCTCTTCCTATCATACATTTCTCTGTGCATTTTTACTCCTGTGATTCTTTAAATGAAAATCAAAGAAAATATTAATAAAAATTGAAAGTAGAACAACAATAACCACAAAGATTGAACTAAAATAAAACTAGGAGCTAATTTTATGGGGGGGGATAAAATAGATACACTAGTGGCTGATTTTATTTAAAAATGAAAGAAAATTGAATTACTACTATTAAAAATGAAAAGGGTTAATGCACTACCAATGAAGAGAAATTACATCATTAGGAGCAATTTTGCCTAATTATAAATGGGTGAATATTTACAAAAAATATAAACTGCCTAGATTAATGGCAAAGCAAAAAGAATACTTCAATAAATTTTTCTTAGAAAATGAATGTAAATAAGCAATCAATGAGCTACCTAAGAAAAATTCCCCAGGACCAGATGGATTTACAGATTAATTCTATCAAACACTTAAGGAATAATTAATACTATAAATAAATTATTTTTAAAATTCCATAATGGAGATGTAACAAATACCAAATTCCTTTTCTGATACAAATATGGTTTTGATACCTAAGGCAGAGAAAGCAAAAACAGAGAAAGAAAACATAGGCCAATATTCTTAATGAATATTGATGCAAAATTTTAAATAAAACATTGGTGAATTTATTCAGCATCATATCACAAAGATTACATACACTTTGTCCAGGTAGAATTTATAACTAACTGTTGTAAATCTGCAGCTTGTAAAGCTTCAGATACCTTCAGCTAGGTGGTGCAGTGGATATAGTGCCAGACCAGGAGTTAGGAAGGTCCATCATCTTTTTGAGTTCAAATATGGCCTTAGATACTTCTTAGCTGTGTAACCCCAGCCAAGTCACTTAACGCCCATTGTCTAGCCCTTTCCTCTCTTCTGCCTGTTTTTTTTTTTTATGAAATTTTGTGTGTCTTGTTTGCAAACCTTTCAGCACCGCATACATATTATCTGTAATTATCATTGTTCTCTTTCAGGGTAACATAAATTTGATCCTGAATCCTCATGGCAGAAGAGCATCCACTTTGGCAGGTGAGTTAATAATAATGTTATGTTGAGTTCTCAGTGCCAGTTTTTAAGAATATTACTTACAACCAGATTACTTAAATGAAAATGGTTGAGTAGAAGAAATACAGGATTTAGAGAAAAAATATTTGGGTTTGATTCCTAATTTTTTTAAAGTTTATTTATTTAATGAATTATTTTAGAATATTTTTCCATGTTTACAGGAATCATGTTCTTTCCCTTTCCTCCTTCTACTCCCCCTCCCATTGTCAGCAAGCAATTCCACTGGGTTTTACATATGTCATTGATCAAGACCTATTTCCATATTATTAATATTTGTGCTGCTATATTCGTTGAGTCTACATACCCAATCATATCCCCATTGACCCGTGTGATCAAGCAGTTGTTTTTTCTTCTGTTTTTCAACTCCCACAGTTCTTTCTCTGGATGTGGATATTCTTTCTCATAAGTCCTTCAGAAATGTCTTGGATCATTGCATTGCTGCTAGTAGAGAAGTCTATTACAAATTCTATTGTACCACAGTATGTCAGTCTCTATGTACAATGTTCTCCTGGTTCTGTTCCTTTCACTCTGCATCAATTCTTGGAGGTTGTTCCAGTTCACATGGAATTCCTACAGTTCATTATTCCTTTTAGCACAATAATATTCCATCACCATCAGATACCACTATTTGTGCAACAATTCCCCAATTGAGGGGATCCCTCATTTTCCAACTTTTTGCCACTACAAAGAGCATGGCTATAAATTCTCTTCTGCCTTTGAACTGATATTTAGTATCAATTTTAAGACATAAAGTCAGTTCTTTTAACTTATTTAGAGGTAAGATATCGAGAGTAGATATTTGCTATCAATTCAATTTAACTCAATTTACCAAAACTTTATTAGTTATAGAACTATGGAAGTAACTAAACAATTCTATTGATGAATCTTTAGGGTCATGTGGTGATAGGTATCATTACCAAGGAGAATCAAGCAGGGAGGGTCTTGGGTAGGGACATCATGGGGCTTTATTTTAATAAATATTGATATGTGTAATTATATATACATATATATATAACTTATTATATGCTTAATGATTGGATTTTAGAGGTTATATTTGAACTTCAAAGTCATATAAACTCATCTAAGATGGCAGTGCTGATAGTATGGGGAAATGAGCTATAGCCAAAAGATTCAATTGTTTCCTAATTAGGTCAGGATAGTATCACTCCAGTCCAGCCAAAGTAGAACAACTGAGTTCAGTGAATAAGGCTCAGGGGAAGTTGAAAACTGAACAGCCAGAAGTCAGCTTGCTTCTTGAAGCCACATGATTTAACTTTGGGTCTAGACCTATTTCCCATACTCTGTTGTCATGTCAATTTATGTACAACTCTTCCTCTGGCAACTTGATAGCTCAGTCAGTCAGTAAACATCCACAAGGACCAATTATGTGCCAGGAACTATGCTAAATGCTAAGCATCTGAAGAAAGGCAAAAGACAGTATTAGTACTCCAGGAATTTACAACATGAAAAAGAAAACCATAAGGGAGAGGGAACCCATCACAGGAGCATTATGGAATCTGGAGGAGTACAACTTGGTGATAATTGAAGAGATGGCTAGCTTGGGCATGCACCTCAAATGGAAGTTCAGAGAGGAGCTTTTTATTCTCTACCCTCCAGTCAGAGGAAGGCAGGGACCCTCGGGGCAACAGATGTTGAGGAGGTGTCCAACAAGCGCTAAAGAGATCTTCTCTGGATGAAGAGACACTTGGAACATGACAGGGAAATCCAGAGCATTGTAGACAAGTGGGAAGAGTCCTATTGATTCAATATCATGAGAGAAATCAGGATATCTTTCCATCTACAAATTCCCAGTAGCAGCAGGAGCAAAACAAATCTGGAATCTGTAATAACATGACTTCTGGGCATCAGCATTTGACATAGTACTTACAGACTGGTAAACAAGCATGTAGCCATGTGTATTGAGCCAAATACTTCAGTACTGCATATATGACCACATAATTGAGACCATTGGTTTATCCTTAGAAAAGAATTCTACAAAAGATCTGTAATTAGTTGAAATGGCAGTTACAAAAGTACAATTGTGGGATTTTCTGTACTCCATTGTCAGTGCTTGGATAGCTGCATTCTGTATAATAACCCTTTCCCTGGGTAATAAGCAACTAGTGCCTCAGTGACCTATGGAATTTCATGACTAAGAATTGCTACTATATCATGAAGTGATGATCCAGCCAGAAATATCAATATTGTTTTTTTTTCCCTTTATCATACTGTGCTGCCCCAAAATTCCAAAAATCCTATTCATGATGAGTCCACTATGAGGAAGCCTTTGTTTCAGCCCTAAGCAATGGTCATCTATTTTAAAACAAAGTATTTAAAAATACTTATACTTACATCAATATGAATGCTCCATCCATTAATTAGATCCTGACCATCCTACAATTCAATAGAGAAATAAAAATCCCAAGTTGGTTTATACAAAAAGAAAACACACAAATATAATTTTGTGTATACACACACACATCTATACATACATACATATATGTTTATAGTCTTTCTGCACTTGACAGTCTTTGGCTGACAGAAACAGGATACAGAACCAAGCTCATACTAGGAACTTCTCCATTTTGAAAGGACTCATCAGGGATTGTGCTTCATTGCTAAATCTTCAGAAATCCTGAGTCATTTCTAACCAAAACAAAACATTATAAAATTTGATTTTTCTGGGAAACTAAATGTTTCTATTTTTATTCTGGAGTAAGTATAAGGAAATGGGTTACTTTTCTTGAATGAATAAAATGTCAATGGGAACTATTCTAAGAGAGGTATGTTTGGGATCTCCTTTTTATGTTCATTTTTTTCCCCTTTGGCTATCTGCAGTCACTTGAGATCATGGTAGTGGATTCTGAAAGGCTCACTTTCTCAGAATGGCACTTCTTTTTGTACAATATGTACCTCACATTCTTGAAATGGTAAGCAAAATATCAGTGGAATTTTCCATATCCCAAATAAGGTTGGTTTGTCTGGACTGACTTAAACATATCATGTTGGTTACATTTTTTATATTCTGTTCACCCTTTTGGCAAAGGTTTTTCCATACTGCGTTTCATGGGTGGCATATAAAATAGAAGCTATTTCTTTAATTTCTGTAATACTCAAGAGTTCATTTGATATTGACTAGGGTTTGGTCCTGGACCATTGCTAATGTGCAAATTTGATCCAATAGAACTCAGAAGGTACTACTGGAACATTTCCTGTAAATTCTATATGAAAGACAACATATAACTAAAAAGATCTCACAAATTATAATGTCGATACAGATGATACAACAGTGTAATACAAATTTGTGTGCTCATTAAGCTGTAGTTTCTTTTTATAACATTTTAAATATTCAGAATATCTGATGAAATATGTTTTCATTAATCCCACAAATTTGCCAAATTCTTTCATTTTAGGTAAAGCAATGTAGGTAAGAGATCTTCTATATTATAAAAATTATTATTATATCTCTTATTTGGTTCAATTGGCAAATTCTTTTACAGGGTTTTGCATGAGGAATTTTTTTTTATTTCTTTGATTTTTGCTTGATTTCAAGATCAAAGTACAATTTCTCTTGGTATAAATCCCAGGCAGACTAATATCATATTCTTAAATATTCTCAAAACCTCAGTTTCATTGTTAGAGCCTATATTCAATTGTAATTTTAAAAGAATTTACAAACTGACAAAATATGAACTCCAGATGTTAGAGAGTTAGTGAGAAGACAAGAAAGCTAATGCTTTATTTTTGGAATTGTTGAGTGGTCCAACCATTCTGGATTTCAATGCGGATTAATGCAAGAAAATGACTAAGTAGTATTTATCTCTTCACCCACCAGACCCATTACTGGACACATATGAAGCTCTAAGCAGTTAACACAGAAACAAAAATTCCAAATTTTCCAAATACCAAAATTTCCATGGCTATACCTTTGTGATAATAAATAACTGGAATGAAGGTAAGTATTCATTGTTTGGTGATTGGCTGAACAAACTTTAACATATGAATGAAAAAGAGCATTTTGTGTAATTTGTATAACTGATACGGAACCAAAAGGTTGAAGTAGGAGATCAATGTACAAAATGACTAGAATAATATAAATGAAAATCTGTAAGGGAATATAAAAGATAAAGGGAAATCACTAAAGTAATATAAACGAAAATAAGTTTTAGAAAGTTTGAATTGGAGTTATGGAGGAACCAATAAAAATTTCAGAGAAAGGTAATGAAAAGTAGTCTCCTCCCTCACAAAAATAGGAGAGATCATTTTATCCATGTCAAACCATACATAATGTGTCTGGGTCAGATTTTTTTTTTAATTTTCTATGTCACAAAAGATAGTTCAATCAGGTGAGAGTAAAAGGAATGATTTTATGATATAACAATGATGGAACTATAAAACGCATCATTAAAATAAATCTTTAAAAACCTGACTATACATAGAATCTTTTTAAAAAAGCAATCAGAGAGGAGAGATATTAGGAGATTAGGGAGACAAAGGCTTGCAAGGAGGCTTTTTAAAATTCTATGTCAATGATAATAGGCCTTCACAATGTTCATAGAAAAGGAAGTGGACAAGAGGAGAAAGATTTGATAAATGATAAACAAGGTCTAATTGGCAAGACTTAGTAATAGAATCAATATAAGACCATGACTGGCAATTCAAAGATAATTTTTATAAATGATATAAAAGATAATTAGAAGGAATAATTCTTATTCTAGGGTGATAACTTTGATTCATAGCATTTCTATCAACCTATATTGATGTGCTTTCATGAAATAAAGCATTTTATTTAAATTAACATCTAATTTTTAATACTATTTCTTAAAAATCTATCCTAACTGAAATCCATTTCTTTTGAAATTTAGAAATGTGTTCCCATTAAGAATCTTTCTCCCTTGACTTCTTCTCTGTCTTGACTTCTTCTCTTCCTCTCTCCCATCTACATATTTAGTTAAATCCAATTAACTTCTGGCTAAACTGGAACTCTGGTTTCTACTTCCATTTAAAAATTAAGCATATAGAATTCTCAACTCTTGATATAAATTTTATGTGAATTTCCACAGGTTTTGGTGAGTTTCTCTTGATTGTTATTAAATAATTTAGACCTGTCTTTATTAAATGAAAACCATAAGAAATGACATCAATTTTGCTACCTAGAGGTAGCCCATCATTATGTTTGTGAATTCTAATACCCTCTCCCTCTATCCAAAGATGACTAGGTTAAAAATCTATGGTGAAGAGGAAAGTGAGAAGAATTGCTGAATACAGCGTATATTTTCCTTATTTCATCACAAATACACATACACACACTCACACACACTACATTTAAAAGGTCATACTAAAACAACTATATTTTGGGAAGTTGAATTTAAGTTAGAGGTAAAAATGTAGACTGAATCATGTACCATACTTTGAATAAAGAATACATCAGAGGTTCCCTAGTCCCACTCATATTTGAAAATGTATGCCCTATACAACATAACTGATTGATGATCATCTTATCTATTCTGAAGCACCCCAATGAAGGAAAACCTATAGAATTGTGTGATTCTACTTGTGGATCACTCCAATTATTAAGAGAATTTCCTTTGCATTATATAAAAATAGCAATATAATTAGTTTATATAAGAATCTATCAGAGAAAAAGAAGGTAGGGTGAGTTCTTCCTGACCCTGTTCTTTTCTACCTTGCTCTCAGCTCCCATGTGTCAGCTATAGCAAGTAAAAGATGAAATGCCTGAGGAACAAAGGTTCTAGTTCCTGAGCATATGGATTTGCCTAACAAATCAGGACCAGACCTCCTCAACTTAAAGCTGAATGTGAAATTCAGCAATCATACTAAATAAACAAACAAACAAACGAATGAATGAATAAATAAATGAATGAATGTATGAATAAACAAATAAATAAATAAACAAATAAATAAATAAACAAATAAATAAATGAATAAATGAATGAATGAATGAATAAATAAATAAATAAAAGCTATTGTCTGGGATATAAATTTAAAAATCTTATTTCTAATTGAAGCAAATATAATGGACCATCCAAATTGGGAAGAAGAAAACAAACAGGTGCAACTCCCTGAAATCAGGAAAAATCTGGGGTCCCATTCCCCCCAAATGTTTGTATTCAATCAAAGGATCATGGAAATAATACCTGATTAACCAGAACAGGGCCAGTTTTTGAGATAATACATATAGATTGCTTGGAATGAATATATAATTGTGAGAAAACTCCTTGCATCAGTCTTCTGATCTGACTAGGTTTCTGGTTACCATAATCCAAGTCCTTAGTTAAAGGTTTCTAAGCAGAGAGATGTATTCCAGCTTCCCCAGCCACACAGGGCTGGATTCAAACAACACAATAAAGTCTTCTCTCAATTCCTACAATTAAATTTTTCTCACAAGACAGAAATTGGACTAGACCCATAATTGAATTGTAAGGGAATTGAGCTAGATCCCTAACTGAGTCAAGGATGGAGTCTGTGGTTTACTCAATCCTCTCTACTACTTGCCATTATAATCCCTTCCATTTCTTCACTGCCTTCCCAGTGACATCTAGGCACCAGAAACCCAGGGTCTCTAGATCCTCCTACTCTTACTCCCCGACCTGAATACATGCTTTAAGGCAATTTTTCTAGGAACAATTTGTGGTTCTTGCCCTGGCCACAAAAATTTCTTAGTTATAGTTCTGCCACCATCACCCAAGAGAAGCAACAACCCAAAGCTTTTTTGACTCCTAGTTCAGTGGTTGGATCTCCTAACTAACCCAAGAATGCCTGATCTTGATGATTGGAAAATGATCATTCCCATTTCTCTTTATCTGAAAGGCACAGTAATGGAGGCATACAGGATACAGGAATAGATTACTTTTGTTTTTCAGTCCAGGTTTCAATTCATTTTTTTTAAAATCACTTCCCCTTTATTTGTGTCAGGCAAGCCCTATAAAAACAAATCCAGTCATTTAAATTTGATCATTCCTTGCACTTGGAGAGGATTTTGTAAGATATGTCTCAGTAAAAATAATGCATATTGCAATTTGTTAGAAATTGTATAACCATGCAGCATGAAAATCCTTTTCAGCTTAAATTAAGCCACAGTGGTTAGCTTACAAGGATTGAGTGCCCTGGGATAAGGGATCCTACAGCTTATTCCTGCCAGGAACTGTTAATCAGCTCTTTCCTTATATGTATCATTTTTTCCTCTGAAATATAATAAATATTCTGACATACATTGGATTTCACAGGATCAAAATGGATCAGTTGCAAGGTCAAAACCTCCGTGAGCTGTAATCAACTCAACTAAACTTGTGAAAAGTACTTCAACAAGCATAGAAATGATCAAATTTAGCACTTCATTCTTGCAAGATTGTACAAATTTTTGAACTAGAACTTGGTTGTTTGTATGCTGCTGAAATACTCTAAGTACTGTGTAATTAGAATTTTGTATCCCAGGACTTCATTTCCCAGAATTCCTCTTTCATCCCCACATTTACGTCCTTATGTTTTGTAGATAAAAGTTTCTGTAACTCTGTCCTCTCTCTCTCTTCTCTCACTTTCACAGCCTGGGAAACTACTCTTTACTCATGGATTTTACTTTCCTCCACTTGAAGTGATTATTAATAAATCTTATAAAATATAATACATGGGGTTATTGGAGATTAATTTTAACCTTACAGTATCCTCTAAATTTAGACCCTCTAAATGTCTCACCCAGACACAAAGTCCCAATGACCTCACTCTACCCATAAATCTGACTTTGAATCTCAGTTCCCTAACCTAGAAAATTCCTAATACTAAATAACTATTCAGTACTGAGTCTATGAATTTAGT
This sequence comes from Monodelphis domestica, assembly GCF_027887165.1. Classification (NCBI taxonomy): domain Eukaryota; kingdom Metazoa; phylum Chordata; class Mammalia; order Didelphimorphia; family Didelphidae; genus Monodelphis; species Monodelphis domestica. The sequence goes on from NC_077233.1 coordinate 106,268,946, forward strand.
TCTCTCATTTTATGGTCTAAAAGCCATGATACTTATATCAAACTTCCTGGAAAGAATTCTAGAGAGAATTAAAACTACAAAGGACTTCAATGCTCCTTGGACCACGCCTCAATCATTTTACATATGAGGAAACTAAAACTCAGAGAGTTAAATTCATTTAATGAAGTTCATTCCAGAATGAGTCCAGTCATTAAGGGCTAAAAATGAAATTTCAACCCATATATTTTGACTCCAAGTAGAATGTATTACTTGCTATGCTACTAAGGAATCTTAATAAAAGAGGGTTCCAATATTTGTTGATCCTAGCAAATTTGTCTTCTTTTTCCTTCCTTCCATTTCTCCATATCTTCATTTTACTCATTTTTTGAAAAGCTAGATTGGCTTTCTAGAGGCTTTCTGGTAATTTTCCCCTCAATATGGATATGGTTATCTTCAGGAAAAAAAGCTATTTTTTCATGTGCATGACATGAGAATAATATTTAATGTTTGTTAGTAGTCAGGGTCCAATAGATTGAAGAAAATGTTTGTACAGGGAGCTTCCAATTTGGAGAACAGACAATTGACCAAGGGGAAACTGCCCCCTCTCTATTTCACATATTCATAAACGGAATAATCATTATTTTGAAAGCACAGTGAAGTAACTGCTTCCTCTGAGGTATCATTTACATTTTCAGACATCATTTACATTTTATATTATTGATTAATATCAGACTTTTTTTGAAGCTCTTACATTATATCTTAGAATTAATAATATGTATTGGTTCTAAGGCAGAAAAATGGTAAGGGCTAGGCAATGGGGATTTGCCCAGGGTCACACAGCTAGGAAGTGTTTAAGACCAGATTGGAACCCAGGATTTCCCATCTCCAGGCCTAGCTCTCTATTCATTGAGCCCCATCACTTTCCCCTATCAATATTTCTTAAACCATTGTGATGTAGTATAAAAAACATTGGCTTATGAGTTTAGTCCCAGGTCTACCACTGACTAGGTAAGTGACATGAGCAGCACCACTTAAATTGTTTTCCATTTGTAAAGGTCTCTAAGACTCCTTGGACTAATTAAATCTATTATAAATAAGAATATTAAACCACCAGGCATGCCTCTATCTCTCTATCTCAACTGCTCTTGATCTGAAAGGGAAGCTGGCTGGTATAGGGGATAGAGGACTGATCTTCTCTTCTTTCATCATCACCTTCATCTCACTGGTCCTAAACTGCTAAAAGGGACTGTGGGAATAGAATACGTCAAGACACATCAAGTGCAAAATATTGCTCAGAATTCAACATTGAAAATAGGATTATCTCAATATGTCATTTGTTAATGTTACTCTGTTGCTCAGAACCCATCAGTGACTTCCTGGTGTTCAGACCACAAAATATAAGCTGCTTAGGCTTGTATTCAAGTCTTCCACAATGTGGTTTTAAACTCCTATAGCCTTACATTTCATACAGTCTTTATCTTCAATGAATCCTTTATTGTCCAATGTAACTGTGGACATGTTTATTAAAAAAATATCCACAAGTACTATATAAATGTACCATTTCTAAAGAAAAGAATCATATTCTTTAAAATTTTAAAACCTTACATCTAATGAACTGCAGACAGCCATTTCCCCCTTATCTCCTTATGAAATTCCAGTATCCAAAATCTTAACATTTGAAGAAAATACCTGCATCGATTTTTAAAAATTCTTTTCCTAAGCCTCCCTCAGTGTATCATTTTCTACATATCTCAAACTCAGACTCCTTTTGGCACATGCCCAACTTTTTCATGGGTGTGAACATTTTTGGTATTTCCTAAGGAAGACCTACATTCTTTCCCAGGACATAGTGGCAAGTTTCAATGCAAATAAAAAAGTGCCTTTTTCTGACTATAAAATTGATCTCTCTTGCTGGAAGAGCCAGCTTTATAGCCTCAGAAGCTTGCAACCAAAAGAAAGATTGTCTGTGAGAAACCCTCAGGACATGCACCTCTTCTCCAGTCTCATTTGGTAGAGCTAAATATTTCTGCCAACTGATCCTTCAACAAGAGATTAAATCTCTTCTCATGAATGGAGTGGAGAGGAATGACAGTGATGAAGATCAAAAGATTCTTGCAACATGGTTAAAGTCAGTGCAGTAGTAAAGATAAAGCAAAGCTTCAGAGTTGAAAAATCTCCTAACATGATTTTAATACTCTTTGAACCCTTGGACTTAAGGAGAATAGCTGTTATAACTGATCTGTTACAAAAAGAATTTTTATTACTGTCATTTTCATTTCCTTGGCCTTATCTAATACCAAGAGGCAAATTTCCCTTAGATTGCTTGCAAAGAGAAGTGAAAAAATAGATATGAAAGCAATAGAAGAGAATACCACTCATGATAAGAAATAAATGGAATGTTTTCATAGACTTATGCAATGTTTTCCTTTAGAGGACAAGTTCTTTTAGGTCCTAATGAGTTGAAATAGCTTCAATTTAGGAGTAAAAAAGTAATTATATGTGTCTGTCATTCAAGATCAATATAGAGGATCATTACTAGATAGATGGATGTTCACCAGGTAGCAAAGTTGGGGCACCAAAACTCAAGGAGACTATATGCATAGGCATGAAAGGAATTGGATTGCTATAGATTTATGTTTATGGAAGAACATGCTATGCTTATTAATTTATTAAGAAATGCATGATAAACTCTATTGGGCAGATGAAGAACTGAGAAACAGAGGAATTAGGAGTTCAAGAGCAGCAAGTCATAAGAAGAAGAAAAAACCCACAAATCTGCTTTCTATTTTGAATACTGTCCTCTCTTTTAAATCTCTTTTCTTTTCCTCAGATTTCTGCCCACCTCTTCCTTCAACAGCATCAAAAGAAATGTCAAAAAAGGAAAACTAAACATTCTAAATTACAGGGTATAGGAAATGCTTTTCAGTATAAACTCAGTTCCAATAGGCATCAAAACAAATAGAGTAGAAACAAAAGGGATTTGGTTTTAACTGTAAATGTAGAAGAAAACAAGTAATACTTTTAAATAACCTCTTAACTGCAAGAAAAAGCAATGCTGGAGTTATTGGCCTAAAAGCAGAGAAGAATGCATATGTTGCAGAAAACTAAAGTATTTTAAACCTACAATATAGCCACTTTAAACCATAAAGATTTTTAGTCATCAGAGCTAGTTTTTTACTTACTAACTATATGAACCCATGCAAATCATTTAACTGTTTGCCTCAGTTTCCTCATCCGTAAAATGAGCTGGAGAAGGAAATGCCAAAACCACTCCAGTATTTCTGAAGAGCAAATCCCAAATGGGGTCATGAAGAGTCATACATTACTGAATCAACTGAACACACACAATTTCTCAAAAATTGCTAGAAGGACCAATGAAGTACAAAAATGAATTAGGCAAATAAAAAATCTTATCAGGTTCTTCCATAAACTGGTTTAGAAAAATAGAAAAATAAAGATCTTAGACTAAAAAAGGAGAAATACAAACAACACCTTTGAAATATGTACAATAAGCTCATTTTAACACCTAAATAGTTAACTAAAATTGTGAGGCTTTTTGTATTGCTCAGAAGCAGTATTATTTGAGGGAATCTCTTTCATCTGACCTTCACTTCTCCTAACCCCATCACCACCTCCCCTAGTCTCCAATGGCATCTTTAATGTTTTCTTTGGCCTGTTAGTTTGTTGTTGTTGTTGGGGTCATCTGTCATAGAGAAATAGCATCAAAAGATAAGTCAATAAAGGAATGAGAAACTTACCTCTGCATTGATTAGGAAGCAAACAATAGTATCCTTTGAAAAGAGTTCCCTCCTCAGACCCTTCTTTTTAAGAGAGCAAAAGCTGATGGAGACAAGGACAGTAAACCATGGATGAAAATGATACTTCATAGAAATTATGCCAATGGTGACAAATGTGCCCCTCCTCTCCCAATATTATTTTTAAGAGACATTGTCCATTAGAAAACCTCTTCCCATCAATGTTAGTGGTTATTTAAAATGAAGAATTAAAAACATGAACTATTATATTTTTTTTTTCATCTGAAGGAGGGCAATAGTGATGGGATTATTTATGGGTCCAATGAAAAAGACAAATGAGATACTTTGAGCCCTTTTATACTTTATACATTTATAGTCTTCCTTTTGCTTAGTACCTAAGACAAATATTCCCAGCTGAGGCTCAGTTCCTTTTATATATTACCTTTGCCGAAATTTAGGATTTATTTCTGTGGAGCCATGACATTGACTCTGTTTTTCTTGAGGGCTTACTCTAGATTTACACAATAATTAAAAAGGTCATAAGTGTTATCATCTACATTTATAATTTGTAAATGTCTACTTAGATTGCTTTCTAGCCTGAGGCAATTTCTAGGTTGAAATGACATTCCTCTAACCCTTTAAAGTCATTAAAAAAATCTCTCTAGATTCTGATAACTTGTTCTCTATGTCTGTCTGAAACTAGATTTAAAATTCTTGAAGAAATGGAATAAATGATTAATCCAATCCTGAACCCAAAAAAGTCAGTAGTCAATCTATCACGGCATTGGCAAAGACGTGGCACCCAAGCAAAGCCAGCACTGGGGAGCTGCTCCATTCCCCCTCTTCCCAGAGCTGGAGGACATTTTTTGAATGCTCCACCCTTCTGTCCAGTAGTGTAGGGACTCACTGACAGCTTGAATTTGCCTTCTGAGCATTGGAATTCATTCACTATCATTGGGAGATTTATGAATGAACTAGTAAGAGAATGCACTCTGATAAGTGCTGGAGATGCAAAGAAAGGGGCAAAAACAGTCCCTCCCCAAGAAGAATTCATATTTTATGGGGGATAAAATGTACAAACAACTATGGACAAACAAGCTTTATCCAGGATAACATGGAGATGATCAACTAGGGGAAGTCATTCCCATTATGGGGGACTGGGAAAGACCTTTCAGAAGGTGGGACTGTAACTGGAACCTGAAGGAAGCCAGAGAAGTCAGGACAGAGATGAGGAGGGCAAGTATTTCTAGGAATGGAGGATACCCAATGAAAACACACAGTCAGATAATGGAGAATCTTGTTCAAGGAACAGCAAAGATAGGCCACTGAATCATGGAGTACTTGGAGGGGTGTAAAGAATAAGACTTCAAAGGTATGAGTGGGATAGTGTATGAATGGCTTTTAATACCAAACAGAGGATTTTATTTTTGATTTTTTGGTAGCTAATAGGGAGCTACTCAAGTTTATTGAATAGAGAAAGGACTATGACAGTCAGTCTCAAGCTTTAGCAATATCAATTTGACAGTTGTTTGGAGGATGGAGTGAAGTAGGAAGCACCCTGAGGCAAGGATACCAACCAGAAGACTCAATAGAAAAACATATATTTAAGCATTTCTTTCCTTGTGGTAAAGACACAGCAAACTCTTAGGTTACAGAATGTTGCATGTGTTGTCAGATATGGGCATTTGTAAACAGGTTTTGCTTATTTGTTTTCTTAATTACAAGGACAGTTCATTGTAAGCAGAGATATATTGGGAAATTACTATGGTATGAAAACAAGAGGAAACAATAAAATCATTTAATACCTACAAAACAGATGGAGGAGACCAATAGAACTAGGAAATTCTTTTCTGCTCATTTCAACAAAATGTTATTAGGCACGTACTATGTGAAAGGCATTGTACTAGATGCAAGTGATGGGAGGGGGAAAAAAAAACTAACTAAAACTGCTTCCATGGCCAAGAAGCTTATATTCTGGGCAGAATGAGGGAAATATGTCTATAGGAAAATAAATATAAAATCAGTAGAGTACCTCAAAAGAAACTGAAGATGAAGAGAGAGCCCTATCAACTGATGGGGTATGATCTGAGCCCTGTTTTGAAAGCAGCTATGACTTTTTCAAGACAGAGGAGAGGAGAAAATTTAGTACAAAGAAGCAGGGGCAAATAAGTAGCAAGGGCTGCAATAATAATAATTAAAAATCATAAATAAGATACTAGAAGTGAATCCTTTATATATAGAAATTAAGCAGTCATGCTCCTTAATAGAAAGCAAGCTCACATTCTACATTGTATCCTTCTTATTTAAGTTCAGATCTTTTGATTCCATCTCTACCCTTACCTGTCCCTGACCCCCTCCCCCAAGGAAATCATATGTTTATAGCTATTTGAAAGTCAGAATATCATAGTGAATTAAGTCCACTAAGAAAACCTGGGTTCAAATTTTGTCACAGATAAATACTGGATGTATGACTCTGGGCAATTCACTTAACCTCTTAGGGTTGTTCTAGGCAACGAGGATTATAAATTATGAGGATGATGAATTTAATTGACAAGGTGAATTTTCTCACCTGGGAGATCACTTTGCCAATGAAATTTCAGATGCAGTTCTGTTTGCTATTCCACAAAACACAGAGCAGAACTCAATAACAGTTCATAAAATTGACTTGGATTTTTGTTAAGCCAGGTGAATATTTTAACAATCCTTAATTCAGTTAATTATGTGTTTTCTCTGTCTAATTAGAACATAGGTTCCTGGATGTGCCTTGGTCTACTACCCTAATCCACAGAGCATTGCATAGGGACTTGCATATTATAGGTGCTGAATACTTATTTTCTGATGAATGAATGTATATGTCTAAGGCGTTTTTATTCCATTTTTCTTTAATGCTTCTTCAATGACAGGCCCCATTTGGATGTTGTAGCAATGGAATTAAAGGGTGCAAGAGAATGACTGACAGGGCATGAAACTCAGAATCTTTTTGAGCTTGGTTGAGTCAGAACTCCTAGGAACAGTTCCCCAACTGTCACTCCGAACCTAGGAGGTGAATGAGAAAATGTGTGTGGCTGAGACATCTTGAAACCCATCCATCAAGATATTGGGCTTTTGAATATCTACTGGCTGTGGTGAGAAGTTATCTTCAGTCTTCAGCTGGACAAGGACTAGAGAGCTGACCTTCCCACTTTGATGAGACTATCTATGGACATCATACCTGGGATGTCAGTATCTGACTTACCAAGGACACTCTATTTGTGAGATTTTGATTCCCTGTTGGACTTGCCCTTAGGAACTTGGGTTTTAGTTTAGTGTGAGTTAGAAAGTTTTGATTTAGTGGGTAAAACATTTTGATTTCACCCTCTCCCACTCTCCTTCCCTTCATCCCTTCTTTGTTAAATAAATTCAATGATTTTATATGTCCTGTTTCCCCATCGTATTACTTTCCTAACCCCTTTACAAATTATATACATTTTTAAGAGTTGGCAGAACCAGCTAGGTTGAAAAACCTAAATTTTATGTTTTCATATTTATTTACTGAAGTTGGTATAGGGAACAATTGGTTAAGGTTGGAAGATTCCATCTCCACTTACAGAGTGGTACATTCCAAGGGTGGGGACCAGTGGAATTCTGAGACTCTAGCTAAGCTGGTAGAGTTATTTAATTACTAAATACTTATTGCCACATGATGTAGATGGCCATATTGGAATTTTTTTACACCAGTAGATATTCAAAAGCCCAGTATCTTGATGGGTGGGTTTCAAGATGTCTCAGCCACACACATTTTCTCCTTCACCTACTAGGTTTGGAGTGACAGTTGGGGAACTGTTCCTAGGAGTTCTGACTCAACCAGGCTCAAGAAGAATCTGAGTCTCACTCCCTGTTAATCATTCTCTTGCACCCTTTACTTCCCACTGTTATAATGTCCCATGGAGAACTCGTCTTTTGATTTTTACAGTAGTGATGTATAGCAAAATATTTTCTCAAAGTACTAGACAAGGAAATGTTTTGTCATTTTCCCCTTCTCGAAAAACTTGTGTGTGTGTTTGCTTTTAAAAATTTAAGACCAGGTATGAGTATTTTAATTGTAAAATGGATATCCGTATTTACATTTCATCCAGGACTTACTGAATAATTTCTTATGTAAACAGTTAAATGTTGAACTGAGTTGGCAGGATGAGTTTTCTCTCTTGAGAGTTCTCTATACCACGAAATCTCAGGTCCAGTCCTTATCTCTTTCCCATAAAACAACATAATTCAATAAAGGGCCATAGAATTGACTGAGTTGTTTTTAAATTAGATGAATAAGGTAATAATCCCTAATTAATTTATGTACATGTTTAAGGCACATCCAACCTGATCTTCCTTCTGCTCACCAATAACATTGTTTTATTGAAGCATGAGGCACTTTGATATGATGTGGCTAACCCTGACTCATCCCTTGAATTTCATCCTCATGACAACATGAGCCAGGTAGAGGATGATTTTGTTTCTGGCTGTCTCCTTTGACCTGTCACATAGCTTTGTATTGTGCAGATTGGATTTAGCTATCTCCTGATTTGTAATAATGAAGATGCTTATTCTAACAAAATCAGGGATGTCTTTGGAATTTTGCATTATTCCACCCTACTTTGTCTAACAAAATCAGGAATGTCTGTAACCATGCTTGAGGATTGAGTTTTAAGAGGGTGGCCTTTGATAAAGAAATTGACAAATCAGAAACAGCTGACAGACCCCTGGGCTGTCCTAAGTCAAGCTTAGGCTACCATTGGTGCAGAGGAGATGCAGGAAAGAGAGGTAGAAACATCTAGGTTTTCTTGTGGAGCTTCCTCTTGTCGGTCTCTTTTCCCAGAGAGGTGGCTCTGACTGACAGTGTGCTAAGAGTTCCCACATCTTAGCATGGTGGCAGCTATTTGTCTGGGTTTTGGCGGTGAGTTTGCCCTTGAGTTAATTCAAGTTTAGGCATCTTGACTGAGCCCTCTTAGAGTTTAGGCTGATTCCTTCCTCCTTTACTCTCCAAAACTTTATCTTCCTAGAACCTCTAATCTTCCCTCCTGGCACAAGCCAGGCGAGAGAAAATCCTACACCCTTTCCTTCTCCCTTCTTAATTTCTTTCCACTATATTAATTAAATCACCATAAATTTCAAGCTGATTTGGGTTTTTTTTTTAATTTGGGATATCCCATGGCTACTAATAATTAATATAGTTTAGGTCACAACCCTAAAATTATCCTTTACAGTATCCTAAGACTTCCTGTGAAGAAATGGGATAATGCCTAGTACTCTTCTCCTTCACCCTAGCCAACCATGTAGCAGACTCCTATATCATGGCTAGGGCAGGGGAACTCAAGAGGTAAGTTGTGCCTAAGTAAGTAATTCACCAGTAACTAATGTAAAATGTAGTATAAAATGTAATTTTAAAAATAAATCACTAAGTAATTTTGCCTAATATCCCTGGGTTCTTTTTTCCATTTTGTCTTTCTTATCGTGAATGGGTGCATATCACTCTTCAGCTAGATGTGTCTAAACTTGGAGCTGACCTTTGGAATTCAACATGCTAAGGGATCCTGGATGTATTACTCAGAGTTGCTGGCAGGAAGACATAGGGAAATTAGATAACCGCTAGATAGAATATGAAAACAATTCCCGACATGACTTGCCAGAAGACATCTACTTTAAGGTAGACAGTTCAGAAATGAGGAGAAATATACTCGTGTCTATTGGAGAGTGTTACAAATAGCTTCATGCTCTGATTTTTTGTGAGTTATATTCCTAGAAGAATGTAACAGATAAAAATTACCTATTGTTTTGTTTTTGCCAACATGCACTGTGAGTCTTTTGTTTCCATTAGCATTTATTTTTGTGTAGGAAATAAATACCTGTCATATGTAATTCATATTGTACAATGAATTCATTTTTATTCCCCCACTTCAAGGAAACTCTAGACTTGAGCTACAATCTAAGCTTTAAATAATGATTCCCCAATTAAGGAAGTGAAAGTTTGACAAGGCATAGTATAAGAAAAGGAATCCTAGATCCCTTCCCATTAGTAGTCAGGCTTTCCCAGGATCAAAGCGATCTGAACCTTGTACCTCCTCCAGAGCTAGGAGACATGGTCTAGGAGAAGAAATTGATGTATTGCCCTTGCCCTTTGGGTTTTACTATAGGACATTCATGTTACATTTATTTTGCAAGTGTAGTGTGGTTTTTAATAAAATATATAAACATCATTTTAATAAGTTATAGAGACATTGAAGTCAAACTAACTCACTTTCATTCATCCAAATATTCTAGTGTCTCGCAACACAGAAGACTATTTTCTTTAAGAATAAACATCCATCATTCATTTGTGTAATAGTTAATGGAATTGTAGGGATTGAAGAAGTACAGAGGAAGGTTTTATAACAGGGAATAGAGGACTCTAAGCAAAAGTGGAAGAACAAAAAGAAAGTTTGAGGAAAATGCAGTATAAAAGATTTAGGAGAGGTATGTTAGATGCCCTTTATTCTAAAAAAAATATGGAAGTTTCAAAGAACTATAGGTTCATGGTTAACAATAAGCTATGGAAACCAAAAAAATTAAAAAAGCAAATGCAAATTCATGTTGCACTGAGAAGAATTGCTCCAGACAGCCAGGGCATGATATTCCCACTCTGCTCAGGTCACACCAAATCCATAGCACTATGTTTGGTTCTTGCTATCACAATATAGCTTAGGGATTCTGGATACTGATAAGTTAGAGAACATCAAGAGGAAGGCAACCAGGATGTTGAAAGGCCTTGCATTCATGCCAAATGGGGATTAGTTAATTAATAATGATGATGATGATGATGATGATGATGGCATTTATAGAGAGCTTTAAGTTTTACAGAATTCTTTACAAATATGATCCTCACAACAAACCAGGGAAATAGGTTCTCTTATTGTCTCCCTTTTATAGATGAAGAAACCCCAAGCTGAAAGAGGATGAAAATCCTGCTGAGAGTCACACAGCTAGTAAGTATCTGAGGTTGGATTTGAACTCAACTTTTCCTGACTTCAGGTCCAGCATTTTACCCACAGAGGCACCTATGTTGGAAGAACTGGGGTTATTAGGCTGATTAAGATTAAGGTGGGAGGAAGGGAAGGGTTACAGACTTTAAAGTTGCCTTTAAGAATTTGAAGGATTTTCGTGAGAAATCGGGATTCTCCTTTTTCATTTTGGAATGAAAACCCAGAACCAGGTATAATAAGTGGGAAACACAAAAGATAAATTTAGATTAATGATATGAAAAACTCTTTACCAATTGATCACCATAAGTGGAATTGGGCTGACTCAGATGAGAGTGGGTTTCCTCTAGAAAACAGAAAAAAATAGACACTGATAAAGTCAAATACATAAATAATTAAAACGATAAAGGATAATACCATGAACAAATTAGGGGAGCATGGAAGAGTTTAAATTAAGAGATATAAGATAGATTATTTTAACTATATAAAATAAAAGGTCTTTGCACAAACAAAATCAATGTAACCAAGATTAGAAGGTGGACAAAAAACAACTGGGAAACATTTTTAGCAAATGTCTCTGACACAGACCTCATTTTTCAAATATATAGAGAAATGAGTCAGATTTTTAAGAACATAAAGCATTCCTCAATTGGGGAAAGGTCAAAGAATATGAACAGGCAATTCTCAGATAAAGAAATTAAAATGATCTTTAATTATATTAAAAAAAAACATCCAAATCATTATTAATTAAATAAATTTATATTAAAACAACTCAGGTTGGCTAACATACCAAAAAAAGGAAAATGAAAAATGTTGGAAGGGATACAACAAAATTAGAAAACTAATACACTGTTGGTAAAGCTGTGAACTGGTACAACTATTCTGGAGAGCAATCTGGAACCATGCACCAAAGGCTATCAAGCTGTGCATCCCTTTGACCCAGCAATGCCACTACTAGGTCTGTATCCCATAGAAATCCAAGATAGGGAAAAAGGGCCTAACAATGCAAAAATATTTATAATAGCTCTTTTGGTGGTTACAAAGAACTGGAAACTAAAGAAATGTTCATTAATTACAAAAGACTAAATGAGTTATGGCATGTGGCATATGACAACTGCCAGTAACTTATGATGGAAAAAGGCTCTCCACCACCATTGAAGGAACTGATGGAGTTTGAAGAGAGAGAGTGGGTTTCTCTTCATTGAAGACCTTCCCAAAGATGTTGGAAAAAACTTGCCATAGATGTTCTTTGTTGTTGTTTAGTCATTTCATGACTCCATTTGGGCTTTTCTTGGAAGAAATACTGATTGCTATTTCTTTCTCCAGCTCATTTGACAGAAGAGAAACTAAGGCAAACTGGGTAAAGTGATTAATCCAGAGTCACATAACTAGTAAATTTCTGGGATCAGATTTGAACTCAGGAAAGTAAGTCTTCCAAATCCCAGGTCCTGTACTCTATCCACTGCACCATCTAGTTGCTCCCTTAAGTATTTCAGTAAAGATATGCTCTTTTGGGATATGGATAGTATTAGTCACTGAAATCCCTTCTAAATTTAAAATTCTGTAATTCTGTGATTTTTTCCAAGCCACTGAGAAATAAAAACACTGGTTAAAGATCCAGGAAACTGGGTTCACATTTTACTCAATTTTGAATTCATCATATGATCTTAAATGAGCCACTTAAATTGTTACCCAACATTGAATAACTTCAATAAATGAAAGTTGATCATGTTTAGAGAATGTTTTTAGGAGGGTTTCTGTTCAGAAAAGAAGCATTTCAGTGGGGTGTATGGTGAGTTAGACTTGGAAACAAGCAAGATCTGAATTCAAACCTTGTTTCTAGCACATGTTGACTATGTGGACCTGGGCACATTGGTTCATTTCTTAGTGATCTAAGCAGTTCTTTACTACTCTAAATTGTGAAGGGCATGCCAAATCTACTCAGCTAGAGTGAGTTTCCTTAACTGGGTACTCCCTATACTTATGAAATCACAATAAAATACAAAGGTATATTCTTTTCCCCTTCTATTCAGAAATGGATTGAATTATATAACCTTAAAAATCTCTTCAAATCTAAGTTTCTCTGAATGCCCCTTAGCCTCTGTTTCCTAAGGGAGTTTGATTAAATGAACCTTTAGTCTTTGGGCTTTAACATTCCAAATGACCAAAAATTCTCACAAGCATGTGTGTTGGTTGGGGCAGCTAGGTGGATAATTCCTAGCTATGCGATCTGGACAAGATACTTAATCCCAATTGCCTAGCCCTTACTGCTCTTCTGCCACAGAACCTATACTTAGTATGAGAGAAGATAAATGTCTTAAAAAAAAAACAAAAAAATATATGTTAGTGGATCTGTCTTTGTCCATTAGCAGCCCACCCCTGAATAATGTAATCTCAAAAATGCTACAGAGTTGTAGTTTGAAGAAAATCATGTGTCCGTTCATTAATATGCTACTTAATCATATTTTCACTAAAGTGGGTGCTGGGGATTCAATGCTTTGCTTTTCAAAGTTGACTGAGACAAAGCAATTCAACTGACTTTGGAGAGATCATAAACTTTGCCACTATTTACGACATTTGCTTCTAGTTCATCTTCTAGGAAAAAAAGGAGAACTCCAAAGGATGTTAAAGGCTCCATTCAGGACAACAAAGAGCTCGCTAAGATCCAGCAGGCTCCAAAATTTTCATTTTCACTTCCCTTCTTCTGTCTTATTTGATGGCAGAAAGTGTCTGTGGTCTACAGAGCTGCTGCTCAAGGGCTGCTGGACAGGGAAATCCTCCCGTGTCAGTTTCAGCTAGGAGTTTCCTAGGACCAGCCTACTGGAAAGGTCTTTTGTTCTCAATTACTCTAATATAAGGATTGCTCTACTCCTTACTCTTTGCCCAGATAAAGCCATTTCAGAATCTCATGGCCATGTTTCCCCACCTTTACCACCCCTGACCTGTTATGTTCCCTCAGGCCTAATGCCCTTCTTCATCTCCACACTGAGCTACACCAAAACAATGACTACTTTATTCGCTCTTAGTTGTCCATAGTGCTTAGAGAAATCCAGTTAAGAATCTTTGGCATTTTCCTGGAATTATAGGTATAAAACTGGATTTTCCAGAGAGGTACAGAAAAGGAATGAGCCATCTATTTCCAGTCACACTAGAGGTTTACAAATGACACTAAATGACCATTGTGCAAAAGTGTATTTTCACTGTATCAGAAAAGACTAGGAAAAAATTATAGTCTGCCAGACTTTGAAGTCTTTGATATCTCATTTTCTTGAACGAAAGCGAAATTCTGGGTTAGTGAAGATATTGAACAACCAAAATAGACTGAATTCCAACCCTTAAATCATCAAAACTGTGACACACTTGACAAACCACTGCACAAAGACCAGGAACAACAAAGTCAGTCATTAAACAGAGCCTAACTAGAATTAACGGAGACAAACATTCTTGTCTGGTGGTTAGAACAGAGACCTTAGTTGATCCTGGGATTTGATCCCCCCAAAGACTTACAATGTGACCCGAATTAAGATAGTCTGACATATCTGATTTCCAGGAATTTCCCACATTTCCTCTTTCTGTCCTTTCAGAAACTCTCTCAGATGGGAAGGATATTGTCTACCCTGAGAAAATAGCTGATGCTTGATAATGGGTTAGATAAGTGGATGAGTGGCTTAGATGGGGAAGAGAGGAAGATGACTTGGATCCAAATGCTCTACACTTTATTAGGAGGTTTTAATACAATGACCTACATTGAAGTCCAATTCCTGTGTCTCCTCAGGGGGTAGAGCTCATGTTGGGAACACAAAAGTTTATGTCATCTATGGCAGCACAGTACCTTGAGCCAAAAGGACTCTAAATCCAGGTTTAGCTATGGACTCTGCCATGCAAGAATAGGTTTCCTATCTACATTGGCTTAATTCAATTACATAATTTACTACATCATTATCATTTAAGATAATCAGGCAAATATTGAACAACAAAAAGGTTGTGAAAGGTGAAAGGGATTGTAAAGATGAATTAGTCCAATTCCATAATCTAACACATTAGGAAAATTGATCCTAGCCCCTCACCTAGCTAATGGGAGATAAGGGAGCTGGTACACATATGTGTTTATTTCTCTAAGATGACAGAACCAATGAAATTCAACTGACTTTGCAGCCAACATAAACTTTGCTGGCATTCATGATATTTGTTTCTAGTTCAAGGCTTTCCCTATTACACTGGATTTTTCCATCATGCTAAAATAACTAAAACACTTTACCAGATACTGCCCTGTCACCCCCCAACTCCCTCACCAGACCAGGCTCCCATGTTTGTTTCCCTGTTGATTACTTAGAGCCTACAGAGATGGGGTGACTGATTGCATTTTTTTCCTTTTCAAAATTTTAAGGGATCAATTTTCAGGACATTTGAAAATAGGCAAGATACTGAATGACTGGCACATCACAAAACATATAATCAAAAACAGGCAATCAAGAGTACATTAATAACTACTTACTCATATGTCTACTTTTGCATCTCCTCAAAATCTTTATGAGAATGATCCACACATGTACTGAGATTATCCCTAATTGAAACTTGAGAAGGGAATAGTCAAGTTTTGTAAATTATTTTCTACCACAGATCAGGCACAGTCAAAAGGGAGCAGTAGTTGGAGTTAGGCAACTTTGGTTCAAATCCTCGTTCTGTCATTTATTATTTTTATGGCTTTGGGGAAATCAAACACTCCCTGGGCCTCAGTTTCCTCATCTGAAGAAAAGATAGAATTTGAACAAATGGCTCCAGAGTCTAAGCACTAAATCTATGATCCGTCCTTATCTTTAGTCACGTAACTATTAGTCCAAAATCCTACACATCTTAAATTCTGACTCAATAGCAACTAAAATCCAGTATGGCCTCCAAGACACCTTCTATCTCTAGAGAAATTATTCTATGAAAACGATATTGTTTCTTAGCAAAACAGGGACAGAGATTCTTTTTACTCCTAGGCAAATGTTTAACTCCAGTATATATTAGGCAGATCTTCTGTGGAGGATTTATGGAAAGCCTTAGATGGGCATGAGCAAGATAAGAAGGCATAGATATTTTGCAATCCATGCAAAAGAAGAGACTACCTACATTTGTGAGATCACAGGGCTAACTCATGGAAATATCAGTTATTTAGATGCCTTTTTAAAACAAAAATGTTTATTTTAATATGAGATCTGAGTTATTGTTTCATGTTTAAAGTATTTTTCAATGCATACACAAGGTTATTTTGTATTTAAACACTTCTTTTTTGTGATGGAAGAGAAAGAAAGCAGCTATTTTTTCCTAACCCACTTTGTACATTGAGAAGAGACCCAATTAATCCCTTTTGGGAAGACCTTAGACAGAAGTGAAATATAAGCTTTAAGGAGTTTTCCTTGATGCTTTTGTGTAGGACCATAGTGAGTTAGAGTGTAATTAAAGCTTTACTACTCTGTATGGAGCAATGTAAGCCGGGACTAAACTTTACATATCTGATACCAGAGTTAGAGCTACTTCATGGGTGAGGATACTCTAGCCTGTTAAACATGGGTCTTCTTACTCCTTTTATGGAAGAGCTTGATCAGTTCCCACTCTTGTGGCCATGGATCTTCTGAAATTTCCCTTCTGCTTAAACAACACAAGAGTGAGAGTCGTCTGCTTAAATCTCAATGACTTGGACCATCCTCTTCCTGACAATGTGACTTACAGAAGAACAAATAGAATGAAAAACTGCCCAGAATGTATTGGCCAAAGTTCAGGAGGAAGTGTTGTTGTGACCCTAAATTTGAGCTCCTCAAACCAAAATGTCAAATGTATCTGACTTCTTCTGATGATAATTATGATGTCAGTTCAAAATTATAGGGAGCTTTATGGTTTGTAAAGAATTATAATTCATTCTCCATTTGTTTTCTACAACAACTCTGTAAAGAAGATGCTATTGTGCCCATTTTACAGATGAAGCTGTCTTATATACATTAAATGATTTGCCTAGGATCATATAGTCATCCCTGGAACTCAGATTCTCTTGCTTCTTGTTTAATGAAAAGAATTATACATTTCTTATGAAACAGTAACTATCATCATCATAGCATTTTAAAGTATTATATTTAATTGTTTATTTCTTTAATAATCCTATAAAGTCATATTAATATACTTTTTGGTGTATAGTAGGAAATTCTTGAACCCCTAAAACGACATTACCCAAAATTCCTTTCTGTATCACCCAGAATACTTTTCCCTTTCTGCACTGTGGTCACTTTATAGTTTATAAATTTGCTGTAATTCCTCCCTCACTCTCTTTTCCTTTTGGAAACTCCCAGGTGAGGAAACATTCTCCCTAAATGCATACTGGCACCTTCTTTTTAACTGTAAGCCTTACAGAGTTTCCTAGCTCACTGAGAAGTCAAGTGAAAGGTCCCAAGTAACACAGCTAAGATGTGTTAGGACTTGAACTCAGTCTTAGGGAATGGTCTGTTTTGGTCCACTTGTAACAAGTTATAGGACACTCTCATTCATTTACTTACCAAGAGCAGGAATCACCTCTATGAATGGCCACATGTATCTATCAGACCACAAATGTATCCTCTGAAAAACTGCTTATAGACTTTTTCTAATAGGTAGGAAATTTTATGACTTAAAAGCTAATCAAATGATGACCTCATAATGCATTTTTATTTTCATTCAAAGAACCTGACAATAAAAGTTATTGGGCACATAATTTATGCTTCATGACTGAAGGGCTTTTGCTTAATCTTAATTCTAGCCTTCATTAATGAATGAGTAGGCTAGCATGCCACAAATAAATTATTACTTGCAGAATATGCATGCAGCTTTCTCCCCCCAGGTTCAAAAATCATAGGCTTAAAGTTTGTTATGTTCAGCTAAAGCCTCCCCATCTGGCTCCAGGGTAATCTGGAAGGAGTATGGATAGTCTCTGGCTTCCCTGTATCAACCAGCTCAAAAGTAGTTTTTATTCAAGTTAAAGGCAGAATAAAATCATGAACCACATTTAGTTGTCTACTAATCCCGAGTACCATTTAAATTCCCACACAGCAACAGTTCACTTAAAAGAAAATGGACAGAAATAGGTCAAAAGTAAATGTGTTGTTTGTCCATTTTGTCCTTTGGTTTGTTTCTTTGATTTTTGTTTTGTGTTAAGGTTTGTGGGTTTTTGCCTGTTTTTTTGTTTTGTATCTTACTATTTGCAATGTGCTTCTCTTAAATAATTGCCTTTCACATTCAGAGCAACTTGAAAAGGTGTTATGTTCCCCTTTTTCAGAGGAGAGACTGAAGATGAGAAAGTCTAAATATCACGATAGCTTCATATGAGGGTCTAATTAATTCAATGTACATTGGTCTTTAAATCCTGTGCTATATCTTTTCTACCATACTTTCCAGCTATCTGAACCCATTACTACAGATAAGTAATTAGCAGCATTAGAGAATCAATGGATATTCCAAGCAAAGTTCAGAATGTCAAGAGACCCTAGAAATACTATGTCTGAGAATACAAGTTATTATTTTCAGCATTTCCCAGTTTAAGAAGTAATGTTTTTCAGTCTTCACTGAGCCTATCAGGGTTAATATATTTGTTTCTACAACTAAAGGAACTCTCTCCCACAACCCCAAACAAACAAATAAAAAATAACAAAGGCAGGAGGTCAAATGGTTGGATTTTATTTTTGTTTTGTTGCCTAGGCTGTATCAATTAAGGGATTGGCTAGTGGCTAACATTAAGTAATAGTTGAGTCCAAAGACATATTTAAGGATTAAATACTTAATCTTAACCACAACTTTTTTAAAGCTGGGAGATTTGGCATTCCGGAATCCGTAATACTTAGTATGTTAAATGTACTGCTCATATATCTATGCATTTGTCCTTAAATGCTTTTATATACTGCTGCCATAAAGTTGTGCCTCTTCCCCCAACAATTGAGATTGAAATTCTGGATTCAATGGCCTCATCCAAAGAACTTTAAATGTATCCTTTATTCATTCTACCTCAGTTCTACAAATAGAAAAGTGGGGCTTTTATATGTTCCTAGCGAGGCCATATAATGCATAACAATAAGAACACACATTTATATAGGAGATGTATTTTCTTATACTTTCCACACAATAACACAGGAATTAGATAAGAGAACTATCATCCCAATTTTATAAGCAGAGAAACTGAGGCTTTTAGAGATAAATTGCACATGCTTGCTACCATGTGTCAGAAATGATTTGATATTCGGTTATCTGACTATAAAATGACTATAAAATGACTATAACTCCATCATTTTTCCCATTATACTATGTTGCATCAAATAAATCAAGATTTGAAATTGTTCTGTAAGAGCATTATTGATTTCCCTGGCAATAATTCTTGAGAATATAACCAATGGAACATATAAGTCAATCAATAGCTACATCAGAAACCTCCAACTGATCTGACCTCTTTTCATCATCTCATCAACCCCCCCCCCCAATTTCTGATTCTACTTCTTTGCTCATTCATAGACAGACACAGAAAGTAGAGTTGATGCAAGGGGGTTTCTCTTACTCTGGAAGTTCACAGACAGGACAAGTTTCTTTTGGTTTAAATCTAGGGCAAGAGCAAAAGTACACACACATACACGCACACATAACACACATAATACACACACACACAGGAAGGAATGAGATCCCAGAATGATTATGGGAAAGGATATTCCCAAAGTTTCATGGTTCATGATCTTGTTTAAACCTCACAGTTGCAATTTAGAAAGCAATCCTATATTACAGAAACGCTCTCTCTCTCTCTCTCTCTCTCTCTCTCTCTCTCTCTCTCTCTCTCTCTCTCTCTGTCTCTCTCTCTCTCTCTCTCTCTCTCTCTCTCTCTGTCTCTCTGTCTCTGTCTCTCTCTCTCTCTCTCTCTCTCTGATTTTCTCATCTGCAAAAATGAGAATATTCCAAATTCATTTGAAATTCTATGATTTTATGGTATACTGTGATTTGGTCTTGTGACACAGTCATCACTGTGCAACATTTTGATGTATTCTCTGCCTAACATCTCAAGAAGTATTTGGCACAGTCAAATGCAAATGCCCTTCCATAGAAAAACCTAAAGTACATAAGGAAAGTTATTGGGAAAACCAAATCTACACCAATCTTTCATGTAGAGGTTTTATTTAGCTCTTGGGTTAATTCCTCTTCCCAAAATGCACAACCCAAATGCCATTCTATAATGGGCCAGCTAAATACTGATCCATTCCTGTTTTGTTTTGTTTTTGCTACCCATAAGCAATCTCTGTTTAGAAAAGAGACCAATGTTTTAAGTAGAGCTAATGGAAATATCTGCTGCCTTCTCACTCTCAAATTAATTATTTATCTGCCTGAGTGAAGTAACAATAGCTCTATCTATTTATTTCCTTTCCCTTTCTGAAGAAGGGGAGACAGTGGTTGTGGTCTTACCCAAGCATATCTGGTTAGAGCAGTAGATAGGGGTTTCAGAAATTTACAGATTCTGGGATTCCTCTCCATTATCAACAACTGCCCTCTAAAATTCCCATCAAGTGTATATATGCATTGCTTGGCTAATTGATCAAGGCTAACACACTAGAACAACAGACCCTAGTAAAATTTATAGTTTCACTCATTTGGGAGCCATATTCTTTGACTCCTTGTAAGTATTCAGTCTTTCATTATAACCAGTCATTCTGAATAGTCATCATTTTCCTGACCCTCTTCTTTCTCCTTGTCTTCTAGGCAACTGAACTGTCAAGTTGTATTAAATCATCAGATCCCTAGACTAAGGAAATTCTCATGAGTAGTTCCTTAAATTTTCATTTATTACATTTCTAAATACATCGATCAGTTCTGACTCAACTAAACACCAAATGGCTCTCAGTTAGTCTGTCAAAGAGTACATAGTTTAAAGCATATAAGTGTAAGGAGTGGGTAAGCATATAGAGATAGCTGCTTTCTCTTTGTGAAAACTGAAATTGTGGGAGAGAAGGAGTATTAGGCTATCTAACAAACTGACTTCACTGTTGTATGTCTTTGAAACCTGGATAATCTACTGACACCTGAAAAAACTAACCTGCTTCCATTTGTCTTAGGAATATTTTTTTTAAATTTTTAAACATTATTTTATTTGGTCGTTTCCATACATTATTCACTGGAAACAAAGATCATTTTCTTTTCCTCCCCTCTTCTCCCCCACCTTTCCCTCTCCCATAGCCGACGCACGATTCCACTGGTTATCACATGTGTTCTTGACTCAAACCCATTTCCCTGTTGTTGGAATTTGCATTATAGTGTTCATTTAGAGTCTCTCCTCAGTCTTATCCCCTCCAACCCTGTAGTCAAGCAGTTACTTTTCATCGGTGTTTTTACTTCCACAGTTTATCCTCTGCTTGTGGGTAGTATTTTTTAGATCCCTGCAGATTGTTCAGGGACATTGCATTGATACTAATGGAGAAGTCCATCACCTTCGATTGTACCACAATGTATCAGTCACTGTGTACAATTTTTTTTGGTTCTGCTCCTTTCGCTCTGCATCACTTCCTGGAGGTTGTTCCAGTCTCCATGGAATTCCTCTACTTTATTATTCCTTTTAGCACAATAGTATTCCATCACCAACATATACCACAATTTGTTCAGCCATTCCCCAATTGACGGGCATCCCCTCATTTTCCAATTTTTGGCCACCACAAAGAGTGCAGCTATGAATATTCTTGTACAAGCCTTTTTCCTTATTATCTCTTTGGGGTACAAACCCAGCAGTGCTACAGCTAGGTCAAAAGGTAGGTAGTCTTTTATTGCCCTTTAGGCATAGTTCCAAATTGCCCTCCAGAATGGTTGAATCAATTCACAACTGCACCAGCAATGCATTAATGTCCCACTTTGCCACATCCCCTCCAGCATACATTACTTTCCACTGCTGTCATGTTAGCCAATCTGCTAGGTGTGAGGTGATACCTCAGAGTTGTTTTGATTTCCAGTTCTCTGATTATGAGAGATTTAGAATGCTTTTTTCATGTGCTCATTGATAGTTTTGATTTCTTTAACTGAAAACTGCCTGTTCCATGTCCCTTGTCCATTTATCATTTGGAGGATGGCTTCATTTTTTATACAATTGATTTAGCTCTTTGTAAATTTGAGTAATTAAACTTTTGTCAGAGGTTTTTATGAAGATTGTTTCCCAATTTGTTGCTAGCCTTCTGATTTTGTTTACATTGGTTTTGTTTGTACAAAAACTTTTTAATTTGATGTAATCCAGATTATTTATTTTGCATTTTGTAACTCTTTCTAATTCTTGCTTGGTTTTGAAGCTTTCCCTTCCCAAAGGTCTGACATGTATACTATTCTGTGTTCACCTAACTTTCTTATAGTTTCCTTCTTTATGTTCAAGTCATTCACCCATTTTGAATTTATCTTGGTGTAGGGTGTGAGGTGTTGATCTAAACCTAATCTTTCCCACACTGTCCTCCAATTTTCCCAGCAGTTTTTATGAAATAGTGGATTTTTGTCCCAAAAGCTGGGATCTTTGGATTTCTCATATACTGTCTTGCTGAGGTTGATTGCCCCCAGTCTATTCCACTGATCCTCCTTTCTGTCTCTTAGCCAGTACCAAATTGTTTTGATGACTGCTGCTTTATAATATAGTCTGAAATCTGGGACTGCAAGACCCCCTTCCTTTGTATTTTTTTTTCATTATTTCCCTGGATAT
Organism: Monodelphis domestica; assembly: GCF_027887165.1. Taxonomy (NCBI): domain Eukaryota; kingdom Metazoa; phylum Chordata; class Mammalia; order Didelphimorphia; family Didelphidae; genus Monodelphis; species Monodelphis domestica. The sequence continues at coordinate 106,291,364 of NC_077233.1, forward strand.
TGTTGATCTTTTTTTCTTCTAAATGAACTTTGTTATGGTTTTTTCTAAATCAGTAAAAAAATTTTTTGGAAGTTCCATGGGTATGGCACTAAATAGATAGATGAGTTTGGGTAGGATGGTCATTTTTATTATATTGGCTCGTCCTACCCATGAGCAGTTAATGTTCTTCCAATTGTTCAAGTCTAGTTTTAGTTGTGTGGAAAGTGTTTTGTAGTTGTGTTCATATAGATCCTGTGTTTGTCTCGGGAGATAGATTCCTAAGTATTTTATTTTGTCTTGGGTAATTTTGAATGGGATTTCTCTTTCTAGTTCTTGCTGCTGAGCTGTGTTGGAATTATATAGAAATGCTGATGACTTATGTGGGTTTATTTTGTATCCTGCAACTTTGCTAAAGTTGTTGATTATTTCGATTAGCTTTTTGGTTGAATCTCTAGGATTCTTTAAGTAGACCATCATGTCATCTGCAAAGAGTGATAATTTGGTCTCCTCCTTGCCTATTTTAATGCCTTCAATTTCTTTTTCTTCTCTAATTGCTACTGCTAGTGTTTCTAATACAATGTCAAATAATAGAGGTGATAATGGGCATCCTTGTTTCACTCCTGATCTTAATGGGAATGGATTTAGTTTATCCCCATTGCAGATGATATTAGCTGATGGTTTTAGATATATACTGTTTATTATTTTTAGGCATGATCCTTCTATTCCTATGCTTTCTAGTGTTTTTAGTAGGAATGGGTGTTGTATTTTATCAAAGGCTTTTTCTGCATCTATTGAGATAATCATGTGGTTCTTGTTGGTTTGCTTGTTGATGTGGTCAATTATGTGGATAGTTTTCCTAATGTTGAACCAGCCCTGCATCCCTGGTATAAATCGTACTTGATCATGGTGGATGACCCTTCTAATCACTTGCTGGAGTCTTTTTGCTAGTATCCTATTTAAGATTTTTGCATCTATATTCATTAGGGAGATTGGTCTATAATTTTCTTTCTCTGTTTTTGGCCTGCCTGGCTTTGGAATTAGTACCATGTTTGTGTTATAAAAGGAGTTTGGTAGAACTCCCTCTTTGCTTATTATGTCAAATAGTTTGTATAGTATTGTCTTAGGAATATTTTGAAGATCATCTAGCAAGATAAAGTACCAAATACTGAGGTCCTTTCTTGAGTTAAACTACCAAGCATTCAAACTCTACTACAGTGAGCACAAACTCCACAAAGAGATGGCCTCATGGGGCAAATAAGAAATGTACATTTACCTAAAAGTTTATTTTCCAGAAAACTTGCACAAAGCAAGTGCCCATATCAAAAATGGCACTGGTCTCTGTGAATTAAAGCAGAATAATGGTAGCAAAAAGGAAACATGAGATATGCAAGTTTAGAGGCATATCCATCCTAAAAGTTCAAGTGAACTATTTGTTTCTGACCTGAGGTAGAGTCTTTTAAACTCAGACTAGACTGATTAGCCAGAGTCAAACACAATGTACACTCACCCCCATTTGATATTGGTCCTTTTTGAGTACAAAGGATGAACAAAAACAATGTAATAGAGCAGTGGTGATGAACCTATGGCAGAGATGCCAAAGATGGCATACAGAGTTCTCTCTGTGGACACTTGGCCACCCTCCCTCTCTCCCCAACCCCTCAGACTTCATTATTAGAAAGGCAGAGGAGTGGGAGTAAAAACACTGAGGAAAAACAACCACTTGACTACAGGGTTGGAGGGGATATGATGAGGAGAGACTCTAAATGAACACCCTAATGCAAATACCAACAACATGGAAATTGGTTCGAATCAAGGACACATGTGATACCCAGTGGAATCGTGTGTCAGCTATGGGAGGGTTTGGGGAGGGATGAAAAGAAATGATCTTTGTTTCCAATGAATAATGTTTGAAAATTACCAAATAAAGTAATGTTTAAAAGTGTGAAAATAAATAAAATAAAAAAAATTTCCTCCCTGTGTGCAAGTCACATAACTCCAATTGTCTAGCCCTCTCTGTTCTTCTTTGTAACTGATACCTAATATCAGTTTTAAAACAGAAGGCAAGGGTTCTAAAAAATAAAAATAAATAAAATGGTAGGTGCAATGTTAAAACAAAAAGGCAGAGGGACTTGGGCGGAACTGTTCCCTTTCCCCTCTCCAATAAGCCTGATGACATTTTTTTATACCCCTGGCCCCTCTGCCCAGCAGCCCAAAGGAAGCACTCAGGGGATAAGGTGGGCCGTTCATAAGTGGCAGAGGTGGAGGAGAGAAGAGCACTTGGGCCACTCCCCTCCACCTCTCTATACTTGCAGAAGACATTCCTTACTTCACCCACCCCTCCATCCAGCAGCTCAATCAGAGTGCTTTCTCCCTCACTTGTGTGGGATAAAGGTGGTGGTGGGGAACAGCATAAGGTCTTGGGGGAGGGGGTGGGTACAGCACTTGATCTGGAAGTGTAGGGTGGGGGCAGGGCCCAGCACTCCACCTCTAAAAGGTTTGCCATCATTGTAATAGGGAATGCTTCAAATGGTCAAGAACCCCAAAATTTATCTTTAAATAAATCTCTACCTTTCTTCCCTCCTTCCCCCAACATCATCCATGGCAGGAATTAGGGATATACCTCCTAAAATTGCCCATAATATGGGGTCCAGTAATCAAAGGGTTCTCTGTTTGGGATCAGCTTATAGGACATTAGAGACATCAGTGATTTTTCACATTGGTCCTGTAACATTGGTAGGGAAATAATGGTGAAATAGGTAACAATTTGACTTAGATCAGATGTGCTGCTTGATTTTCCGTAGTTACCTCTATGAGTCATTCTTGCTTTGCCACAAGTAAAGCAATCATACACTGTAATTTTTTAGTTTTTCATTCAACCTGTGTATTAACTCAGATGGAGGGGAAGTAGTCTTCCTAATGCTAGTGCTCCTTCGCTATGACTAACAAGACCTATGACCTCTGAGGCAGGCATGACCAAAAGAAAAAAGATGGTGAAGAAGTCTAAGATGTAGCTATTAACTGATCTTGTAACAGAGTCATCATTGACCTGTACTTTGGAATGTTCTAAAGCTAAGACCTCAAGCAGTTTGTGTGATAGCTCAATATAGAACGCTTGTCCCAGGAATGCACGTAACCTTAGAACAAAATCACAAACACTGAGAAAATGACCCTGCTGATAATATGGACCATGTGCATTTGCATGCATACACACACGCATGCGCGCGCACACACACACACACACACACACAAACACATAGCCTTCTCCTTGATTTCTAAGCTAAAACTGTTTTCTCTTTACCCAAATTTTTAGAATATTTTATCTACATTTCCCTTTCTTCCCCATCATATCTTTCCTTGTATTATACTTATCTCTATGCATGTCAAAACCCCACAACAGAATATTAACCTAGTTTTTAGGGGCAGGAGTGATGCCATTTTTATTCTTTGCATTTTCTGTATCATTTACAAAATAGCTGCATCATTAAATATACATTGGATTAGTTGCATGAAAGAATGAACAAGTGAATAAAAAAATGGCTATCTGATTCTACTTACTCTCAAAACACACCCCTCATATTCTAACAATAGCCTAGGGACCAATAACCTCCTCACTTTTATCTGTTGCCCATAGGCCACCAAAGAATGAGAGTGAGACTAATGACCTCATTAATACCATTGGCAATAGCTGCTTCCTTTCCAGCCTCTAGATCAACTGACCTGCCTCCCTGATTATTGTTAAGAGTCTCACACCTAATTCTTACCTCATGATTCAAACTGAAGAATGCCTTTATGGTTTCATTTTATCTGACATAGATAAATACACCAAATTGAGGCAGCCTGTTCAAATTTGATTTTTGACATGCATCCATCCTTCTCTGAATGGTAATTCTTTAGCAGGTCTGGTATGAAAATCGCCAATTGGTACATTTTTGTGCATGTGTTTGATGATCTAGGAAAGGCAGAATTTAGACAACATTAGCTTTGCAACCCCTTTTGCTACCGCAGTATCCCCTTCGGTTTGCATGCTTTGAGCTATTTCATGATTTCCAGACCACTCCACTTTCTATTTCAGGCAAAGAATTTCCAGAATGGCATATTCAATACTGTGGAATATAGTGGATTATGTTTCTAAATTCCAAGCCTATGATATGAGTGACAGGAGCTAGTCAGAATTTCCTTGATTTTGAGTGGGATTCTATGCATTTTTCATATGAGGACATGCATGTACATTTTTAGGGAACAAAGAGAAAGGGATACTAGCTACGTGCTCAGTAATCTTGCCTTATCCTATTATCCTCCCATCCCCTGGAGAACATTAATGCCTTTTCTGGCCAAGTTTGTCTTATAAATCAAGGAAATGAAATCTTTGGGCTTGTTTCCAAACAAATAAAAACAGAATATAAAGGTCTTGTTCCCCTCGCTCCCACTCTGAATTATCTGGCACGCTTAACCCTCAGAGCAGAGGAAGAACTCCAGCTTTTAAATGGATGTGATTGATATTGCTTTAAAAATAATATTAATGACATAAGTGAATTCCAAGTTTGCCAAAAATCATTTGACTACATTGGACAGAAAACCAATGTTCTTTTGTAAAGTGTGTATTTCCTGCAAATTGTCTTGAAGTTGAAAGGGCAAAATATTGTATTAGCACTTGTGATTGTAAACATTGGGCTGCTTTCTCTCTGTATTGTTTTTTCTTCTTTTGAGAATACATATATATATATGTATATATATATATATATACATATATATATATATATTCAGCTGTCAAGACAGAAGAATAATGGAGTCTTAAGATTTAGAACTAGAAGAGTCCTTAAGAATTATCTATGGCAAATGTAAAAGTAAAGAAAAGTGATAAATGTTGGAAATGATGTGGCAAAATTGGGACACCAATGTATTACTGGTGGAGTTGTGAGGTGAATCCAACCATTCTGGAAGGCAATTTGGAACTAGGTCTGTATCCCAAAGAGATAAAAAAAATATGGATAAAGGAACTACTTGTACAAAAATACTTATAGCAGCTCTTTTTGTGGTGGCAAAAAATTGGAAACCATGGAGATGTCCATCAGTTGGGGAATGAGTGAACAAATAGTGGCATGTAGTGGTGATGGAATACTATTGTGGTATAAGAAATGTTGAAAAGGATGATTTCAGAAAGAGCTAGAAAGACCAACATGAACTTATGCAAGTTAAATAAGCAGAACAAGGAAAATATTGTACATAGTAATAGCAATATTGTGGAATGATGAACTATGAAAGACTCAGCTACTCTCAGCAATACAATGATCCAGGAAAATTCTGAAGGACTTAAGACAAAGAATGTTATCCATCTCCAGAGAAAGAACTTTTAGAGTTGGAAGGCAGATCAAAGTATACAATTTTTCACTGTAGTTTATTTGGGTTTTTATCTTGAGGCTTTAGTTTTATATGAGTATTTTCTTTCAAAAATGAATAATATGGAAATATGTTTTGCATGATGATACATGTATAACCCAGATCAAATTGCTTACCAGTTCCAGGAAGAGGGAGGGAGACACTTTAGATCATGTAACTTCAGAAAACTTTTGTAGAAAATTCTTATTACATATAGTTGATAAAATAAAATACCTTTACAAAAAAGAATTATCTAATCCAACACATGAATTTTACAGATGTTGAAATTAAAAGCACAGAGAGAAGAAGCTTGCTCACAGTCACACTAGTAGTAAGATGCAATGCCAAGGACCCAAGTTTTCTTATTCAAATTTCAAGATTATTCAAACCATAAAAACTTGGCCAGCCTCAGCTCGAAAATTCATGTGCTGAAGAATTTTGGATGTAAATTGCTTATATACTCTTTGATTAGCTTTCTTCTTTTTGAACTGAGTCATTTAATTCTTACTTCATATTGTTATTAAGCATAATTAACTTAAGAGTTTTATCATCTTAGTCATGGTGATTTATACTGGTTGTCATAGGTATACTCCATGACATCCCATATATCCTCAAATCATTTTTTCTTCACCAGGGTAAGAACTTTGCTATCACCATCCTATCAATCTCCATTCTACCCTGCAAATGACAAAGTTAATTCTATTTAATTCTTTTGGCTGGTTTCACATTTAAATTGAGATCATTCTGTATCATGATAAACAGAACTCTTAATCTTGTGGCCCAGAGATCCTTCTGTCAAGTGTATATCCATTCCCAAGTATGTCAAAGATACCTAAATAATCACAATAATATTTTTTCAGTAGCACCAATTTGAGAATAAAGAAGATATCTATCAACTGTGAAATAGTTCAACTGTGGTATGTAGATATGGTAGAATATTACTATACCACATTTGGGAAGTCAACAAATCTTTCTGGATCCCAATTTTCTCATCTATAAAGAAGTTGGACTAGATGACCTTTATGGTCCCTTTTGATTCAAAATCTATCAGTCTGTGAACTCTTGAATACCCTCACTACAATATTTCTCTGGTTCCTCAATATTGCTTGGAGATGACCTTGGCTTTTAAAAAATTATGCTAGCAAAGCACTATCTTCATCCAATGGCTCCCTCATGCTGAGGTTTTAATTCTTGACTCTTGAAAATGTTTTGTTCTACAAATGGCTTAATTTATTAATTAGTTTTTAAGCATTTATTAAGCAATTATGGTCAGTTACTCTGCTAAGCATTTGAGATGCAAATTCAAGAAGAAGATAATCCCTAACTTTAAGGAATTCACATTGTTCATAGGAGACATATATGGTAAAAGGTACTTGGCCAGAAAAAGAAATATTCCTCTTAAAAATCAAATGGAGAAAAACTGGAAAACGAGGGGATGCCCATCAATTGGGGAATGGCTGAACAAACTGTGGTATATGTTGGTGATGGAGTACTATTGTGCTAAAAGGAATAATAAAGTGGAGAAGTTCCATGGAGACTGGAACAACCTCCAGGAAGTGATGCAGAGCGAGAGGAGCAGAACCAGGAGAACATTGTACACAGAGACTAATACACTGTGGTATAATCGAACGTAATGGACTTCTCCATTAGTGGCGGTGTAATGTCCCTGAACAACTTGCAGGGATCCAGGAGAAAAAAATACCATTCATAAGCAAAGGATAAACTATGGGAGTGGAAACACCGAGGAAAAGCAACTGCCTGAATACAGAGGTTGAGGGGACATGACAGAGGACAGACTCTAAATGAACACTCTAGTGCAAATACTATCAACAAAGCAATGGGTTCAAATCAAGAAAACATCTAATGCCCAGTGGACTTACGTGTCGGCTATGGGGGGTGGGGGGGGGAAAAGAAAATGATCTTTAACGAATAATGCTTGGAAGTGATCAAATAAAATATATTAAAAAAAAATCAAATGGAGACTTCTGGGTAATCATGGTGGCAATCTAGACATGATATGCTTCCTCTCCTCAGACCCACCGATACAGACTATCTCAAAAGAACCAAAAAAAAATCTTCATAAGAACAAAAGGACTCTACAGAAGGGCACAGGTCTGAAGGTACATGGGATTTGGGCATTTCCACACTATAAGGGGGAAAAAGCTTCCACCCAAATGGGAGCTGATCTACTCTCCCCCACCTCACCTACAGAGTCAGCAAGTGAGTAAGGGGCACCTCTAGATCCTTGGGAACTGACTAAAAATACCAAGGAACTACCCCGGAGAGCAGCCACAAAGGAAACCCCGGGACTCTAGGCAAGGAGGCACAGAGAAGGGCAGCGAACAGCAGAAGTGGCACAGTAAATCCTTGCCAGCTAGGGAGTGCAGAGCGTGGGCACTCTCGGCAAGGAGCCACAGAAGCTGCACTAGAAACCCCTGCCAGCTAGGGAGCGCAGAGCATGAGTGCTCTCGGAGAGGAACCATAGAAAAGAGCAGCTAATAGCAAAAGTCATTGAGACTCAAGAGCTTCCCTCAGGCAAAATTCTTGCTCCTTGACTCCAAACATGGAGAGCCCGCCCATCTCACTCAGATCTCTGACGAAAAAGGGAAGGAAAAACCCCCACAGTGATGGAAAATTGCACCCAGGATTGACAACCTCCATCCACCACCAAAAAACAAAAAAACAAAAAACAAAAAAAAGAAGGCATTGACCCTCAAAAATTTTTATGGAGGAAAAACTCGAGCTAGAGGAGGAAATTCAAACAATGCCAAAACTTTAAAAAAATGGAAATTCCCCACAGGCTCTGGAAGAATTTAAATTGGAGCTTATCGAAAAGATGGGAGCCTTCTGGAAAGAAAAGTGGGAAATGTTTCAATAAGAAAAATCAACAAATTATATCAGAGAACCAAAAAATTACAGCTGAATACCAAAAAGTTAGAGCAGAAAACCAAAAGATTATAACAGAAAACCAGGGCTTAAAGACTATATTTGGGAAACTGGAAACCAATGATCTTGCAAAACAGCAAGAATTAATAAAGCAAAGTCAAAAGACAAATTAGAAGAACACATAAAATATCTCACTGACAAGATGACAGATCAGGAAAATAGAGGAAGGAGAGACAATCTGAGAATCATTGGTCTACCTGAAAAGTCAGAAATAAACAGAAATCTTGACACCATACTACAAGAGATCATCCAAGAAAACTGCCCTGAAGTTCTTGACATATCATCTGCTGCAACAAATTGGGAAACAATCTTCATAACAAAAACCTCTGACAAAAGTTTAATTACTCAAATTTACAAAGAGCTAAATCAATTGTATAAAAAATTAAGCTATCCTCCAAATGATAAATGGACAAGGGACATGGAACAGGCAGTTTTCAGTTAAAGAAATCAAAACTATCAATGAGCACATGAAAAAGCATTCTAAATCTCTGATAATCAGAGAGATGCAAATCAAAACAACTCTGAGGTATCACCTCACACCTAGCAGATTGGCTAACATGACAGCAGTGGAAAGTAATGTATGCTGGATGGGATGTGGCAAAGTGGGACATTAATGCATTGCTGGTGCAGTTGTGAATTGATTCAACCATTCTGGAGGGCAATTTGGAACTATGCCTAAAGGGCAATAAAAGACTACCTACCTTTTGACCTAGCTGTAGCACTGCTGGGTTTGTACCCCAAAGAGATAATAAGGAAAAAGGCTTGTACAAGAATATTCATAGTTGTCCTCTTTGTGGTGGCAAAAAATTGGAAAATGAGGGGATGCCCTTTAATTGGGGAATGGCTGAACAAATTGTGGTATATGTTGGTGATGGAATACTATTGCGTTCAAAGTAATAATAAACTGGAGGAATTCCATGGAGACTGGAACAACCTCCAGGAAGTGATGCAGAGGGAAAGGAGCAGAGCCAGGAGAACATTGTATACAGAGACTGATACACTGTGGTACAATCGAATGTAATGGACTTGTCCATTAGTGTCAATGCAATGTACCTGAACAATCTGCAGGGATCTATGAGAAAAAATACTATCCATAAGCAGAGAACAAACTGTGGGAGTAAAACCACAGAGGAAAGGCAACTGCTTGACTACAGGGGTTGAGGGGATATGATTGAAGAGAGACACTAAATGAACATCCTAATGCAAATAACAAAAATATGGAAATGGGTTCAGATCAAGGACACACTTGATATCCAGTGGAATTGCACGCTGGCTATGGGAGGGGTGGTAGGAAGGGTGGGAGGAAAAGATAATGATTTTTTTTTATCCAATGAATAATGTTTGAAAATGACCAAATAAAAAATGTTTAAAAAAAGAGTCAAATGGATTATGAGCAAACTCAGATTCAACTAGTCCTCTTTATCAAGCTAGTTCTAGACTAGAACATTTTACTCATCCCATTTAGCTCTAAAATATGACTATTAATCCTGCTTTTTTCTGCCTCTTTCACTTTTTTCCTTAATTGGCCATAGTAATGAAATAATAACACTACTTATGGACTATCATATAAGCCCATTTCCATTCCCTTTCTAAAGAAATGGTGCTAGCTTAATCATTTTGTTTAATACAAAAGCTAGAAAGTGAGAAGATACCGAGAATAGCAGGGCCAATAGCCAATAGGATGGAGAGCCTGATTTCATCTGGTGCAGGCTGGAAATAGTTAAGAAGATTAATTTATACTATTCACCATACAAGACAGTTTATCCCAAGGACAGAAATACAAAATCTGAGTGGATTGATTTCCTTGAGGACTGAAGAAGGCTCAACTTGAGTGTACAGAGCACAGCAGAGAAGCAGCATGGAAACAAAGTTTAAGGAGATTGAATTAGATGTGGCCAGCCTCAGGAATACAGTGGCTAATTATGAGAGGTTCAACCACCAAGTGATTTTTTTTTCTTCAGGCAAATGAGTCATAAAGGATATATATAGACAGAAGAGGATTCTCATAGAAGGGTACATATGGTACGTTTTTGACATCGCAGATTTTCTCTTCTCCCACTTTTCAGCTTCCTTTGATGTGTTGTCTTCCCCCTTTAGAGTGTAAGCTCCTTGAAGATAAAAGACTGTCTTTCTACTTGCATTTATATTTCAAACACAGCTCAGTACTTGGCATATAGTATCTATTGCTCTGTTGATTTTATTCAAGTCATTGATGAGGTATAGAAACAATGTAGAACTAAAAATAGCAACAATAATAAAATAATAAATAGGAGGAGACATGGGAGAAGAGGAGAAAAACAAGGAAGAAAGGAGGAGGAGGAAGAGGAGAGGAAAAAGAAAGAAAAGTAAAATGATGATAGTGATGTTTATATAGTATTTTTGAGGTTTTCAAAGCATTTTATATCTTTTGTGATTCTCACAACAGCACTGTACAATAAATTCTATAACCATAATAATACAAAACTTCATTTCACATCCCAGGAAACAGGCTTAGAGAAGTAAAGAACTCCCCTAAGGTCACACACCCATTGTTACAAAGTTCAAGAATATTCTGCAGAAGAATAATAAGTAGTGGTCAGAGCTTTTAAAATAAGTCCTCATATTTATTTGCTATAAACATTTTTTTATTTTTTACACACAAAATAGAGATTTGAGGATTATAAGTGTGTTTGCTGGTGATGACTTCATGTTTATCTTTCTAGTGCTGATAAAATATAACAAAAAGTGGATGGGGGTAAGGAGGAATGCCATACAAAAGTAAAACTGAAAACTCCTTGGGAGACGAGTAGAGCTGTATGTAGACATATTGAACCAGTGGAGACCAAACAAATAATTCTGGACTACATTAAAATGTAGAGTAAAAGCAAATGCTCCTTTTTCTTCTTTCCATTAAAAGTATGAAGCTGTCATTCATCATTCAGACAGCTAACAGCAGATCTGCCTCATTATTGTGCTCTGTTGGCTGCATGGATTTGATTGACCATCCAGTGATGAAGAGGCTGTAGATATTGTAGCAATGCTGAAGAAGAGAATGACAGAAACTCATATTTAAGAGAGACATGATCTCGTTCAAACTACAACTAAACAGGAAAACCCTATAAACATTATTGACATTTAAAAGCTCACTCAGTCTCTGATGAAAGACATCCAGTAATAGCCAAATCACTATTTCTGGAAAGGGCCCTGCTCGGCCTTTGGACAACTCTATTCTTTTAAGTGTTATTGATCCATTTCATTCTTTCCACTGAAGTCATTTCTTGACATATTATTTCCAACCCTGACCCACTGGAAGCCTTCCTGACTCTATATGTAACATTTAACATCCAGTCCCCAAACACTCTAACAAGAGAAGAGAGCTGTGTTTCATTATATCTATCTTCTCTGTTACCAAGATTGGTCACTTCAATTAATCTGGGTTTGGCAAGTGTTGTCTTCTTTGACATTTTTGTTGTCATTGTGTCAATTATTTTCCTGTTTCTCCTTTCTTCATTTTGCATCAAGTCACATAAGTATTTCCATGTTTCAATTAATTAATCTGCAATTCTCATAATGCATTAAAAATCCATTGCATTCACATTCCACGAATTGCTACACCATTCCTCAGGTGATGGAATTCAATTTGTTTTCTATATTTTCTGAGAGTCCTATTGTTAAAACGTTTTGTCTTACACTCAAATGGCTCTCAGACATCACTGATTTTGATGTTCATTCCAAAATGCAAATTACTACCCAGCCATACTTGTTCAGGCTATGTGACTGTTGACCATATCTTCCCATTAACTAATAAGAAAGGGATCCTTTCAACAAGCTGAACCTTTAATTTCTTTTGACTTCATGAAGACAGTAGTGACCAATATGAGATATTTATTATTTATCTTTTGCTCTAACCATGTAACCAGTATACTGTATCTTTTTATTTTCATTATATCTTTTAATCTATTTATTTGTTTATGTTAAATATCCAGATAACTCTCTCCCTGTTCTTTTTCCCATCAGAGAAAGCATAATATGACAAAAAGATAGATATATGCATAAAACTGATTTATTTATTTCGATTTATCAGTTCTTTCTCTAGAGAAGGAAATATGAAAGTCATCCTTCAAACATTATTTCTGTTGTATATAATATTCTCTCAGTTCTGCTAGCTTCACTCTTCAAAATTTCATGTAGATCTTTCCATATTTTTTCTGAAATTAATCTGTTCATCATTTCTTACTGTGCAGTATTAGTCTATCACAATCGTATACCACAACTTGTTTTGCAATTCTCCAATTGATGGACATCCTCTTACGTTCTAGTTCTTTTCCACCACAAAAACAGGTACTATAAATGTTTTAGAATATATAAGTTCTTTACTTTTTTACTTTGATTAGCTTAGGAAATAACTTAATAGTGGTACTGATAAATCAAAAGTCATACATACTTTTATAAAACTCTTTGAACATAATTCCATATTGCTCTCCAAAATGGCTGTATTTTTATAATAATTTTAATGATATGTTTTATTCATAAATTCTTATTTGTTTTAGGTTATGGTGTTGGCCTAGTCACCTAGAATTATCCTATCCATTGCATTTTTATTGATACTTATTTTGAATTTAAAGCTACCAAAACCACAGGCAGTGTATTTGTATTAAAAAGTTGCTTTTTTTTGTTTCAAAGTAATGCTCAAATTATTTAATATGATTTTGAAGATGCCCAGAGACAGTCCTGCTTGTTCACCTATTCCAGTTAATTTTGGATACAACTAATTATCCATTAATAATATCTGTCCCATAAACAGACAGACAAATAGATAGATATAGATATAGATATAGATATAGATATAGATATAGATATTCACATATTATTGTAACCATTTTGCATGCATAGGAATATACACCGAGCAGTGCTTGATTTTTCTTATTTGCCTTAGTTATTATTATTTTAGTAATAAGTTCTGCATTTCCCATAACTTTTGTATCTTCTTCTTCTTGATATCCCTGTGAATTAATCTCTCATTTTATCCTAATAATGTCTTCTATGTATACTTGGTATACATGATATAATCTAGGTTCTTACCCTATTCTTAGGTTCTCTTTACTGTAGTTTCTATCAGGCTCTGATGTTAGAGTCCATACATGGTGGCTCCATGTTCCTTGATGGCAAAATTAAATTGTTATTTAAAAAATATCTTTCAATATTTCTTCTGACCTTCATCTGTTTGCTGTCTTCTTTACAGTTTTACCCTTAAACACCCTCAGATGACATATAACTTTTTTCTTCTCTTTTTCTTTTTGTTTTAAATAAGTATTCCTCCCCCCCGACCCCCCAGATTACATGTTGATTCAATTTTCAACAAGTATTTTCTGACATTTTGCAATCCATCTTCTTTTCCTCCCTTCCAACTCTCTCCCCTCCCCAAGACAGCAGTAATATGATATAGATTATACATGTTCTATTATACAACACTATTTCCATGTTTATCATATTGTGAATGAAGACACATATCACTTACACTAGAGAAAAATTCATGGAAGAAATAAAGTGAAGAATGACATGTTTCAATCTACATTCAGACTTCATCAGTTCCTTCTGTAGCAGTCGATAGTCTTTCACATCATGAGTCTCTTGAGGCTTTCCTGGATCCTTCCATTGCTGAAAATAGTTAAGTCATTCACAGTTATGCATTTTACTTTATTGCTATTATTTTGCATGATGGTCTTGATATGTGCTTTTGTTTTTTTCTGGTTTTTTGTCACAATGGGGGGAGGGAAAAGGATAGAATATGCCTATCTATCTATATTTAATTTGTTAAGAATAAAAAATACAGAGAAGTTAAAGGGGTGTAACTGGGGAATGGATGAATGGGCTGATAGCTACATAGATATAGATAGATAGATAGATAGATAGATAGATAGATAGATAGATAGATAGATAGATAGATGGAGAGATCAATAGAGTTCTTTTTGTGGTGCTTAGAATTGGTAATAAGCTGAAGTTTATTTCTTATGTTAGTGTTCTTGACATGTCTATTATTCTTATTAGTACCATGCCATACTTATTTAGTCATCTCTAGTTAATTGCTTTTAATTTCACCTTCTCTGGGTGTTTATTCTCCTTAAAAAACAGTTAATTGATAAGTTCCCCTTGTAGCTACATGGGTTATTTAACTTGATTTTCCTTTCTCATATAAGACTTGATGCCATCAATGACACCAAAATTTTATTCCTAAATAAAATGTACTTTCAGTCCAACTTTTCTTATAGAATATTGATTAGCTAGTATGCTTTCCCTATCTTTAATCTGAACTATTTGAAATATATTCTGCTCCTTCATTCTTCTGCAGGTTCAATACAGAAAGGATCCCAAACTGCCGACTTTTATTCTTATACATGTTGCTACAATATAGCATGTCATTAATAAATTCTAGAATACAGGAAATTTCTAATTAGAGTCTGAGTGTCCCTAAAATTGGGTGAAGTTTCCAAATGTTAGTCTATGACCCTTAAGCATAGGAACAAAGTTAATTATGGTTCTGTATTCCATGAAAATGGGTAAGGAAGTGAGAAAATTGTGAGAATTAGATGAACACTAACTCCTTATAACTTAATTCTGGAGATAACCAAGTTCCCTTTATATTAAATCATGAGTTTAGTTCAGCTTCTGTCCTCTGAGAAAACTTTATTCAGGTACAGAAATTGTGATAAAACCCAGTTCTGTGTGGTTGGGAATATCAACTACCTCTACTGTTTCTTAGTTATTTATAACTAAAGATCTAGTGTATGCTGACCAGAAACCAGGCACATCTGAAGACTGATGCAAGGACTTTTCACACAATTTTACATCTCAAGAAACCCATGTGTTCTGTGAAAATTGTTCCTATACCAGTCAATCATTCCTTTGATTGAATAAGAACACTTGAAGGGAATTGGGATACCTCATTTCCTGATTACAGGGAATTGCACCTATTCATTTCCCCCACACATCTCTCAAAAATCCTTTACCCCCTTCCCACTTGGAAGGCACCCAATCATTCTTCCAACTAGAAATCAGATTATTTAATCTTGAATCCTGGTTAACATCCTATTAATTGCTTTCTTTTAATGAATACATATCTATCTCCCATATATTCAGGGTCCAATGCCAAGCCAAGAAAGACCTGATCCCAATTTGTTATGTAACTGACATGCATTGCTTAATAAATTGATAATCTCAGAAGCCTGAATCTTTCTTTCCTCTGTCATTCTAATCAGCACATATCACAAAAGAAAGATAATGGAGAAATTCAAAGTGACATTTTAAAGAGAAAAAATACTGGATAAATTATTATTAATGTATATGAAATAACAATAAGTACCAATTTTATAAGTTAATATAATTTGGTAAAATGAAAAATTAAGTAAAAACCAATATAGAATATCCATACAAGCTGAATTACCACCTGGTGGTACACAATATACTTCTGTCCCACTCAACTGCTAAGTGATTAATTTATCATGAGACAATCTCTCTTCTTGGTAAAATATCAAGAAGGAAGCAAAGAAATGAGTGAAGGATAATATGGTGGTTACAAAGAATAAGTTTTTCTTTTGATATCCAGAAGCACCTAACATTCTAGCGTCTTTATGTGGAGAAGAGGATAACAATTCCAAAATACAGGATATGACCTTATACCTATATTTCATTTTGGTGCTTTGCTTAGAAGAGTTATTTTTAAATCACAGTGTTATAAATTCCTGAAAATCATCATAGCATAGTGGAAAGACTGCTGGATTTGAGATCAGGAACACTCAAGTTCAATTCCTCACTCTGATATCACTGGTAACTTAAAAGCAACATATATCCATGACCATGAACAACTTATTAAATATTTCAATGCCTCAGGTATCTGTCTATCACCATAAGCTGTAAACACATTACAATCTATATCATAACATCCATTTTTAATAATTAACCCAGTGGTAAGGTAAATATGTGAATTTTAATTACCCAACTCATAAAATATAAAAACTGGTTTTATATGTCATGTTAATAATGGGTCCACACATGAATATAAAGGCTAATGATTTTTCCCCAAAGTATTAAAGGTAAAATTGTGGTTTTTAAAATCATATTGTACATAATAGTTTTATATAAAATGTATATAATTTAATCAAATTTTTTCCAAAAATTTTTATATAAATTTAATATATAATGCACAACTAATAATATTTGAAAAGATCTCAATTTATTAGAACATTGAACTGAATCTAAAAGGATGAATTATTTTTATTCATGCCCCAAGCATCTAGCACCATACTTAGCATAAGGTAGGCATTTATTTAATAAATTCTTTTAAACATTTGTTAATTGAATGATTGATAGTCAAGATTTCTAGGTTATTTCAAATTAATAATATAATAATTTGGGCAATAATTATTATTCCTTCATTTGGCTTTTACTTTTAGACCCTAATTTCAAACTCTTTTGTATTATAGATTTAGAACTGAAACTTAAGAGTTCATTTAATCCAACTCCTTTATTTCACAGGGGAAGAAACTGAGACCCACAGTGAGGTCATGCAAGTTGCCTGTGAAATAGGCAGGATGTTAAGCCAGGTCCTCTGACTCAAAATCCAACAATTTTCTAGTGCTGGATATAGTCAATATCTAGAAGATTTCACCATTACTATCATCATCATCTTTACCACCACCACCATCACCATTATTATCCTTGAAAACAACAACAAAAAAAGTATATATTAAGGTCTGACCCTATGCCAGGCACCATGCTAAATTTTGAACCATCTTTGTAAGGATCATGAGCCTCTTTGGAAATCTGGTGAATTTGATGGCCTTTTTTTTTTTTCAAAATCATGTTTTTATATACATAAAAGAAAATACACAGAGATATAAAAGAAATCATTTCTAAAGAAATATGAAATATTTTTTTAAAGTTCATGGGCCCCTGTTTATAAACTTCTAATCCACAGGTAACCCTTTGGAATGGATATATTATAATACTTTCTCACAGGACCATAGAAAACACCGTAGGTAATCATGGGTATGTTACAAAGCTGTATATCAAGGAGACTTGTGCTTAATCCAGCTTTATTTAAAAACTTCATCAATGACTTTGATAGAAGGATAAATACAATGCTTTTCAAATTTGCAGGAAATATACAACTGGAAAGAATAGCTTAAAATTAATATTTGAAAAGATCTTATTAAATTAGAACATTGTCCTGAAACTAAAGAGATGCAATTTTATAGCGATTAGGCAGTCAACAAGCATGTTAAATGTCTATTGTGTGACAGGCAATGTGCTAAGTGTTGGAAAAAGAAAGAAAGGCAAAAGACATTTTTTGTCTTGAGCACCTTACCTTCTAATGGGGAAGAGAAGATGCAAATGACCACATACAAACAAGATATATATAGGGGAAGTTAGAAATAATGAATGTATTATTAAAGTAAATCGAAGTTTATGAACTAAGACTAAGCAGAATAGAGGCAAAGTTCTTAATGAAAATGGAATTTTAGCCTGAGGAAAGACTTGAGATGAGAGAAATCAGGAAAGGTAGCAGGCTGAGAGGAGGAGGGAGAGAGACTCAGACACAGTGGACAGTAAATGAAAATGCCTGAATTTGAGAGACAATTTGTCTAAGAATAAATATAAAAACTTACTCATGGGTTAAAGTAAACATTTTTCACATCTACAGAAGAGATGAGGCTTAGCTGGACATAAGCTGAAAAGGACAAGATGGTTTTAGTAGATCACAAAGTCAAGATGAGTCAAGGGAGTGATATGGCAGCCAAAAAAATAAAGGCTCTTACAGGCTACATAAAGAGATGCATTGGGTTCCAGAGCATATGTGTTCAGTTTAAGGAACCACATTTTTGGTTGGACACCTGTATGTGATACAATATTAACAAGAAGACACTAATCATGGTAAAGGATGGTGAGTTTATGACATACGAGCATCTGGGATTGTATAGATGCTAGAAAACCATGGTGGGACAGGGGACATTTGGATATGCATGGTAAATATATCTGTCTTCAAGGGTTTGAAGGGCTGTCAGGATGAATTCACACATACAGTTGACTTTCCATCAGAGAACAAAACTAGGAATAATGACATCAAATTACAAAAGGACTCACTTAAGCTTAATGTAAAGAAAAACAAACAATGCCAACAATAACTTTCTGAAAATGAAATAGGCTTCCTCCAGGGGTTGGGAGTCCATGTTGACTAAAAGTCTTTAAGAATAGACAAGTCAGGGGGCAGCTGGGTAGCTCAGTGGATTGAGGGCCAGCCCTAGAGATGGAAGGTCCTTGGTTCAAATCTGGCCTCAGACACTTCCCAGCTGTGTGACCCTGGGCAAGTCACTTAACCCCCATTGCCTAGCCGTTACCACTCTTCTGCCTTGGAGCCAATACACAGTATTGACTCCAAGACGGAAGGTAAGAGTTAAAAAAAAAGAAAAAAAAAAGAATAGACAAGTCAATCACTTGTTAGATATGGTATAGGGAATGGTTCTTGATTGGTTGTGGGCTAGATTAGATGAGTGGGTCACTATATGATACAGTGGATAGAGTGTTATGCCTGAAGTCAGGAATTCTTCATGAATCCAAATATGCCTTCAGACACTTACTAGCTGTGTGACCTTGAGGAAGTAATTTACTCTTATTTGCCTTGTTTTTTTTTTTAATCTGTAAAATAAGCTGGAAAAGGAAAGGGTAAACCATTCTACTATCTTTGTCAAGAAGTCCATAAACGGAGTCATGAAGAGTCAAACAGGATGGAAAAACAACTGGCCAACAACACAGATTAGATGGACAAGGAAGTTTCTTCCACACCTAAAAGTAAATGTGGGAGAGGAAGTGTAAAAGGAACAAGGAAATGGGAGGAAAGAGTGGGGAAAAGAAGATCTTTCCTCTTTTTTTTTTACTCAGTGCTATTTTGTTCTCCAAATTCCTGCATCCTATGTAGATTGTCCCCTAGGTACTCAAAGTTATAACCCTCTTCCATACGTAAGCCAAATAGAAGGTGTTTATCTGATTATTTGACTAAATTATTTCCCATTAAGGTATCAAAAATCCATAGAATTACATTCCTATGAGATTTTGCTTTTTTCAAAAAAGGTTTGAAAGTTAAAAATAATTTAAATGAATCAGTAATTGACACAGTGTTCAATACATAACTGCCATGCCTGTAAGTAGTTTAAAAGATTGATGAATACAAAATTTTTAAATTTAAATTTAAAAATAAAAAAATAAATCTACACTGCTGCTGTACTCATCTCCTTCCCTAACATTCTCTGCTTCAATTTTGAAAGTAATTCTGCATTCCATAGAATTCAGGAAAAGAATCTATGAGCATTGAGAGTGGAAATTGGTCCTTGCCTTCAAAAAGGATCATAGCATCCTAGATTTAGAACTGGAAAGGGCCTAAGAGATCACCTAATTTGACATTTTAATTTTTGAAATAAAGTAATTGAGGCCCAGAGAGTCTGTGACTTACTCAAGGTCATACAAGTAAAAACAGGCAGAGCTTGGATTCAAGCCCAGGTCCTAAGACCCTAAGACCCCAAATCCAACATTCTGCCTATTGCCCTGTGCTAATTACCAATGTGAAATTGAAACATGAAAATTTGGAAGTGGTGAATCAAATCATAAAAATCTGCACACAAAACATGTCCTACAAATACAGAAATATTTTTATATCCTCAGTCTTATATTTTTAAAGCAATGTTGGTATCCTTTATGACTGGGCTACCAGATTATGAAAGGAAGTATAAAATGAATAAAACAACAGGAAATTAATTATTTTAGATAACTTTCAATGAAAATAAATTACAAATACTTATTGATTACTTGTTTACTATCTGCAGGATCTCAAGCTAAATATTGTGAGAGATTTTAAAAATATAAATCAGTTAATCTTTCAAAGAACTAATAACCTAGCCAAGCACCATTAAAATAAAAGGATGCTTTCTTCAGCAAAACACAACTACATGAAAGAAAAATAATTGTGTTGATACCTACTGCCTCCTTTGTATCATCATTTTCCTGATACTCTCTCTTGACCTATTTGGCTTTGGACCATTGCTAGAAACTCCTTCCAACTCCTGATTACCTCCTAGATTTGGTTATCCTGTGAACTTTGACTTAATCCTGAAGGTCACTCTGTTTTCTCTCTCAGCTCAAGACAGACCAATCTTTCTTTCCCCAAGAGTATACTTTCCCTTAATTCCTATTAATTGTCTATAATTTCTGACATGCATTAGTTCCAGCCTCTTGAAAGAATAAAATCAGAAAGAGATGGCTGGAGATCAAACATAGATTTTGTGGAAAAGCTTAGAGTTCATCTAGCCAGCTAGTCCTGCCAAGTAGATTTTTCTTTTTTTCATACTATTATGTTGGGGTTAGGGTGGGAGTTGGAAGCTGGAGAAGAGAATCCAAAGCTTTCATTTTGTTTCCAGATAAGAATTAGTATTCAGAGGATCCCTTAATTTCTTGTTAGTTGAAAAAGAGAAGACTTGGGGAATACTTTATTTGTCAATTTAGAACATTATTCCTTGGTTACAATAATCACATTATTTCCCTCCCTTCCCTCCACCTACCCTTCCCATAAATGTACAATTTCATTGGGTATTACTTGGGTCATTAATCAGAACCTATTTCGATGTTGTTGTTTGCACTAGGAAGTTCATTTAGTCTAAATCCCCAACCATATCCCTTCCATTCAATTATTCAAGCAGTTGTTTTTCTTTGGTGT
This sequence comes from Monodelphis domestica, assembly GCF_027887165.1. Lineage (NCBI taxonomy): Eukaryota > Metazoa > Chordata > Mammalia > Didelphimorphia > Didelphidae > Monodelphis > Monodelphis domestica. Next base: position 106,312,404 of record NC_077233.1, read on the forward strand.
TTTTAGTCCAACAGTGTTTTCTCTGGGTGTGGATAGTAACTTTTCTCTTAGATTCCTCCAAGTTGTTCAGGGACATTGCATTGCCACTAATGGAGAAGTCCATTACATTCATTTGTATTACAGTGTATCAGTCTCTGTATACAATGTTTTCCTGGTTCTGCTCCTCTCACTCTGCATCACTTCCTGGAGGTTGTTCCAGTCTCCATGGAATTCCTCCACTTTATTATTCCTTTTAGCATAATAATATTCCATCACCAACATATACCACAATTTGTTCAGCCATTCCCCAATTAAAGGGTATCCCCTCATTTTCCAAATTTTTGACACCACAAAGAGCACAACTATTAATATTTTACACATGTCTTTTTCCTTAATGTCTCTTTGGGGTACAAACCCAGCAGTGCTATGGCTGAATAAAAGGGTAGACACTCTTTTATTGGCCTTTGGGCATAGTTCCAAATTGCCCTCCAGAATGGTTGGATCAATTCACAATTCTACCAGCAATGAATTAATGTCCCTACTTTGCCACATCCACTCCAGCATTCATTACTTTCCTTTACTGTCATGTTGGCCAATCTGCTAGGTGTGAGCTGATACCTCAGAGTTGTTTTGATTTGCATTTCTCTGATTATAAGAGATTTAGAACACTTTTTCATGTGCTTATGAATAGTTTTGATTTCTTTAACTGAAAATTGCCTATTCATATACCTTGCCCATTTATCAATTGGAGAATGGCTTCATTTTTTGTACAATTGGTTTAGCTCTTTATAAATTTGAGTAATTAGGCCTTTGTCAGCAGTTTTTGTAATGAAGATTGTTTCCCAATTTGTTTCTTCCCTTCTAATTTTGGATGTTTTAGTTGTGTTTCTACTAAAACTTTTTAATTTGATGTAATCAAAATTATTGATTTAACATTTTGTGATTTTTTTCTAGCTCTTGCTTGGTTTTAAAGTGTTTTCCTTTCCAGTATACTATTCTGTGTTCAACTAATTTGCTTATAGTTTCCTTCTTTATATTCAGGTCATTCACCCATTCTGAGTTTATCTTGGTATAGGGTGTAGGATGTTGAACCAAACCTAATCTCTCCCACACTGTCTTCCAATTTTCCCAGCAGTTTTTTTTTTCAAATAGTTGGTTTTGGTCCCCAAAACTGGGATCTTTGGGCTTATTATAGACTGTCTTGCTGAGGTCACTTACCCCAAGTCTATTCCATTGATCCTCCTTTCTGTCTCTTAGCCATTACCAAATAATTTTGAGAACCACTGCTTTGTAATATAGTTTGAGATCTGGGACTGCAAGTCCTCCTTCCTTTGCATTTTTTTTCATGATTTCCCTGGATATCCTTGATCTTTTGTTCTTCCAAATGAACTTTGTTATGTTTTTTTTTTCTAATTCAGTAAAAAAGTTTTTTGGTAGTTCAATGGGTATGGCACTAAATAAGTAAGTTAATTTGGGTAGGATGGTAATTTTTATTATGTTAGCTCATCCCACCCATGAAAAATCAATGTTTTTTCAATTGTTTAGATCTGCTTTTAATTGTGTGGAGAGTGTTTTGTAGTTGTGATCATATAGTTCCTGTGTTTGTCTCTGCAGATAGATTCCTAAGTATTTTATATCATCTAGGGTGATTTTAAATGGAATTTTTCTTTCTAATTCTTGCTGCTGAAATGAATTGGAGATATATAGAAATGCTGATGACTTAAGCTGTTTTATTTTGTATACTGCAACTTTGCTAAAATTGTTGATTGTTTCGACTAGCTTTTTGGTTGATTCTCTAGGATTCTTTAAGTAAACCATCATATCATCTGCAAAGAGTGATAGCTTGGTCTCCTCATTGCCAATTCTAAAACCTTCAATTTCTTTTTCTTCTCTAATTGCTACTGCTAGTGTTTATAGTACAATGTTAAATAATGGGCATCCTTGTTTCACTCCTGATCTTATTGGAAAGGCTTATAGTTTATCCCAATTGCAGATGATGTTTGCTGATAGTTTTACATATATACTGTTTATTATTTTTTGGGAATGACACTTCTATTCCTATACTTTCTAGTGTTTTCAATAGGAATGGGTGTTGTATTTTATCAAAGGCTTTTTCTGCATCTATTGAGATAATCATGTGATATTATCAGTTTGCTTGTAAATATGGTAAATTATGTGAATGGTTTTCCTAATATTGAACCATCCTTGCATTCCTGGTATGAATTCTACCTGGTCATAGTGAATAACCCTTGTGATGACTTGCTGGAGTCTTTTTGCTGGTATCCTATTTAAGATTTGTGCATCTATATTCATTAAGGAGATTGGTCTATAGTTTTCTTTCTCTGTTTTTGACCTGCCTGGCTTTGGGATCAGTACCATGTTTGTGTCATGAACGGAATTTGGTAGAACTCTTTCTTTGCTTATTCTGTCAAATAGTTTCTATAATATTGGGATTAGCTGTTCTTTGAATGTTTGATAGAATTCCCTTGTGAATCCATCTGGCCCTAGGGATTTTTTCTTAGGGAGTTCTTTGATGGCTTGTTCAATTTCTTTTTCTGATATGGGGTTGTTTAGATAATTTATTTCTTCCTCTCTTAGCCTAGGCAATTTATATTTTGTAAGTATTCATCCATATCACCTAGATTGCCATATTAATTGCCATATAATTGGACAAAATAGTTTTTAATGATTGCCTTAATTTCCTCTTCATTAGAGGTGAGGTCTCCCTTTTCATCTTGGATACTGTCAATTTGGTTTTCTTCTTTCCTTTTTTTTTAAAATTAGACTGACTAGTACTTTGTCTATTTTATTTGTTTTTTTTCAAAATACCAGCTTCTAGTCTTATTTATTAAATCAATAGTTCTTTGACTTTCAATTTAATTAATTTCTCCTTTGATTTTTAGGATCTCTAATTTAGTCTTCATCTGAGGACTTTTAAATTGTTCCCTTTCTGGTTTTTAAATTTGCATGCCCAATTCATTGATCTCTGCCCTTCTTAATTTGTTAATATATGAACTCAAGAATATAAATTTCCCCCTGAGTACTGCTTTGGCTTCATCTCATAGGTATTGAAAGGATGTCTCATCCTTGTCATTTTCTTCAATGAAGTTATTGTTTCTATGATTTGTTCTTTAACTAACTGATTTTGGATATTCGTATTGTTTAATTTTCAATTAATTTTTAATTTATCTCACTGTAATACATGGTCAATTTTTGTGAATGTACCATGTGCTGCTGAAAAGGTGTATTCCTTTTTGTCCCTATTTATTTTTCTTCACAGGTCTACTAATTCTAATTTTTCTAAGATTTCATTCACTTCTCTTACCTCTTTCTTATTTACTTTTTGGATTGATTTATCTAGTTCAGATAGAGGAAGGTTCAGGTCTCCCACTAGTATAGTTTTTCCATCTATTTCACACTTCAACTCCAATAGTTTCTCCTTTAGAAATGTGTATGCTATGCAATTTGATGCATACATTTTGAGTACAGATATTTCCTCATTGTCTATACTGCCTTTTATCAGAATGTAATTACCTTCCCTATCTCTTTTATCTAGATTTATTTTTACTTTGGCTTTGTCAGATATCATGATTGCGACTCTTGCCTTCTTTTTATCAGTTGATGCCCAATAGATTTGGCTCCATTTTCTTACTTTCACTCTATGCATATCTACCTTCCTCATGTGTGTTTCTTGTAGACCGCATATGGTAGGGTTTTGGATTCTAATTCACTCTGCTATTTGCTTGCATTTTATGGGTGAGTTAATTCCATTCATATTCAGAGTTATGATTGCTAGCTGTGTATTTCCTAGCATTTTGATTTCTACTCCTACTACTACCTTTTCTTCTTTTACTATTTCCTTCTACATCAATGTTTGTTTTTAATCAGTCCTCCTAGTTCACACCCTTATTTTTCTTCCCTTTCTAACCCCCTCCCTTCTTATCCTCCCCTCATTTCCCTGTAGTCTTTCTAAAACTACCCCCACACCCTCTCCCTCCCTTATACTGCTTCCCTCCCCACCAGTCTTTTTGTTACCCTTCTACTCCCCTATAGGGCACAAATCTATTGTCTGCCTCAGTGGATTGGATTGTTCTTCCCTCTTTGGGTCAATTTCAATGCACTTAAGAGTTGAATATTTCCTGTCTTCAACCTCTTTACCCTTCCAGTGTATTGATGTTCTCCCCCTCCCACCATGAGCTTCTTTGTGACATATACATTTACCCCCATTTGTTTCTTTTCCCATTCATTTTAGTATTAACCTCTTTTTTAGCTCTAGTTGTTTATATGTATACATATATATATACACATGTATATTTATTTATGCATGCACATATCTACATACCTATTTATGTCTTGTCCTTTCATTGTATACAGTTTGTCACTGTTCCCTCTAAGTGTAATTCTTCTAGCTGCCCAGGTGATACCAACAATTTTTTAAGAGTTACCAATGACCTCTTTTCTTATAGGGATATATTGCATTTTAACTTATTAAGTCTCTTTAAAAAAAGAGGGTTTTTGTTTGGTTTTTCTTTTTCCCTCTTTTTACATTACCTTTTGATGATTTCTTTGAGTTCTGTCCTTGGGCATTGAATTTTCTGTTCAGGTCTGGTCTATTCTTTACAAATTCTTGGAATTCTTCTATTTTGTTGAATGACCATACTTTCCCCTATAAGAATATAGTCAGTTTTGCTGGGTAGTTGATTCTTGGTTGTAGACCTATTTCCCTTGCTTTCCAGAATATCATATTCCATGCCTTTCAGTCCTTCAGTGTGGATGCAGCCAGAACCTGCTTTATCCTCACTGTGGTTCCATGTTTTCTGAATGACTTCTTGGCAGCTTGTAATATCTTTTCTTTGGTCTGATAGTACTTGAATTTGACTAGAACATGCCTGGGTGTTGTCAGTTGGGGATTAAGTACAGGAGGTGATCTGTGGATTCTTTCACTCTCCACTTTTCCCTCCTGTTCTAGAATATCGGGGCAGTTTTCTTGAATGATTTCCTGTAGTAATATGTCCAGGCTTTTTCTTTTGTCATGGTCTTCTGGTAGACCTATGATTCTTAAATTGTCTCTCCTTGAATGATATTCTAAATCCTCTGTTTTGTGAATGAGATGCTTCATGTTTTCCTCAATTTTTTTCATTCTTTTGGTTTTGTTTTATAGTGTCCTGCTGCCTTGTGAGGTCACTTAATTCTAGTTGTTGTATTCTGGTTCTTAAAGACTGGATTTCATTCCTGGATTTTTGGTCATCCTTCTCCTTCTGGTCTGATTTTCTTTGAAGATCATCTTTCATCCTCTTTACCTTGTCTTTCATTTCCTTTGCCTCATCTTTCATCTTCTTTGTCTCATCTTTCATTTCCTTTGCCTCATTTTCCAGCTAGTTGATTTTGGCTTTCAAGACACTATTTTCTCATTTTAGTTCAAGTGTCTCTGTGTTTCCAGATGACTTATCTTAGTTTTTAAAGTTCTTTTCCCAATTGTCTTCAGCCTCTCTTAATTGTGCTTTGAATTGCATTTTGAGTTCTTCCAAAGCCTGTATCCAATTTGCCGGGATTTCTGATTTATTGTTTGCTGATCCCTCCCTCTCTGTTCCATTTGCTGAATAGAAGCTATTTATTGTAATTTCTTCCTTCTTTTCTCTGTTGTTTGCTTATATTTACCCCCTTCTTTGCTCCCCGTATTTGTCTGTGCTCTTGCTCCTCTCATTATTTTTTGTTTTGGGGGCTTCTGTCAGTCTCCCCTCTTGGAGATTTGACAGAGGATCTCTCAGTGCAGTCCATGGGGGAGGGTTCTTGGAGTTTGAGCTTCCCTCTTGGGGAATACTTTAGATAGTTTTGAGATCCTGATGCTGACCTACTTTGAGCAGTAATGAAGTTCCCATCTGTCTATCCTGTGTACCTGGTAGTGCTTGAGATTAGCTCTAAACAAATGTAGAACATCATCTAGTGTTCTTTCTGATCAGTCAAGACTTGGTCTTAACAAATTTAGGCTGATGTTAATGTTTATTTTTTTCTCTTTGAAACAAGGTACACATGGATTCTTCATGAAATCGCTCAACTTCAGAGGTATATGACTTTAAAGTTCTTCTGCTCAAACACCTGCATTTTACAGAGGAAAAAGCAATGCTGCTGAGAAAGGAACTGACTTTCCCAAGGACACAAAGAAGCAGTGCCAGGGCTACAATGCAGATCATTTTACTGGGTTAGAATTCAAGACTGTTTCTGATTATTAGGAGTAGTAATAGTTGTAGTAGTACGACTAACATTTTTATTGTACTCATTATGTCCCAAAGACTGCATTAAGAATATTACAATTAGTACCTCATGTGACGTTGATCACAATTCTGGGAAGTAGGTGCCTCTATTATCATCATTTTATAGTTGAGGAAACTGAGGCAAACAAATATTAAGTAATTTGCCCAGCATCACACAGTTAGTAGGTATAGATACTGTAAATTCCTTGAAATTAGATCATATCTTTTACTACCATCTTTGTATCTATATAGCCTAAAACAGCACCTTGAAGATATCAGAAATGAAATAAATACTCCTTATATTGGACTTAATAGAATTAATTTAAATTGAATCTTTTATGCAGAAACAATGTCAGTACATTTATTATTAGAATAATAGCAGAGGGACAGATAGATGGCTGGTTCAAATTTGGTTTCAGATTCTTTCTTCTTGAGGGACACTGGGAAAATCACTTAATACTATTGACTAGTCCTTACTGTTCTTCTGCCTTGGTACCAACACATAGTATTGATTCTAAAAAATAAGGAAAGATTTTTTAAAGAAAAGAATTAGAAAAATAGCCAGAGTTGTAAAAAGGCAATGTGTTGGGGAGAAAAGGAAACTATACAAATAGGAATCCAAGGTCAGACAAGATCAGCATCAGACTTTCTTCAAGAAATACCACCAAAAAGGGTAAAAGGAAATAAGAGTTAAACGAAGAAGTAAACACTAGAATCTAAAGATGCAATAAGTCAGGGAGGAGTTGGTTGTGTTTGATATTCCTCACTCTTTAACATGCATTTATTGATGGGCTACCTTTTGCTTGACTCTTGATGCAGCCATGCCAGTACCATTCACTATGAGTTTGGATATCCAAAAAGTATGATTTTTTGAATGTCTCAACAGCTTTAAAAAAACATATTTTCATGATGGTGGCTCAGGTTTTCAAACAAAAGACCAGATTCTGAACCCTATGGTTTAGGTGCTGAATTTTTATAAATTTACAGAGAAAATTCCTTCATACATTTGAAAAATATTTGAAGGATACCATTTTTACTTTGCATCCTCATGTGGCTACTTGGAGCCACAAGTGAGAGCTGGGTGATAGGTAACATGGTTGAACCACCCACGGTGGCTACTTTGGGATAAACTGTCTTGATAGATGGGCTAAAGCAGATTGAGAAAGGCTTCAAACTGTCAGTGAGTTGATGGGGCATCTACCTCTTACTAAAGATTCAATACAAGTTTTGTATATATCCATTATTCTCTTAGCCTCACATTTACATTATAGCCTAAGACATTTCTTAGCCTGTGATTTACAAAAAAAGATTTAACAACCAAAACTTTTGAATTTTACACAGTAATCTAAGGAAATACATACTGTGTAAAATGAATGATACCTGAATTTTCCACAAACATTAGGTTGTGTTAAGAAGAAATGTCCCCTCCATTTCTAAAACTGGATGAGATTACAAGAAAATGAGAACAGCTGGGTAGCACAATGGAATGAGAACTGGGCTTACTGTCAGGAAGACTCATCTTCCCAAGCTCAAATCTGGCTTCAGACATTTACAAGCTGGGTGACCCTGTTTACCTCAGTTTCCTCACCTCTAAAATGAGCTGGAGAAGAAAAGGGCAAAACATTCTAGTATCTCTGATAAGAAAAACGTAGATGAGGTCAGGAAGAATTGGACACAATAACTAAAAACAAAATGAGAAAATGAATTAGTCCTTCCTGTAGAAATGTCCCATAGAAACAGATCCATGATGCTTATTTAATTCTCTGAACCATCTGTAAGCTTTTAATGCAAATAACTCCTTTATAAGCTTAGAGACCATCTATGAATTACTTCTCTGTTTTCCTTTAAATGTTGCTATTGCCATTGATATACATGATACAATAAAACCTTTCATAAGGAGATTTAGGAATCAAAGAGAGCAGAATGGAGCTATTTCCTGTATTTTTTTTTAAACCAATACTTTGCTTTGATCCCTAGGAAGGTTTCAGAGGGATCTGGCCAACCTGGAGTGATTTACAAATCATTCCCTAGCTGTTTTCCACAGGAAGTGTAAACCACACTTTTAAATTTAGTTCTTTTGGAAGTATATCAAGGCAGCAGATGCAGTTGTTTACAAGATTTTCACAGTAAAATCAGGACACAAAGGGATTTTGGGGAATGCTCCTAAAGTCCAGTTAAAGTTAATATTACCATTAATCAGACAGAACACTGTAAGTAGTCAGGTATCTCTGAGGGCATAGATTCATTGACTGTCTTGAGCTCTCTCTCCATGACCTGGGGTGGAGGAGCTGTGGGGGGGAAGTGTTATATTTTCTTAAGAGTAGAGCCCTGTAAATCTATTAAAGGAAAGAATAGGTATAATGACTTTTTGCAGACCCATTATAGAAAGCTGAGGCTAGTGAATGATATGAAAATTCATTTCAACAGACATGGAAAAACACCTATTGTATGGAGAGCCCAGAATCAAAATGGGGGAGACACAAAATAAAACTATTTTCATGAAACCAGTTTAATTAAGAGGTAACTTCATGTAGTAGAGAGAGAGCCAGCTTGGGAGTTGGGAGGGGATGGTTCATAGCTGAACTTTGATAGTGATACAGTGTAGGCAAGCTATCTAACCTCAGGTTTTTCATCTATATGTGAGGGGCTGAGTAAAGGAGTTCCCTGACCCATTTGATGAGCTTCCATGGGAAGAAGACTTTGTGTTGGAGTTTCCATTATTTCTTCCTATGAGGAGTAAAGACAATCCCCTCTCGACTTCTGAAGGATGGTTTTCATTGCTGTTGGATGTCCCCAAGCTAAATTAATTGCCTGTCTACTCAGTGACAGGAGACATCCCTTTGCAGGCTTTATAAAAGGAATTTAAGATACTTGACATGACCATTCCTGCCCCCTACTCTCAGCCCTCCTAAGCCCCTAGTTTCATTCTAGAGAAAAACCTAAAGTCAAAAAGTATGTAAATATGTTTGCAAGTATGACTGTATCTCTATGTATGCACGTTGTTTTGGGGATTGTATTCGGGTTACACTTAAAAAAAACATTCATGATTCCCCTAGTCATCCCCCTCCCCCCACCAATCCAATCATTCCCTGCCCCCCAGCCTCACCAAATGCAGCAATTGCTGCCTCTCCTACACACTTTTTTTTTTAAACACACATTTAAAGGCAGCAGCTACTATGGAGTTTCCTGAACCTGCCAGGAGCATTTCCACAGGCACCACTTCTCTCAAGGGCAACCTTCAAAGCAAAGATACACCAGGGACAGCCTGGTACCCAGGCACAGTTCCGGCCTCACCACCAGGCACTGCCTACTTGCCACTCCCCTACGGGCATTCCCTCACTGACAACACAGCATGCCCCATCCTCTGCACTTGGACAGCTGTCCTCTAGACCCCCAGAAGCACTTCCAATCAGAGGACCCCAAACACCGCACTGCCAGTGGGCAGGCAGGCTCTGCATGTGTCTGGGACTGGAATGGGGCACAGGTGGGCAACGAGAAAGACACAAGAATAATTGTGCTAACTTTCAGCCCAGGGCTCTAGCCTTCCCAATGGCAGGCTAAAAAGCTCTTCAGGACCTTTAACCTCCGGTGTGCCTGGGGCAAAATAGAGGATTTAGCAGATGGACAGACGGACAGTTCTGGATCTGTGGAGGTGGTGGACTGGAAACAGGGGAGGAAATTGCCAATGTTGGAAGCCTCAGGGCAAGTACCAGGAAGGCTTGGGGTGGAGGGAAGAGTAGTGCCTAACTCTGCCCTATTCTGAATTCCCTAAGAATTGAAGAGAGGTAAAAGAGGAGCTGGTTTTCGCCTTACAGAAACTACAGTCAGGCTTGTTTCAAAGGCAGGGAGTTCTGAGCGGTAGGAGAGCATCCGGGGCTCATTTTCTCCCAGGCAGAGCACTCTCTGGCTCCATCCAGTCCAAGCTACACCCTAACCCGAGAAACTCCCTGCACCACATCTAAGACTTCTGGCTGAAAACTACACCCCGACATTCCCCACTTTGGGACTTTATTAGGCTGTTTTCCTTTGGTCAAGCCCAAAGCTCTACTACAAGGCTGACCTCCTCGAGTGGCCACCTACCCGGCTTACATGGAATGTGAGCAGGGTCAGAGGGAGATGTTCCCTGTCCAGGTTCTTGCTGAAGAGCCTGAACTGTTTCTTGCTGCAGTTCCCACCTCTACCCGGTCCTTGCTGATGAGCTGAGTACTTGATTCCTCTCTTGGCAGGTCCCCAAAGTCTCTCATTTGGAAGGACTGGTTCCAGTAGTCTCAGAGACCTGGAGTCTTCCTGGGATCTGGCAGTCCTGCAAGATAGACATGGATTGTAATTTAGGATTGAATTTTAACTGAGAGCATTTCTAGTTTAATTGGCTCATTTTCTGGAGGAGGTAGACCAAGCTCACAATGGTAAACTGACAACCCCATATCACATGGCAAAGTTGTATAGGGGAGAGACCACAGGACTTGGATCAAGGAATACTTAGGTTCAAATTCTGGTTCAGATGCTAAGAGAATGCATGACCCTGGGCAAGTCATTTAACCTAGCCCCACTTCTAAATAGCAATTCTTAAGAACTTGTTCCCTCCCAGAAAGAACCTCCGATTGACATCCCTGGATGTAATTTGTATCCTGATGTAAGAAATTCTTTGCACCAGAGCTAATAAGTTTTCAAACAGGTCTGCTTGAAGAACAATATCTGAAAGCAACCCCCTTGAGAACTCTCATTTGGAAAGAATCATCATTGCTTGTTTGGTTTTTTTCTCTATATATTAGACTGGGGTACTCGTGAGAGCAGGGACTGGCCTTTGACTTTCTTTGTATCTGTAGTTCTTAGTATTTTGCCCAACATGTAGTGGGTACTTGATAAATTCATAGTTTTAACAGTGAGTTATATGTCTCCTATTTCTCCTCTTCTCCTCTGATCTTCTCATTGTATTGTAAAATATGAATAGTCCAGGCACTACCCAACTCCATCCCCCTTGAACCTCCATTTCCCAGATATATTCTAGTCCTTACCAAATAGACAGCTCTGTAACCTTATCCATTAGGATAAGCTCAATTTATTTTATATTGAAAAAATTTATTTAATTAATTAATTTTGAATATTTTTACATGGTTCCATGATTCATGTTCTTTCCCTCCCCTCCACCCCTCTCCCATAATTAATAAGCAGTTCCACAGGGTTTTACATAGGTCGTTGATCAAGACCAATTTCCATATTATTAATATTTGCAATAGGGTGATTGCTTAGAGTCTACATCCCCAATCATATCCCCATTGACCCATGTGATCAAGTAGTTGTTTTTCTTCTGTGTTTCTACTCCCACAGTTCTTTCTCTGGATGTGGATAGTGTTCTTTCTCCTAAGTCCCTCAGAATTGTTCTGAATTATTGCATTGTTGCTAGTAGAGAAGTCCATTATATTCAATTGTACCACAGTGTATCAGTCTCTGTGTACAATGTTCTCCTGGCTCTGTTCCTTTCACTCTGCATCAATTTCTGGAGGTCATTCCAGTTCACATGGAATTCCTCCAGTTCACTATTCTGTTCAGCACAATAGTATTCCATCACCATCAGATGCCACAATTTGTTCAGCCATTCCCCAATCAAAGGGCATCTCCTCATTTTCCAATTTTTTTGCCACCACAGAGAGCACAGCTATGAATATTCTTGTAAAAGTCTTTTTCCTTATTATGTCTGCGGTACAAACCCAGCAGTGCAATGGCTGGATCAAAGGACAGAAAGTCTTTTAGTGCCCTTTGGGCATATAGTTCCAAATTGCCCTCCAGAATGGTTGGATCAATTCACAACTCCACCTGAACTCAGTTTATTTTAGAGACAAGGAGAGAGCCTAGTATTCCCCTACTATTCCCCTGCTGTCTCCTGCCTTTGATTAGTTAGCCTCCCAAAGAAGGCATCAGGCAACTCTAGAATTCTCCCTGGCAGCTCTCTCTCTCTCTCTCTCTCTCTCTCTCTCTCTCTCTCTCTCTCTCTCTCTCTCTCTCTCTCTCTCTCTCTCTCTCTCTCTCTCTCTCTCTCTCTCTCTCTCTCTCTCTCTCTCTCTCTCTCTCTCTCTCTCTCTCTCTCTCTCTCTCTCTCTCTCTCTCTCTCTCTCTCTCTCTCTCTCTCACAGAATCCCCCCCTTTACCTCCCAACTTGCACCATTCTTTGTAAGTTGGCAGGCATCCTCTGCAACCACCAGGAATATCTCCACAGGTATCCCCAAAGCCTTGGGCATATCTTGCTACACTGCTCCAAGAAAAGAGCGACAGTGTCATGAGCATTCCCAACCCCAACTCCAGGGGTCCTATAGCTCCAGAGTCCTTGATGTATTCTTGAAACTCCTTTCTTTATTTTTATTTTAATTTATTTTTTACAATTCTTAACTCTCTGTCTTATAATCAAAATACTAAGTTTTAGTTCCAAGGTAGAAGAGCAGTAAGGGCTCGGCCTTTGAGGTTAAGTGACTTGCCCAGGGTCACACAGCTAGAAAGTGATTGAAGCCAAATTTTAAGCCAGAAGCTCCCATCTCTAGGCCTGGCTCTCTAGCCACTGAGCCACCTAGATGCCCCCATTTATACTTTAGAAGGTTGGCATTATCTTAGCTAATTTCCGTGCTCATGTCCTGGGGATCATGTATGTGAAAATGGAGTTACATATTTATTTTCCTCAACCAAATTCACAGATTCCAGGATAAGAAGTCTTTAACTAGCCCAGATTCCTCCGTTGACAGATGAGGGGAATGAAATTACAAAGTTGGATACCTTTTGAGTGAGGTCATATAGCTAGTAAATTGAAAAAAAATGTTACTCAGAGCCAGATATTTTATTTCCAAGTCCAACATACGTTCTACTATGGCAAATTGTTTGCTAATTTGTTTTTGTTGTTGTTCATTTATTTTCATTTTATCTGACTCCTTGTGATCCCATTTGGGGTTTTATTTGCAGAGATATTGAAGCAGTTTGCCATTTCCCTCTCTTACTGGCTCACTTTAGAGATGAGGAAACTGAAACAAAAACAGTTAAATGACTTGCCCAGGGTCATACAAGTCGTGTCCAAAGCCAGATTTGAACTCATGAAGATGATTCTTTCTGACTTCAGACACTAGTCTAATTAAGAATCTTGATAATCCTTCCCCCACAAAAGACTTAAACATTATGGACATTTAGAGTCTTAGATGGCTCACTTGTGGCATGTTCTTCTGCTCTGATCATGGGTGATACCTCTCTTCCTGCTCTTTGCTAAATATTTAAATTTCCTGGTCCAATAATTATACTCCCTGTTATGTCTATATAGGTCACTTCCATTAGCCATTATCTATCATCTCTCTGTCTATGAAATCAGAGATGGGAAATAAACAGACCTTCTCCTTTTCTATAGAAGCTCAAACTTTTAACAGACTCAGAAAGGTGCACAGCATCCTATTTGCTCATTTGAAATAGTGACAAAGAGCTTAGTAGAGCTGGGCTTCCTGCATTTAAGGGAAGCATTGCCTCTTCCTCCATTGGTATATGTAAAAGTGCTTTGCAAACTTTAAGCTCTATATAAATGCTATATATCATCATAATTCATGTTGCTATTATCATGATTTTTAAAATTATTGATCCTCCTGCCATGGTTTGATTAGTACACTGTAGATATTGGCAATAGATCTTGTTCCCCCATTTTCCTGTCTGCTGCTGTCTTATTTTAGCCTATGAGCCTCTTCTTTTGTGAGTTTGAACTATATAGTAGAGACTTTTTGTCTATTTGTTTATTTACATGATGTCACCTCCATTAGCATGTAAGTTCCTTGAGGGCAGAGACTTTTTTGGCCCCTTTGTATCTCTGGTGCTTAGGGCTTTGTCTGGCACATAGAAAAGACTAAATAATGTTTCTTTTTAAATGTATTGATTAAAATGCACCATAAATAAGGCTTAATGATTAATGCTATACTGGTGGGTCTCATTCTTTTATGAAACTACAAATATATCATTTGATCAATAAATATTTACTGCTAATTTGATGAAAAAGGAAAATGATGAGTGTTGAAAGGCATGTGGAAAAATTAGACCACTAATACACTGTTGATGGAACTGTGAACTAATGGAACCATTCTGGAGAGCAATTTGGAATAATGCCCAAAGGGTCAATAAAGTATGCATGTATGCCCAGCAATGTGACTATGAGGTCTATATCCCAAAGAGATTAAAGATTGGGGGAAAGGTCCTACTTGTACAAAAATATTTGTAGCAGTCATTTATGTAGTGGCAAAGAACTGGAAGCTGAAGAGATGTCCATCTGTTGGGTAATGGTTTAACAAACTGTGTTATTTAAAATGACAAACAAGAAGATCATTCCCGCCCCCCACAAACAAAGAAACAAACCTGGAAAGACATGTATGAAGTGACATAAGGTAAAGCGAGAATTAGGATGAGATTCCATAGAAACAATAATATACAATGATCAACTGTGCAAGACTTAACAATTACCAATATTTCAAGGATCCAGGACAACTCCAAGGGACTCACGATGAAAAAAGCTATCTATATCCTTATCTATATCCAAGGTTATCCACCATGAAAAGAATTGTCCGAGTCTGAATTCAGATTAGCATACCATTCTTCACATTATTTGCTTCATGAATTTTTCTGTAGTGTAAGCAATATGTGTCTTGTTTCACAACCTAACAAACATGGAAATATATATGGTAAAAAAAAAATGTACTACCTATATAATGTTATCCACCTTCTTGGGGAAGGAGAGTTCTGGGAAGAAGAGGGAAACATTGATTGAAGAATGTTGGAAAATGGTTGTGTTATGATTAAATTTCTCTCATGACTGTATATTAATTTATAGGGAGAGAGATGGGGGAGAGAGAGATGGGGGAGACACACACACAAACACACACACACACACACACACACACACACACACAGAGAGAGAGAGAGAGAGAGAGAGAGAGAGAGAGAGAGAGAGAGAGAGAGAGAGAGAGAGAGAGAGAGAGAATAACATGATAACCAGACCTCTCCTAATGAATCTGTTTGGCATGCTACCCCATTCCATTCACAAGACTCTAGCCCAAAAAATATTGAGTGCATACTCCATCCCGTGACGCCAATGCTGTCACTCCTGCATCTCTCTGGTTGGACAGATGTCCTCAGAGTCCAGAATTGCCAATCCCAGGAGTCATATGGAACTTGAGGCCAGCCTCTCCCAAGACCTAGGGAACCATAAGATCTCTGGAGTCCTTCCTTATTAAAAGTCAAAAGGTGGAGCTGAAACTGATCAAAATAGGCTTTCAAATGGAATAAGTAGGGAAGGGGAGGATTTTATATTAAATTCACACAATCCCACTCTGATTCTTTGGGATATTAATGTGCTAGTCTTCCCAAAGTATCATTCTATATGTGAAATCTATACTTTTCAGAATTGACTCACCAAAGTACATAAAGGCCCAAGGATATTATATATTTCAGGGAGGCTCTAACAACATTTTGGATATATCTTATATTAAAAATGATTAATAGGTACATTGACAAGGAGCCATTAGGAGGTATTCCTCTTTTTTGGCACAAGGGCCTTTACAGTTTTAAAAGTTATAATGACATATAAAAAACAAAATTAAAAAAATAAAAATAAACATTTACTACATTCCCTACCAATGATTAAGAACTGACATAAAGTCATTACTATATTAAGGAAAATATCTTCAAATAGTCTATTCAATAGAGAGTTCCAAATATTGTCACCTATAGTCAAGGATTAGGTTCTTAATTAAAGCAGCAAATAAATATACTTCAAGCATTTTGCTGCTATTGAGAGAGATGAGATCGTTTTGTCTTAAGATCTATTTAATTAACTTCATAGAAACTTGAATAGTTCAATGGATCAATACTCTGGCTGAAGCATTCACTCCAACTATAATGATAGAGGCCTCTGTTTGTCCTTTTTGTCTTGGTTATTTTAATTTATGAATTTCAGTAAATATTCCAGAGAATCTATCCCAGTGTGCTGGAGATCTTCTGGTTCTTTTCATGTCTCTTATGTAACAATATGTTGTGGTAGTATTTACAGGTTTCTCTTAGCCTGTACCTATTACCAAAGCCTGGGAACATGCCCAGTACTTGAACGAAGAGTAGAAAAATAAATATTTTGCAGGGCAAACATAAAAAATGGTTTGAACTTAGATCAAGTTTCTTCTTCATGCATAATCTTTTGTCTAAAGTCCCAAATTAAATATAAACTTGCTTTGCTCACCCTTTTAAAGGGCAGTTCCTCAATTTTAATAAAACCTCAGATCTGAGTGCAAGAAACCATCCTTGTCTGCCAGTGCATCTCTGGAGTTTGGGGTATATTTAGGGGCAGCAGAACCTGGCTGCTTAGAGACTTGAAGATCTAGGCTGCTAATATTGTTTTCTACCTTTAAGTAAATCCTATGCTCTGTCCTCAGAATGTTGATGGTCAGGTAATATTGCTTTTGGTCACAGAAATGTGTGAAAACTATGAAGGCATGGGGAGATTTTAGTCAGCACTTGTGAGGATTAATCAACACTGATGAAATTAGGGATGTTTTGAATGATTTATGTATAAAATATAAATAACTTGTAAATTGCAGCCCAATTCTCTTCTTTCTATTGAAGGGAAAAACTCTAGCTTTAGTCCAACTCCTTTTATATGCTGGCCACTACATGCTTCAAATAGTATGTTTTATATTCATTTTTAAAAATTCAAACAATATAATATGGTACTAGAAAGATAGCAATTACTCAAGAAATACTTGCTTAATTGAATATGAATCATACTTTGTCTCTATGAAATACTCTCAAATTGCCTATTATTAAGTAACTCATAGAATCATAAAATCTAAATCTGAGCTGCCTATCTTCTCTGTTGTAAGGAACCTTAGCTGACATCTAGTCTAATGCATACCTTAATATGTATCCACTCTGCAATAGTTATAACAAGTTAATATTCAGCCTTCATTTAAAGAACTCCAATCAATTAATCAATAAACATTTATTAAGCAGTGAGTATGCTAGGCTCTATGCCAAGTGCTGGTGATACAAAAAAGCAAAAGACAGTCTCTGCTCTCAAGGATCTTTCAATCTAATGGGAGACATGACTTGCAAACAAATATATAAAAAGCAGGCTATATGCAGCATAAATAAAAATAATTTAAATAATTAAAACAAATTAAATATATAAAAAGTTCAAGGATTAAGAGGAGTTAGGGAAGGCATCTGGTAGAAGGAGGGATTTTAACTAGCATCTAAAAGAAGCCAGGGAATATAGGAGGGAAAACAATACAGGCATTAGAGAGAACTCCATTGTCTCAATACCTCCTGAAGCAGCCCATTGTACTTTTAGACAGCTTTGTTTACAGGATGGCTTTTCTAATGTTAAACTAAAATCTCATTTTTTATTTCTATCTTTTGCTCTTAGTTTTTTTCCTCTCAGGTCAAGAAAAACAAGACCTATCTATTTTTATATGAAAAATTTCCAAATACTTGAAGACAACAATTATATTCTTCATTAATCTTTTCTTTTTCAAACTAACCTTTCTCAGTCTTTCAGTTGATCATTAAGTGGTATATAATCATCTACTGTATGTACGATTCTATGCCCGGTACTGGAGAAGAAAATTTTACTTTAAAAATTAGTGCTTACCTTCAAAAAGATCATTTTCTACTGATTTTTGAGCCTCACTATCAGCCTGTGGACACTTTTTTTTTGTATACCAGCTCATCTCCTTCATTTTAGAAATAAAAAACTGAGGTAAAGTGACTTACCCAAGGTCACAAATGCATTAATGACAAAGAAACATTTAGACCTAGCCTAGATCTCTGATTCCAGGGTCACTAAATGCTTCATGTTCTGGCCACAGTAAAGTTCAATGTAGTTATCCACTCTTTTGTTCTATATAATAAGGCTATATTAATTGTTATTGCTATTAATATTTATTGTTGTTAACAGCTCAATCACTCCAAATTTGCAAACCACTAAAAGTTTCAGATGTTTTTCAAATGAACTGCTATTAGGCTATGCCTCTTCCATTCTATAGAATATATATTTCTACAATTTGTTTTAGTTCAATTGTAAGACTCTGTATTTATTCATGTTATTTTAATTAAATTTGGCTCATCATGCTAGCATGTCAAGTTCTTTTAGTTTCCAGTTTGATCATACAGTACTTTAGGTATTCATCCCAGCTTCATATCATCTAAAATTTGATAAGGTTATCATTTATACCTTTATCCAAATTCTCAGTATAAATGTTTAACAGAGCTGGTCCAAGTTCAGATCCCCAAGGTATAGATCTTAATGGTATCTATGCTTATCATGGCCACACCTATATATTTTCTTCTGGCATGAATGCATAATTTACTTCTGAAACTTGGTAGGGAACATGTTTCATCTCATTTGGAATCTTCTCAAAAGCACTATATTTTTTTTACCATTCATTCTGTGTATTTTGGTTCTCCCATGATGGCAAATAGGGGCAAGGACCAGGAGTAGTCTTTTAACCACTTTTAACTGAAAAAAAAAACTGAGAAGTTTAGGCAAAACACAAGAGGAGAAATATTCATTCATCTTCATGCACGGCTTATGTGAAAAAAATTCAGACGCTAAGAGTGTTATACAAAGGCTATACAAAGCATTTCCCATTGTTATTATAGAATCATAGAATACCAAATTTAGAGCTGACAGGAAACCCAGAGGTCATCTAATCCAAACTCCTTACTGGAAGATGAGGAAACCTATGCTAAGATTCATTTGTTTGCTAAAGGTTGCATAGTAAATATTGGAAGTGGGCTTTGAACTAAAATGTTCCTGACTCAGGACAATGGGATTATCATCCTTGACTCCTGTCTTTCCCATCCTCTATTTTATCTGTTTCCAAGTCCATGTCTGTAGATTTTACCTTCTCAGCATCTCACTTAGATATTCTCTTCTCTCTCCTGACACTGCTACCATTCTGCACTACCAACTCCTACATGGGTTATTGAAATAACCTTGTG
Organism: Monodelphis domestica; assembly: GCF_027887165.1. NCBI lineage: Eukaryota > Metazoa > Chordata > Mammalia > Didelphimorphia > Didelphidae > Monodelphis > Monodelphis domestica. Next base: position 106,331,633 of record NC_077233.1, read on the forward strand.
GTTGATCACCCTACCTCAAACCTCTTCACACCCCAGGCCCTCCTCTATTCCACCATAAAAGTGATCTTTTTTTTTTTTCAAAGCTTCATTAATGTGTTTTGTTTTAACAGTACAGCTTCATTCCCTGACTATCTGAACTCTTTTGTAACAAAGTAAAATAAGTGAAGCAAAACTAATAATAATGTGCCCTCCTCTATGACTGTATGCAACATTCTATATCATAGTAGACTCCAACTACTCTATTTTTTAAAAAAATGTAATGAACAAATATATATCTGGATATATATGTACACATAGATACACATATGCATATATAATTCTGTACTCCAAATCCATCATCTCTCTATCAGAGATAAATTATATGGATCTTACTCCATTCTTTGGAATCATGGATGCTCCTTGTATTGATCATGATTCGTAAAGGCTTCAAAGTTGTCTTTACAGTGTCATAATTATATAAATCATTCTGTTCCCACCAATTTAATTTTTTAATGTATTATTAAAGTCTACAAAGTGTTTCATTTTTATAATATTAATGCCATAGCATGCATCAGTCTTCAAGTTCTTCTTTTTTTCACTTTTCACCAATTCACAGAAGTCAAAATGATTTTGCTAAAACAGAGGTGTGACCACTCAACAAATTCTAATAAATTCCAATGATTCCCTTCCATCTAGAAGGAACTCTCTGCTACATATTAAAGCTCTTTAAATATTTTGGTCCCTTCCCACCTTCCAAGAATTTTTATATTCTATCCCCCTTCCTATATCTCTAGGAACTGGATATTGGTCTCCAGGTTGGACATTGTACAATATGCTCCATCCTCTGACTTGGTGCATCTTCACTAGCTTTCCATCATGGCTTGAATTTTTTTCTTCCTCATCTTTCCCTCTGGCCTTCCTGGCTTGCTTCCAGTTACAGTCAAAATCATACCTTTGGCTAGAATCCTTTTCCTGTTTTCCTTAATATTATTCTTAGAGTTCCTCCAAGTTATCTTGTATTTTTCTTGTTTATACCCAATTGTTCCATGTGGTCCACCTTTTAGATTATGAGCTCCTTAAGGACAGGAAAGGTTTTCTGTATATCCCCAGTGCTTAGAAAAGTATCTGGCACATTGTAGGCTCTTAATAAATGTTTATCAGCTTGACTCTATCCACTATCTCTATCGAGTATGTCACACTGTATGTTTTTTAACCTAGAATGATTTCTATGTGTCATTTCTAATTGGCTTTGCCTGGAACCTGAAAGGCTACTCAAATCAGTATGTCCAAGTTTGGTCTTAAAGGCTTCATATAACATCTCTTGCAAGAAAATCACAAATTGTATGTAGGCATGTATTATCTTCTCAAATGGAAGCCAGGAGAGAAGGAAGTTACTTGACCCAGAAAGTAATTCAGTTTTGTGATGACCCTATTATCACTCACTATCTTGAACTTGAACTATGTATTCGACTATTGCTTCCAGTTTTTTTGGTTTTATCCCTTACCCAATTAAAATTATTGAGGACCTGGTTTAAAAGGGCTTTATATATCTATATTTATAATTTTAGAAGCTAAAATAGAAATATTTTTAAAAGGCATTGATTTATTTAAAATGATAACCCTATTACATTATCATCATAAATTTTTAAAATTATTTAAAGTTACTATGTTTTCCATAACAAAAAGTGATAAGGGTACTTATTATTGCTTTGCATATTTTTAAAATCTCTTTAATGGTTGGATTAATAGAAAACAGATGGATACTCATATCTGTTTCTGCATCCAATCTGTTGCAATGTGTTGTTTCAGTTGACATAGATGAAGAAAATTCAGCCTCACAGAAATATTTATTTGGAAAAGGGAGAAACATTTTAATAGTCAGATAACCTATTAATAGAATTGTGAAATGAGTTTTGGTCTTGCAGACCACCTGAAAGGGTCTCAATGTAGTCTAAAGGTAATCTACAGAACATACTTTGAGTCACTATCGTACATAATATTCAAAATCATTAATTTTTACAATATTAATGTCATAGTATGCATTTTTCTTTAAGTTCTGCTTTTTTAAATGTTTTAACAATTAACAGAAGTCAAAGCGATTTTATTAAAACAAAGGTCTGACCATTCAATAATCTTGTCTAAGATCAAGTAGATCCTGTGCAAGATGATTTACTAAAGTTGATTTACTTGCCTTAAGGTCAATTAGGCCAATAAGAAAGTGACAATTCATGTCATGGGAAGGGATCAAATATTTCTCCATTAAACCATTTTGAAACACTAACATAGGAACTTAGTAGTTTTCTCTCTTGAAGTTCTCATCTTAAAATGAACACTAGCCTAAAAGGGGGTAGGGAAGGAATCCAGGTGGTGGAATAAAACAGAAGTAGGGTAGTAAGTATGTACTGTTCATATGATGACTTTGATGATTTGGGTTTTTATTTCCAGCTTCCTAGGATGTTTTTTTTTCCTCTGTAATTGGTCTGTGGCTCTGACATTCACTTTCTGTATTAATTCAGCTCTTGGGGCGCTATACAAGATTCATCTCAAGATCTGGGATTTGTCTGTTCATGCAAGTAAATAAACCAAGTTTAATCCTGCACTTTAACTATTCAACTATTATTATATCAGCCTGCACATGTATGTTGCATTGGTGATGACATTAAAATATACATACAGAAGTAAAACTTTTAAAATTTGTTTTAGAAAAGTGCTTATTAGAATAGCAAGTATAAAAATTAAAAAAAAAAATACCAGAACAGTCTAACATTTGTCTGACAAGTAATGAGAGTAGTGTATATAATAGTGTTGAGGCCCTCCAGGAGATGGGAAAGATGATTGCAAGGTATAATTATTATGTGTCTGGGAGATATTCTCTTGTCATTGATAGGATTTTGAACTTCTGAAAAAGAAGCCACAAACCATCAGGCTTTCTGAATCAAATACACACACCTTACCCCATTAACAGAATTTTTTTTGCCCTTCAGAAAAAGAGAGAAGGTGGCCTGTTTATTTGTTTTATTTTTATGTTGAGAAAAGTCAGATTTTAGACATTACAACATATAAAGCACTTTATCAGAGAACTGGGCTCATATACAAGGGTATTGGGTAAGCCTTCTCAGGTTTAAATACAAGAGATATAAAATATATACAACTTTGGCTCTAAGAAGATCTCTGTTACTCTAATCATTTTCTCTGCTGCCCCAAGACAAAAAGAGAAAATTAGGGACAGAGGCCTCTCCCTAATAAAAGTGAAATGTGAGACATTTTAGGAAATGTATTCTACTTTTAGGCATCTTTAGTCATTGAGTGTTTATCGTGACTCTTTAGCTTGGAAAACTTTCTGTCATAAAAACAGCATCCATCAATCAAGACTTTAGACTAGAAAACTGTTAGTAGGTATTTTTCATATCTTCTGGAGATAAGCCAGTCAAAGCCTTATCATTACCTTTGGACCTCTTATGATGTTAGTGACCTACTCAGACCTAATTACAAAGAACCAGGGAATCCTATAATTTGGGGTTAGGAATCCTCTTGTCCAACCCACAGATTTTATAGATAGTTACAGACATCCCCATCCTCTTTTCCCTTACTTATTAAAGTCTTAAGAGTAATAGCTCACATCTATAACATATTATAAAGTTTATAAAGCACACTAATCATAGTAGTCCTGTGAGATTTACTCCATTTTCCTCTGCAAAATAGGAAGAGTAAAAACTCATCTTTCTCTGAAGCTCAGAGTTCTGGGATAACTTGCAGCTAGCATTAGAATCAGCATCTTAGCTACAGTAGATGCACCTAATTGCTATCTTTATTTGTTGGTTTAATTATTTACTAGCCCTTGCTTTTATAACAATAATTCAGTTGAATTAAATGAAAGATTTAAGCACCTACTATGAGCTAGACATCATATTAGAGTTGGGGTTACAAAAAAGAGGAAACCTACTTCTGGGTAGGATTCTTTACTTTCCTATCTCAGATTCTGACTCTGAAATCTCAGCCTCAGTTTTCATATAAAAATTCTAACAATTTCCAATATTCATAAAAGCCTGCTTCTATTTTCACTCATTTGGGTAGGGGTGAAGGGGCATCTGGGAAGATGATGCCCAGATGTAAATATTTCTATTTTAACTCAGAAAAGATCAATAGCCCAACTGATCTGGAGACAAAATGTCTCCATTTAATACCCTTTGGAAGGAGAATTTTAATTCCTATTATGAACAATGGATCCAAAGTTGTTTGTGGAGGTTGAACTTGAGTTAGTTGTATTTAATCCTGGAGCAGATTTAACAAGTCACAGGGATAAATGATAACACAGTTGGGAACAACATTACTTTCTCCTGTTTTCCATTATTTTTCATTAAAATAATCTGTACCAAATAACCACAGTGAGGACTTCAATGAGGGGCTGTATATACATATATGGTTGAGATGCATTTTCACTGGGGCAAGGGCCATGGAAAGATGAATGGTACACAGATGATATGCCCTGCCCCCCCCCCCCAATGAGGTGTTAAAGGCTGACACTTCATTTCTCCAAATATAGAGGCCATATTGCAAGTGTTTATGGCATGTCTAAAGTATACTGCAATACCCCAGCCAAATGCCCAGAAGGCACATTCTTGTTTTCAGTCCTGTCTTTGTTCCTTAGAAGGCACTTTCCCCTAGCTAATTGAGGCTGAATTGCTGAAAACAAACATTCTCAACATTATCCTCATTCTGCATTTGTATCAACTTTCTCTGAAACCAAAATTACTGCTCTGTCTAGACCTGCACATTTATTGTTCTATTTTAAGAGGAGCCAAAAATCCGAACCAGACAGTCAGGGAAGAGTGGATTTTTTTTCTCTGTAAAATTTTCTCTTATTTTGGAGTTTGCCCTTCAAGATTTTATATCATTCCTTGCTTTGAGTGGTGTGTCTTGTCTCTGACAGTTCCTGAGACCGATCACCACCAGGCTATTATTTCATATGGTAGCAATAGCCAAAATAGCATTTTCCATGTTGACAGAGCAGAGAAATATAATAAACATCGACCACAGAAAAGCACATCTGAAGACTGAACACAGGCAGAAAAAGTCATGTTACAATTAAACCAAGACTTGAGTCTATGGATATGTTTCCTCTACTCGGTTATGAGAAAGAACATTCTGATTACATTCATGCACAAGGCTTTGCTTCACATCCCAGAAAATTGCTTCTAGGTGTGATTCAAAAGTCACTGGATCATAGGATTCTTCCTTTTATCTTGTGTTGTCTTCTGCTCTCCCAGGCTACTTGAATAAAGCCCATTCTGTCATTGTGACTCCACCTCAGCCACCTCCAAAAATGAGTGACGTCAGTCGCTTACTGAGAGCATGAAAAATTAGATTGATGTGAAATACTGAACTGAAAAACTAAGAATGACTTTTTCTTTAGTCTTAATTCTCCTACCCTGCTGAAATTCCTCTCTGTCCTTTAAAGTCCAGCTCAAACGCCACCTCCTGTGGGAAGCTTTCTATAATTTCTTCCACAGTCAATAATAACCTTCCCTCTCTTGCGTCTCAAGTCATTTTTTTCTTTCCATGGATGTGGCACATAACCTCAGACCCTGGATTTGCACAGACAACGTTTTAATCTTTGACTCATTTTCGCCCCCAATCAGAGTTTTCTTCATGAACCACAAAACTGTAGCTTATTTCCAGGTCTCTCTATATGTGGGTAAAAGGGCCTCTGAGCACTTGCTCTGGGTTGAAAGGAAGCACACCTGGATTCAATTCCCATCTCCGGCACTTTGTAGGTGTGTGATCTGAGGTCAATAACAATGCATGTCATGTATAGGACAGCCTTTATTTCACCCCAGAGATGCAATGCAGAAAACACAAAGAATTCACAGTAGCCCAGAAACAAAAGCTATAGTTCTCTCACCTTTCCAATATGTCTCATTATCCCCTCCAGGGACCTCAATTGACCTCAAGACTCATACTATGCCTTTATGATTTGTGTTTCTCTTGAAGGAGAAAAAAATAAAGTTGGCTAAGAGGCAAACCTTAGCATTCAAATGTATCTTCTTTAAATCCATACTCTTATGCAAGTTTCTAGTCTTATTGTATCACCCCAAAAGTTTGGATTTCCCCTCAAATTAAACAAAACTCTACTGCCAGAGAGGCAGCTCCCTTTGTGATCCCATTTCATTTAACATCAGAATCTGAATATTTCACAAAAGAAATAAAACTCCAGACCTTTGCTCCTCTGAATTTTCAGTTCCAGAGCCATGGGGTTTGTGCTTAGTTCAGAAACTCTTGCCACCACTTTCTGAAAGCTGCGGTGTCAGGAGCTGCCCTGATTCCCCGAAATAGGTACAGGAATGCTTCTTTTAATGCATAAAAGTGTCTTTATTTTGTTGTGGTGACTTTGGTATGCACTCTATTTCCCTGTGAAAATTAACAGTAAGAATGGTATGTCTTTATTTAAATACTCTCTCTCCCCCAAAACCTAGCAACAGGTTCTACATATAGAAATTACTTAACAATAATATCCTGCTTTCATATTGCACTTTATAAAAGGTACAAAAAGGGCTTCATAAATATCATCTCATTTGATCTTTGGAAAAATCTAGGAAGAAAGATACTATTATTAACCCCATTTTATAGATGGAAAACTGAGGCAGTGTTATTTAGTGACTTGCCCAATGTCATAAAGCTAGACAGTATTCAAGATAATATTCAAATTCAGGTATTCCTGAGTTCAGGTCTAGTACTCTAACCAAGTTCCATCTAACTGCCTCTACTGAGGGCATTTAACAAATGTTTATTCAACTGAATTGTGATGTTTTACAAAGTTCAGGGTTTTGAGGCAAAACCTTTATAAGTCTTTAATTCTTCCAAGTCACTGTAACAGAATGATACTGACAATGTACTAATTGGGTAACTCCAGATAAATCCCTTAAGTCTTCCTGGTCTAAATGTCCTCATTTTTGGAATACACATAATATCTATCCTACCTACATCTTGGAGGTTTTCTCCATTGAAGACCAAGGCAGTGTTTGGTAAAGTATTTCAATTACTATAAATAAACAAGCCTGATAAATCTTGTTGACTTTTTGGACATTTTTTAAACTCAGTAATTGGCCTTGATTTCTACTTGTATGATTCTCTGTTTAGAGCAAGAGTTAAAAAGAAGTACAATGCTACTTTATAGATCATCTCTTCCCTCGTAATAAAGACAAGTGTATACCAACAAGCTGTAGACAGATAAATATCAACTAATTAACAGAGGGAAGACATTAACATTAAGAGGGATTGATTTTTAGCTGAGACTCAAAGAAAGGTAGAGAAGTCAGAGGATGGAGGTGAGGAAGGAGATCACTCCAGGTATGGGGGGGCAGAGAGAAGAAATTCTGGAAGTCAAGAGGAAGTCAATCTCTTTTTCAGGAATAACTCAGAGGCCAGTCAAGCCAGTGAGTAAGCAAGGAGGCAAGGGGTTAGAAGTTGAAAAGTACATCAAGCAAAGATCAAGTTGAAGCAATAAGTCAGAAAATTAGTCGGTATAAAGAACAAAGGTCCAAAAAAGCTATGAATCAGAAAACAGGAAATCAAATAATCCTGAAAATGAAAAGATAAGGCAAATGAATGGCAACTAATCAGGCACACTGGAGCAAGAAGCATCACCAGAGCCAGAAGGAAAAGGCATTGTAAGAAAAATAGAGATCAACTATAGGAGTTAAGCAATACCCTTCAATTCTATTGTGTTCCAACCAAGAAGCACTTTCTGGCATTTCCTGCTCATGCAAGAAATTTTCCTGTGTTAGAAAAAAAAAAAAGGTATACCTGCAAACTGAGAAAGGATAATAGGACTAGAGGCAGCTATTGGCTTTCCATCAAGGGAGAAACCATTTGCATCCTTTTTGTCTTTATTACAAAGACCATCTTTGACCTGCTCCTAGGTATTCCTTGCCTATATTTATGTAAGGCTCCTAAAAAACCACTATAGAATGGAGGCAACTGTCTATGCCACTTCATTTCATTTGCCAAGTATATCTATATGACACATAATTCCTCTGTTCTATGACTGGATCTCAAGCAGAAGTCTCTGGTTGAAAAAAAGACAAACCATTTTTTTAACATTTCCAAATCCCAAACAATGGTATAGAACATACAATTTCCAACCAAATTATAGAGTTTTCCTCACAATTATTTTCCGTATATGGTAAAAACTTGAACATTTTCCTTTTCAAGATGAAATTATTTTACTACAGGTCAGATAAAATTAACATTCAGAAAGATGCATGATTTTCCCTTTACATAGTCATGGTTATTTCATTATGTGATATCATGGAAAATAGCAGATGGGATTTGCCTGAAAAATGGTCTTTAATTGAGTGCAGTCTATGTACAAGGTTCAATATATATATATATATATATATATATATATATATATATATATATACATGACAGACATCCAGAAATATCAGCATGCTGATCCCTACACTGTCTAAACAAAACATGACTTCAAATGATCTAGGTTTTCAGTCATGGTCAGTTGGAGAATAAATGTAGATATGGCCAGATATTCTCATAATAATTCTACAATAGATTTTAGAACTAGAAAGGATCTGACCCTTTGGTTATAAATCATGAATGTCTCTACCAAGATTAAAGAGGTTAAACGACTTGCCTCAGGTCACAGAGGTTTAAATGTTATTCATTCACTTATCAATCTTTAGTATAGTTTAGTTGCTTATAGCATACATGACACTACTTTGCTTGGCATTCAAGACTCCTCACAATCTGGTAACATCACACCTTTCCATATTAAGTTATTATTTTTCATATACTTTATTCTTCAGGCAAATTAGTTCATCCTCTGTACCTAAATGTACCATCATGTCTCCAACATCTGTTCCTTTTTTACAACATTTCCTGATGCACAAAATGCCATAGTTCTCTCTTTTTAACTGTTAAATTCATAACCATTTTAAGGATAAACTTAGTTATGAACTATCAGTAATGGCCTTTCCCTTCAACTATACATAGTGTTTCTCTGGTTCTTCTCTAATCTACTTACTGTGTGATGTCATGCATTATACTTATCAATGTTCATATTTTAATTCCGCCAGCTCCAAAAGTCTAAGCTCTTTTAGGTAAGAAGCAATTCCTTATTCAAATTTTGTATCTCCTCGTATGACCTATCGATTTATTATGCATACATAGTCATTGTTCAATATATATTTATTGAATTAATGAAAAATAAAGAATGAGCCACTTCTAACCCTTCTAACTTCTAGCTTCTTCTAACTTCCAGGTTTCATCTAATCAAGTTTTCTTTGTTCCTTTCAACTTTATTCTGTTCAGCAAAGAAGAATGAAGGGGAAATGATATTGCTTTTGTGAGACATACGGAGGTGTTATTTTTTAATTTACAATTCTAAATGAATTATGTCCAAGAAAAAGAAAAATTTCATCATGTTGTAGAAATTAAAACTACAAAGGCCCTGTCTTGTGGCTTTCTGAAAACTTCCAACAATAAGGATATGAACATCGCACTGACAGTCACTAGTCTCATCTAACTGCCTAATTCAAAGCAGCTTTCTTGAAGATCTCTGGCACTAATAATACCAATTTGCTATAGTTTAAGACAAAATCCTAATTTTCTAGTTACTTCCTACTTAGAAGTAGTCAATGCCCTAGAAACAAATGACTCCATGAAAAGAAAGGTAAGATATGAAGGAGAGAAACTAGATTTCTGTAAACTGAAAAGATAATGAAAACACTTAAAAATAGTCTTATTTTCTTTTTGTAATCTAAATGGCTCTGAAAGCTATTGAAAGGTCCATGCTAGAATTACAGCATATACCTAGAGCTTGAATAGAAACTATATAATGCCTTTCCATCACTTAACAAAAGAAAAAAACTGAGGCCCCTGAAAGTAAGTGACATCTTTCTCTTAAACTCCTTTCAACCATTACTCCTCATTGACATCTTCTTCTCTGTCAACACATCACTGGTTATCTTCTCCAACAATGAATGTACTTTCTTTCACATCCCAAAACACTAGTTCTGGAGTTGGAGATGGAATTTTCCTTTATCTTAATTAATTCTTTTATATTTTTCCTTTGTCTTCCTCACTTGGGTTACTTTCTTTCCTACTTTGAAGTCTATACAACTAAAAATTTCCATCCAATCTGAACTATGGTAGCTGAGGTATGTTGTCAACCTGGTCATTCTCTCTCCTCTCTCAGTATTCATTATTGTTATGGTAGGATTTTGGGGTAAGGGGAAAACAAGAGGAAACATATAAGTAAATTCTGGTTCATTGTTTGGGAAGGAAAGGAAGGAATAAGTGTTTAGGAATAAACTTATTCTTATATTTAATTTAAAAGATAATAACTAACTACACTATATTACTAGGCTAAAACATTAACTTCCCAAATATCCCAATCTCACACCAGGAGTTCAAATCAAATAGGACCAGGATCTTAAACTGTTAGATGTCCAAGTAAGTCCAGAGATCTTCTTGCTGATGCTGCCAGCAGCCAGATCCAGAAAACCTCCTTCCTCCATTGATCACAGGGAAAATCCTCTTGAAGCCTTAATCTCAACTTCTTCAGGAGAGAAGAAGTCAGTTGGGCAGATGGAATCTTCACCTAAATCCCTCAGGCTCCCTTGTGACCCTTGATCATATGCTCCTGTCAATCATTACCTAAGGTTTGCATCTCTCAGTTTTTTGTTACTGTTTTTGCAAATTGCAAACCTTTTTATTTTTCATCACATTCCTCCCTTTTACATGAACCAAAAATCGTGTTGGAAACACGATTTTTGAATTAGTGCACAATCTAAAATACTTACCAGTTACCTAAACTGACAAATAATAAACAACCTACACTCAAACTATCTTACTCTAACTAACACTAACCTATTCTTTTTTTTCTTTCTTTTTTTAAAATATATTTTATTTGATCATTTCCAAGCATTATTCGTTAAAGACATAGATCATTTTCTTTTCCTCCCCCCCACTCCCCATAGCCGACACGTAAGTCCACTGGGCATTAGATGTTTTCTTGATTTGAACCCATTGCTTTGTTGATAATATTTGCATTAGAGTGTTCATTTAGAGTCTATCCTCTGTCATGTCCCCTCAACCTCTGTATTCAGGCAGTTGCTTTTTCTCGGTGTTTCCACTCCCATAGTTTATCCTTTGCTTATGAATGGTGTTTTTTTCTCCTGGATCCCTGCAAGTTGTTCAGGGACATTACACAGCCACTAATGGAGAAGTCCATTACGTTCGATTATACCACAGTGTATTAGTCTCTGTGTACAATGTTCTCCTGGTTCTGCTCCTCTCGCTCTGCATCACTTCCTGGAGGTTGTTCCAGTCTCCATGGAACTCCTCCACTTTATTATTCCTTTTAGCACAATAGTATTCCATCACCAACATATACCACAATTTGTTCAGCCATTCCCCAATTGATGGGCATCCCCTCGTTTTCCAGTTTTGGGCCACCACAAAGAGCGCAGCTATGAATATTTTTGTACAAGTCTTTGTGTCCATTATCTCTTTGGGGTACAGACCCAGCAGTGCTATGGCTGGGTCAAAGGGTAGATATTCTTTTGTCGCCCTTTGGGCATAGTTCCAAATTGCCCTCCAGAATGGTTGGATCAATTCACAACTCCACCAGCAATGAATTAATGTCCCTACATTGCCACATCCCCTCCAGCATTCATTAATTTCCTTTGCTGTCATGTTAGCCAATCTGCTAGGTGTGAGGTGATACCTCAGAGTTGTTTTGATTTGCATCTCTCTGATTATAAGAGATGTAGAACACTTCTTCATGTGCTTGTTAATAGTTTTGATTTCTTTATCTGAGAACTGCCTATCCATTTCCCTTGCCGATTTATCAATTGGAGAATGGCTTGATTTTTTGTACAATTGATTTAGCTCATTATAAATATGAGTAATTAAACCTTTGTCAGAGGTTTCTATGAAGATTTTTTCCCAATGTGTTGTTTCCCTTCTGATTTTAGTTATATTGGTTTTGTTTGTACAAAAGCTTTTTAGTTTGATGTAGTCAAAATTATTTATTTTACATTTTGTGATTCTTTCTATATCTTGCTTGGTTTTAAAGCCTTTCCCCTCCCAAAGGTCTGACATGTATACTATTCTGTGTTTACCCAATTTACTTATGGTTTCCTTCTTTATGTTTAAGTCACTCACCCATTTTGAATTTATCTTGGTGTAGGGTGTGAGGTGTTGATCTATTCCTAGTCTCTCCCACACTGTCTTCCAATTTTCCCAGCAGTTTTTATCGAATAGTGGATTTTTGTCCCAAAAGCTGGGATCTTTGGGTTTATCGTATACTGTCTTGCTGAGGTCGCTTTCCCCCAGTCTATTCCACTGATCTTCCTTTCTGTTTCTTAGCCAGTACCAAATTGTTTTGATGACTGCTGTTTTGTAATATAGTTTTAGGTCAGGGACTGCAAGGCCCCCATCATATGTGTTTTTTTTTCATTATTTCCCTGGATATCCTTGATCTTTTGTTCTTCCAAATGAACTTTGTTATGGTTTTTTCTAAATCAGTGAAGAAGTATTTTGGTAGTTCAATGGGTATGGCACTAAATAGATAAATAAGTTTGGGTAGGATGGTCATTTTTATTATATTGGCTTGTCCTATCCATGAGCAGTTAATATTTTTCCATTTGTTCAAGTCTAGTTTTAGTTGTGTGGCGAGTGTTTTGTAGTTGTGTTCATATAGTTCCTGTGTTTGTCTTGGGAGGTAGATTCCTAGGTATTTTATTTTGTCTAAGGTGATTTTGAATGGGATTTCTCTTTCTAGTTCTTGCTGCTGAGCTGTGTTGGAGATATATAGAAAAGCTGATGATTTATGTGGGTTTATTTTGTATCCTGCAACTTTGCTAAAGTTGTTGATTATTTCAATTAGCTTTTTGGTTGAATCTCTAGGATTCTTTAAGTAGACCATCATGTCATCCGCAAAGAGTGATAACTTGGTCTCCTCCTTCCCTATTTTGATGCCTTCAATTCCTTTATCTTCTCTAATTGCTACTGCTAGTGTTTCTAGTACAATGTCAAATAGTAGAGGTGATAATGGGCATCCTTGTTTCACTCCTGATCTTATTGGGAATGCATCTAGTTTATCCCCATTGCAGATGATATTAGCTGTTGGTTTTAGATATATACTGTTTATTATTTTTAGGAATGACCCTTCTATTCCTATGCTTTCTAGTGTTTTTAATAGGAATGGGTGTTGTATTTTATCAAAGGCTTTTTCTGCATCTATTGAAATAATCATGTGATTCTTGCTAGTTTGCTTGTTGATGTGGTCAATTATGTGGATGGTTTTCCTAATGTTGAACCAGCCCTGCATCCCTGGTATGAATCCTACTTGATCATGGTGAATGATCCTTCTGATCACTTGCTGGAGTCTTTTTGCTAGTATCCTATTTAAGATTTTTGCATCTATATTCATTAGGGAGATTGGCCTATAGTTTTCTTTCTCTGTTTTTGACCTGCCTGGTTTTGGAATCAGTACCATGTTTGTGTCGTAAAAGGAGTTTGGTAGAACTCCCTCTTTGCTTATTATGTCAAATAGTTTGTATAGTATTGGGATTAACTGTTCTCTGAATGTTTGATAGAATTCACAGGTGAATCCATCAGGCCCTGGGGACTTTTTCTTAGGAAGTTCTTTGATGGCTTGTTGGATTTCAATTTCTGATATGGGATTATTTAGGAATTCTATTTCCTCTTCTGTTAGTCTAGGCAGTTTGTATTTTTGTATATATTCATCCATTTCTCCTAAATTGGTGTATTTATTGCCATATAATTGGGCAAAGTAATTTCTAATGATTGCCTTAATTTCCTCCTCATTGGAGGTGCTGTCCCCCTTTTCATCTTTAATGCTGTGAATTTGCTTTTCTTCCTTCCTTTTTTTAACTAGATTGACCAGTACCTTGTCTATTTTGTTTGTTTTTTCAAAGTACCAGCTTCTTGTCTCATTTATTAAATCAATAGTTCTATCACTTTCAATTTTATTAATTTCTCCCTTAATTTTTAGGATTTCTAATTTGGTTTTCTGCTGGGGGTTTTTAATTTGATCGCTTTCCAGTTTTTTCATTTGCATTTCCAATTGATTGATCTCTGCTCTCCCTTGTTTGTTAATATAAGCATTCAGGGATATGAATTTACCTCTGATTACCGCTTTGGCTGCATCCCAAAAGGTTTGAAAGGATGTTTCGCCATTGTCATTTTCCTCGATGAAATTATTAATTGTTTCTATGATTTCTTCTTTAGCTAAACGGTTTTGGAGTATCATATTGTTTAATTTCCAATTGGTTTTAGATTTGGTTTTCCATGTACCATTACTAATCATTATTTTTATTGCCTTGTGATCTGAGAAGGCTGCATTCATTATTTCTGCTTTTCTGCATTTGTGTGCTATGTTTCTGTGACCTAATGTATGGTCAATTTTTGTGAATGTGCCATGTGGTGCTGAGAAGAAGGTGTATTCCTTTTTATCCCTATTTATTTTTCTCCATATGTCTATTAATTCTAATTTTTCTAAGATTTCATTCACTTCTTTTACCTCTTTCTTATTTATTTTTTGATTTGATTTATCTAAATTTGATAATGGTTGGTTTAAGTCTCCCACTAGTATGGTTTTATTGTCTATTTCTTCCTTCAATTCTCCTAGTTTCTCCATTAGAAATTTGGGTGCTATATTATTTGGTGCATACATATTGATTAATGATATTTCCTCATTGTCTATAGTCCCTTTTAACAAAACATAATTACCTTCCCTATCCCTTTTGATCAGGTCTATTTTTGCATTAGCTTTATCAGATATCATGATTACCACTCCTGCCTTCTTTCTATCAGTTGAGGCCCAGAAGGTCTTACTCCATCCTTTAATTCTGACCTTGTGGGTGTCAACCCGCCTCATGTGTGTTTCTTGAAGACAACATATGGTAGGGTTTTGGATTCTAATCCATTCTGCTATTCGTCTACGTTTTATGGGTGAGTTCATCCCATTCACGTTCAAAGTTATGATTGTCATTTGTGGACTCCCTGGAATTTTGATTGCCTTCCCTAATTCTAACCTTTTCTTCTTCGGCTCTACCTTTTAGTCCAGTGATTTACTTTGAATCAGTGCCCCTTGTCCCCTCCCTTGATGTTTCCTTTTTTAGTCCCTCCCTTTTTCTTCCCTCCCCCTCCCCCCTCTCTTTACCTCCCTTTTTGTTCTCCCTCTCCCCCTCCCCCCTTGGTTTTCCCTTCTCCTTACCCCTGTTGGGTAAGATAGAATTCAAGATCCCAATGGATCTGGATGTTTTTCCCTCTCAGAGTTGATTTCCCTGAGATTGAGGTTTAAGTAAACCCCCCCACCTCTCTTCCTCTCCTTCTTATAGGAGTTTTCTTCCCCTCCCCTTCCCATGTGAATCTTTGTGTGAGAACCATTATTCTATTTGGTCTTTCTTTACCCCCTATTTATACATTACATTTTCCCCACATGTTAGTATACATAGATTGATATAAATGTAGTCCTTATAGAAGAGAGTTTGAGTAAAAGAAGAAGATAACATTTTTCCCCTTTCCTTAATATTTACCTTTTCAGGTATTCCTTGCTCTTTGATTTTCGGTATCAAACTTTCCACAGAGCTCTGGTCTTTTCTTTGCAAAAAGTTGGAAGTCTTCTATTTTGTTGAATGCCCATACTTTCCCTTGGAAGTATATAGTCAGTTTTGCTGGGTAGCTGATTCTTGGTTGGAGACCCAGGTCTCTTGCCTTTCTGAAGATCATGTTCCATGCCTTATGATCATTCAGAGTAGAACTTGCAAGGTCTTGTGTGACCCTGATTGGCATTCCTTTATATCTAAATTTTCTTTTTCTGGCTTCCTGTAGGATTTTTTCTTTTGTTTGATAGCTTTGGAATTTGGCAATTACATTCCTGGGAGTTGTCTTTTGGGGGTTTAGTGTAGAAGATGTTCTGTGAGCTCTGTCAGTGGCTGTATTGCCCCCTTGTTCTAGAATCTCTGGGCAATTTTCTTTGATTATATCTTGTATCACCATGTCCAGTTTGGTGTTTATTTCTGGCTTTTCTGGGAGTCCAATTATTCTTAAATTTTCTCTTCTCCCTCTATTTTCCAGATCTATCACCTTGTCGGTGAGATATTTTATGTTCTCTTCTAATTTCTTGGTGTTTTGGCTTTGCTTTATTAGTTCTTGCTTTAAAGCCTGGTTTTCTTTTACAGTTTGGTCAAACTGGTTTTGTAGATGCATGAATTTCTTTTGCATTATTTCCCACTTTTCCTCCCAGAGGGCTTCCATCTTTTTGGTCATTTCTGATTCAAATTCTTCATGGGTTTGTGGAGAGTTTCTAATTCCTTTGGAAGATTTTGGAGAATTTTCTTGTATATCTTCTTCTATCTGCTCTGTATTTTGTATTTTGGCTCCATAGAATGTGTCCAAAGTCGCCCCTTTCTTCTTATTTTTCTTGGTATTTTGGGGCTTCTGTGCTTCTGTGGAGTTTGCCATCTCTGAATGTGGAGGATTAGCTTTTCTTATCTCTGTCTGGTGTTCAGAGGCTTTAGTCCTGGGCAGATGTTGGTTCTATGAGCTTTCCCTGGGTTAAACTGAATATGCCTCACTGGAACTGGAATGGAAGGGTCGCACCACGAGGCCACACTCTCCCCCCGGCTTGCTTTCTGGAAGTTGCCTTCAGAATCGCTGGCCGTGAGGCTGTTTCGTCGGCCTGTGGGGGGATGGGCTGCAGCTTCCCCAAGCTCCGAGGGCAAGGACTTTCACTGAGACTTGGATAGCAGGATCCAGCCCGTGAGGCTGTCTTGCCAGCCCTGAGGGTTGCTGTTGTTTCAACCAGCTCTCTGCAGTGGAAGCCCCAGGCAGTAACTTTCACCGGGACTCGGGTAGAAGTCCCTGAGGGTTGTTGTTCCGAGGACCCTGCTCTCTGAGCCCGGCGGGGCTGCGGCTTCCGGGAGCCTTGGACTCTGCGCTCCTACCCCTGAGGTCCGAGTGATCTCGGGTTCTGGCTTTTGAGGGGAGCCGTACCTTTTGAACCGGGTCCAGGTCCAGGAGGAGGGTTCCCAGGGTCTGTGCTGTTGATCGTTTTGAATTTCGGCGCCTTAGGAGCTTATAGTTTGAGATCGGTAGGGAAGGGTTTTCCGGAGATCTGAACTTTAGCTTTCTCTAAGCCGCCATCTTAACCGGAAGTCAACACTAACCTATTCTAAGGAATTTTAACAAGTAAAAAGGAAAAGAAAAACAAAGTAAATCATTAACAAGTAAAAAAGTCAAACAGAAGCAAAATCAAAACAGCAAATAACATCAAACAAAAGATGAACATAACTTCCATGCAAACATCAAACTTAAAATGCTCTTATCAGCTAAAACAGAATATTGTACTATTGCAAAACATTAACATTAAACTTAGAGAAAATTTTTGAAAATTACAATAAACGCAACATTGCGTAAGTTTTATACTGAAAATCAAACCAAACATTAAACTCACTGATGGAAATACATGTAACAATAGATATCAGTGAGCTATGTATATAATTTACATATATATATATATATATATATATATATATATATATGCCTGAATCACAATGTGGCTTCCGACCCGATTGCAGCACCATCGACATGGTCTTCAAAGTGAGGCAAATGCAGGAAAAATGCCTTGAGCAGAACCTGAGTCTCTACATTGTCTTCATAGACCTGACAAAGGCGTTCGACACAGTAAACAGGGATGCATTGTGGGTGCTCCTCAGCAAGCTTGGTTGCCCAGCAAAATTCGTCAAACTGATCCAGCTCTTTCATGTCGACATGACATGGGAAGTCCTATTTGGTGGAGAGACTTCCGATGGTTTCAACATCTCCAATGGCGTGAAACAAGGCTGTGTCCTTGCTCCGGTACTATTCAACCTATTTTTCACCCAAGTATTACAACATGCTGTGATGGATCTAGATCTGGGCTTCTACATCAAATACCGACTGGATGGCTCACTATTTGACCTTTGCAGCCTGACTGCAAAAACCAAGACAACAGAGAGACTCATCCTGGAAGCTCTGTTTGCAGATGACTGTGCTCTCATGGCCCACCAAGAAAATCATCTCCAAACCATTGTGGACAGGTTCTCCACCGCAACAAAACTGTTTGGCCTGACTATCAGCCTCAGCAAAACAGAGGTGCTGTTCCAACCTGCACCATGAAGGCCAATGAACCAGCCATGCATTACAATCGACAGCACGCAGCTTTCTAACACCAACACTTTCAAGTACCTGGGCAGCACCATCGCCAACGATGGATCCCTAGACCACGAGATTAATGCCAGGATCCAAAAGGCCAGCCAGGCACTTGGGTGGCTGCGCTCCAAAGTCCTCCAACACAGAGGTGTAAGCAGTGCGACGAAGCTCAAAGTGTACAACGCAGTGGTCCTCAGCTCGCTCCTGTATGGTTGCGAGACATGGACACTGTACCGGAAGCTCATGAAACAGCTGGAGCAATTCCACCAATGCTCCCTCCGGTCAATCATGAGGATCCGATGGCAGGACCAAATCACCAACCAGGAAGTCCTCGACAGAGCCAACTCCACCAGCATCGAAGTCCTGGTCCTCAGAACCCAGCTATGATGGTCTGGACACGTCATCCGCATGGACCCACAGAGAATACCAAGACAGGTATTCTATGGTGAACTGTTAGCTGGACTCAGGAAACAAGGCCGACCAAAGAAAAGATTCAAGGATCAGCTAAAGTCAAACCTGAAGTGGGCTGGCATTACACCAAAGCAACTAGAACTTGCTGCCTCTGACAGAAGCAGCTGGCGAACCCACATTCACCAGGCCGCCACCACCTTTGAAGATGAGCAACGTCGACGTCTTGCCGCTGCGCGAGAACGCCGACACCAGGCCACAACCGCACCTCCCGCAACAACTGGCATCCCATGCCCCATGTGCCACAAACTGTGCACCTCAGCCTTTGGACTCCAAAGCCACATGAGGGTACACCGTAGATGAAACTGCACAAAGACAATAGTCATTCTCGGTCACCGAGAGACTACCACTAACTAACTATACATATAGTACATACATACACTACATACATGTATGCTATACATATGCACATATATGTAATTATGTACACTTCATATTTATACATAGTTTACATATAAACTTACACTATAATACAATTAATTTACAATCTTATTATATACCCTATTAACATATATTTACATATTTATTTACAATTTTGTTTGATATGTGATGTCATATGTTGTTTCTTTTGTGTAATGTATGATGTAATACAAGTCAGTATCTAATTTTCTCATCTTATCTTACTTAATATTACCTAATTAATCTCTATCTTCAAAATGCTTCTCCTAACTAAATTTCTATACTTAAACGAAATCTAAGTATGTAAATACATTTTATTAGTAAATAACATATCTATAGCTAATCATAACATTGTTAGTACCATAACTATACGATTCACTCATTTAAGCATTTATTCAATATAACCTAACCATGTTTATGTTTTATTATGTTACTTTTGCTATGTCATGTTGTTTTGCTATTTAAATGTCAGTGTTACTGTTATGTAACAGTTATGCTTCTGTTGTATGCAACATACTCCCTACTTTGGATCTTTCTTTCTCTTCTCACTTCTTCTTGAATATTTTTCTGCAATTCCATAGTAGTAAATATATTTGTGTTTGTATGTGAAGAAATGCTATGTTATTATGTCTATAATACATTACCCAAAGTATAAATTCATTAGTCCATTTATCCTTTAATCCTCTTCATTGCAAATTTCACAAAGTCTATTTTTCCAATTTAAACTATTAGTTTTATTTTTTTATTCAGAATGTAAGCACTCCAAATGTCTTTTTATATAAAATAGAACATAAATAAAGGTGTTTGTGTGCATAATTAAATATACTGCTTTCAAAACTGGTTAGGCTTCTTTCTGTTCCCTTTTTTTAACATTATTTTTTTTTATTTGGTGAATTTCAAACATTATTCTTTGGTTACAAAAATTATTTTCTATACCTCCCTCTCCTCCCCGCCACCCCTGCCATAGCCGATGCGCAATTCTACTGGGTATTACATGTGACCTTGATCAGAACCCATGTTGTTGGTGTTTGCACTAGGATATTCATTTAGAGTCTAGGTTCATTCATTGAACCATCCTTGCATTCCTGGTATAAATCCTACCTGATCATAGTGAATAACGCTTCTGATCACTTCTGGAGTCTTTTTGCTAGTATCAAGACTTTTGCATGTATGTTGATTAAGGAGATTGACCTGTAGTTTTCTTTCTCTGTTTTTGACCTTACTGACTTTGGGATCAGTACAATATTTGTGTCATAAATGGAATTTGGTAGAACTCCCTCTTTGCTTATTATGTCAAATAGTTTGTATATTATTGGTATTAGTTGTTCTTTGAATGTTTAATAGAATTCACTTGTGAATCCATCAGGCCCTGGGGATTTTTTCTTAGGGAGTTGTTTGATGGCCTGTTCAATTTCTTTTTCTGATATGGGATTATTTAAGAATTCTATTCTTCTTTTGTTAATCTAGGCAATTTTTATTTTTGTAAATATTCTTCCATATAACTTAGATTATTATATTAATTGCCATATAATTGGACAAAATAGTTTTTAATGATTGCCTTAATTTCCTCTTCTTTGGAGGTGAACTCTCCCTTTTCATCTATGATACTGTTAATTTGGTTTTCTTGTTTCCTTTTTTTTACTAAATTGACCAGTACTTTGTCTATTTTGTTTGATTATTCAAAATACCACCTTCTAGTCTTATTTATTAGTTCAATAGTTCTATCACTTTTGATTTTATTAATTTCTCCCTTCATTATTAGGATCTCTAATTTAATTTTCTTCTGGGGGGGTTTAATTTGTTCACTTTCAAATTTTTTGATTTTCATGACCAATTCATTGACCTCTGCCCTCCCTAATTTGTTAATATATGAGCTCAAGGATATAAATTTTCCCGAGTACTGTTTTGGCTGCATCCCATTGAGTTTGAAAGGACGTCTCATCCTTGTCATTTTCTTTGATTAATTTATTAATTGTTTTTATGATTTTTTTCTAACTATGTGATTTTGGAGAATCTTATTATTTAATTTCCAATTAATTTTTGATTTGACTCTTTATGTACCTTTACTGATCATTATTTTTATTGCCTTATGATCTGAAAAGGTTGCATTTATTATTTCTGTTTTTCTGCATTTGTTTGCCATGTTTTTATGCCCTAATATATGTTCAATTTTTGTGAATGTACCATGTGCTGCTGAAAAGAAGGCTTATTCCTTTTTGTCCCTTTTTATTTTTCTCCATCTATCTATTATTATCTCTAATTTTTCCAATATTTAATTCACATCTTTTACCTCTTGTTTATTTTTATTTGGTTTATCTAAATTTGATAGTTGTGATTCTAATCCACACTCTTATTTATTTATGTTTTATGGGTGAGCTCATCCCATTCACGTTCAAAGTTATGATTGTCACTTGTGAATTCCCTAGCAATTTGATATCCTCTCCTATTTCTTACCTTTCTTCTTTTGCTATATCCTTTTAAACCAATGATTTACTTTTAATCAATCTCCCTAATCCCCTCCCTTTCATATACTTCCCTTTTTGGCCTGTACTTTTTTGTTCCCTTCTTGTTTTTTTAGAATCTGTTAAGTTCTCTGTCCCCTCCCCTTCTCTCCATTTTTGTAGTCCCACCCTCTGATCCCCCCCTTAGTTTTCCCTTTTCACTTACCCTGTAGGATAAGATAGAATCCAAGATCCCAATGGATCCAGATGCTCTTCCCTCTCAGAATTGATTTCACTGAGAGTAAAGTTTAAGTATTACCTATTAACACTCTCTTCCTCTCCTTCTTATAAGACTATTCTTCCCCTCCCCTTCCCATGTATATCTTTGGGTGATAAAGATTATCCTATTTATTTTATTCCTTCATGTATCTCTTGGTACCATATTTGATTCCCCCAACCCTTTTTCTTTTTTTTTTATATCATCTTATAGCCCATAATGCCCCAACCTTTTTTTTTTGTTTGTTTTTTTGCTTTAATCTTTTGAATTTCGTTTTCGGTTTGGCCTGTCCAGCTTTTTGTGGCTTCCAGCTTTTTCTCCAATTGGGAGTTCTTGTCCCTTAAACTATTATTTTCTCTTTGAACTATTTCCCACTTTTCTTGCCAAAAGGCTTCCATCATTTGGATAAGCCCCAATTTAAATTCTTCAAGAGCTTGTGGACACTTTCCAATTTTTTGAAGGTTTTGGCATTGTTTGAATTTCCTCTTGTATTTCCCCTGTAGCCTGGGTTTTTCCTCCATAAAATTTTTCGAGGGTCAATGCCTTCTTTTTGTTGTTGTTGTTGTTGTTGTTGTTGTTGTTGTTGTTTTGGTGGTGGATGGAGTTTGAGGCTCCTGGGCACCATTTGCCATCACTATAGGGGTTTTTCCTTCCCTTTTTAGTAAAAAATCTGAGTGAGATCGGCAGGCTCTCTGTGTATGGAGTCAAGGAGCAAGTATTTTGCCTGAGGCAAACTCTTGAATCTCAGCAGCTTCAGCTTTTCGCTGCTCTTCTCTGCGCCTCCTTGCTGAGAGTGTCAACACTCTGTGCTCCCCAGCCCACTGGGGTTTCAGGTGCAGCATCTGCTGTTCAATGCCCTTCTCTGTGCCTCCTTGCTGAGAGTGCCCACAGTCTGCACTCCCTAGCCCACTGGGGTATCAGGTGCAGCTTTTGCTGTTCGCTGCCCTTCTCTGCATCTCCTTGCAGAGAGTGCCCATGGTCTGTGCTCCCCAGTCCACCAAGGTTTCAGGTATAGCTGCTCTCAGGGGTAGGTCCTCAGTATTTTTAGTCACCTCCCAAGGACCTAGATGTGCCCCTTGCTTACTCCAGAGGTGTCCCTCTCTCACTTGCTGATTCTGACTCTTGCTGGCTCTGACTTTGGGTGTGTAGGTGGGGTGGGTGAAGGTAGATCAGCTTACATTTGGGTGGGAGTTTTATCATCCCCTTATAGTGTGGATATGCCCAAATCCCACACACTTTCAATTCTGCACCCTACTGTAGAGTCTTCGTTCTTATGAAAAAAATTTTTGGGTCTTTTGAGGTAGTCTATATCTATTGGTCTAAGGAGAGGAAGCGTCCCGTGTCTAGACTGCTGTCATGCTTACCTAGAAGTCCACAAAGTCTTTTAAATTTATAAATTTTCAATCTTTTAACAATGTCCATTAATTCTTGAATTCTCACCTTCATCTGCATTGTCCTCATCTATCCTCTTCGGCAGGAATGGTCCTCTCCTTACTGATATTTTTGACTGCAGACTCAATTTGACTGATGATTCAATCTTTCTGCAATCTCTTCTTCATTTTCTTCTTCAATGATTTGTATATTTTCATTATTTATACCATATGCTAAGTTTATATGTGAACAATGATACCAGGAATCTCTACCCAAAACTTTTACTGAAGATAGAGAAACCAACACAATAGTGTAAGTACTTAACCAACTTTCCTGTGTTGCTGATGTTTTAGCAAAAATTTTTACATATACCATATCTCCTGGTTCATAATTATGAAGGGAACAATACAAAGGAACAGTTTGAATTAATACTCCTATATCATGGAATTCTTTTAGTCTATGTTGTTAAGCACTTAAATAAGAATCAAGTTCACAATCTCCTCCTGAGAGATATGTATAGACTGTCTTACAAGTTTTTGCTTGTAGTGGAGCATGTCCAAAGAGCATTTCATAGGATGATATATGTAAATATGCTCTTGGCCTCTTATGTAAGTAAAACAAAGCTATGGGAAGAATATCTGTCCATTTGAGATGAGTTTCAGCACAGAGCTTCCCCACCATAGTCTTTATTTCCTTATTCATGGGCTCCACTTTTCCTGAACTTTGTGGATGCTAAGGCACATGATATTTTGGTGTTATTCCTAGATTTTCATAGACTCTTTTCAGGACGTCTTGAGTGAAATGGGATGCTTTATCAGAGTCTATTGTTAGTGGTATTCCAAATCTAGGTATAATTTCCTTAATCAACACTTTCACCACAAAGCTAGCTGTATTTGTATTTGATGAAAAAGCTTCAGGCCATTTGGTTACTCTATCAATAATTACCAAGCAAAACTTGTATCTTCCAGCTTTTGGCATGCTGATGTAATCAATCTGAAGATTCTCAAATGGACAATATGGTAAAATTCTACCACCTAAACCTTTCTGTCTGAATGCTCCTTGATTGAATGTTTGGCAAACAAAACAGCTTGATCAGATCTTTTTTGCTACAGTACTTATTCCAGGAGCAACCCATTGTCTCTTTATGGCATCAATTTCAGCTTGAGTACCAAAATGACCTTTTGTGTGAATGACTTGGCACAAATAGGTATACAGGTCTTTTGGTAATAGTGGCTTTCCTGTATCTGTTAACCACATACCATGTTCTTTTCTTGCTCCAAACTTCTTTCCATTTTTGTATTTCTGAATCTACATAAGCTTTTACTAGATCATCAGATTCTACATTTCTGGCAGCAAATTTCATGGTTATATCAGTTCTATGATTTCCTTTAGCAACTGAATCTCTTCTATTAGTATGACTTGTACAATGGATTGCCGCTAGCTGGTTAGGCTTTTGGATCCTTCAGGTTCCCATGTGACCCTTGATCATATGCTCCTGTCAATCATTCCCTAAGGTTTGCCTCTCTCAGTTTTTTGCAACTGTTTTTGCAAATTGCAAACCATTTCATCCTTTTTCACAGTATTTATCTTTGGCTCATCTGTTTTTGTTCCCTGACTCCTTCTTTAATAATGAGGGGCATGAATTTCAATATTACCAAAACTGCTACCTCAAGCTTCCTACCTTCACAAATCTTAAATATCCAATGGGAAACTAAATGTAAAAAAACATTGAATTAATAGACAAGGAGTTGATTTTATGAGGAGAAATCATCAAATACATAAACCATTGATTAATTTGATCAAAAGAGAAGAAAAAAACAAATTACTCGTATTAAATATGAAAGGGGTAAAATTATAACCAAGAAGAAATTAAAGAGGAAAGTGAAATAAACGAGTTGTATAAAATATATATAAATTGTCCAGATTAAGAGAAGAGGAAATAGAATACTTAAACAATCCTATGTCAGAAAAAGAAATTGAACAAACCATCAATGAAAAAAAGAAAGAAAATGTCCCAGGACTAGATGTACTCAATAGTGAAATCTACCAAACATTCAAATAATTAATTCCAATATGATATAAACTATTGGAAAAATAGCTGAGGAAAGAAGTAATAAATTTCTTTTATGAAAAAAATATGTTGTTGATACCTAAAACAAAAATAACAAAGAGACTTTAGACCAATCTCCCTAATGAATTTTTTAAATAATATTTTATTTGATCATTTCCAAGCATTATTCATCCCAAAAGGTGTGAAGGGATGTCTTGCTGTTGTCATTTTCCTCGATAAAATTTTTAATTGTTTCTATGATTTCTTCCCTAACTAAACGATTTTGGAGTATCATATTGTTTAATTTCCAATTAGTTTTTGATTTGGTTTTCCCTGTATCTTTACTGATCATTATTTTTATTGCCTTGTGATCTGAGAAGGCTGCATTCATTATTTCTGCTTTTCTGCATTTGTGTGCTATGTTTCTGTGACCTAATGTATGGTCAATTTTTGTGAAAGTGCCATGTGGTGCTGAGAAGAAGGTTTATTCCTTTTTATCCCTATTTATTTTTCTCCATATGTCTATTAACTCTAATTTTTCTAAGATTGCATTCACTTCTTTTACCTCTTTCTTATTTATTTTTTGATTTGATTTATCTACATTTGATAATGGTTGGTTCAAGTCTCCCACTAATATGGTTTTACTGCCTATTTCTTCCTTCAATTCTCCTAGTTTCTCCATTAGATATTTGGGTGGTATATTATTTGGTGCATATATGTTGATTAGTGATATTTCCTCATTATCTAAAGTCCCTTTTAACAAAATATAATTACCTTCCCTATTCTTTTTGATCAGGTCTATTTTTGCTTTGGCTTTATCAGATATCATGATTACAACTCTTGCCTTCTTTCTGTCAGTTGAGGCCCAGAAGGTCTTACTCTATCCTTTAATTCTGACCTTGTGGGTGTCAACCTGCCTCATGTGTGTTTCTTGAAGACAACATATGGTAGGGTTTTGTATTCTAATCCATTCTGCTATTCGTCTACGTTTTATGGGTGAGTTCATCCCATTCACGTTCAAAGTTATGACTGTCATTTGTGGACTCCCTGGAATTTTGATATCCTTCCCTGGTTCTAACCTTTTCTTCTTTGGCTCTACCTTTTAGTCCAGTGATTTACTTTAAATTGGTCCCCCTTGTCCCCTCCCTTGATATGTTTCCATTTTTAGTCCCTCCCTTTTTGTTCCCTCCCCTTCCCCCCCTCTCTTTCCCTCCCTTTTTGTTTTCCCTCTCCCCCTCCCCCCCGCCTTGGTTTTCCCTTCTCCCTACCCTTGTTGGGTAAGATAGAATTCAAGATCCCAATGGATCTGAATGTTTTTCCTCTCAGAGTTGATTTCCCTGAGATTAAGGTTTAAGTAAAAATTCTCTTCCTCTACTTCTTATAGGAGTTTCCTTCCCCTCCCCTTCCCATGTGAATCTTTGTGTGAGAAAGACTATTCTATTTGGTCTTTCTTTTCCCCCTATTTACACATTACATTTTCCCCACATGTTAGTATACATAAATTTATATAAATGTAGTCCTTATAGAAGAGAGTTTGAGTAAAAGAAGAAGATAACATTTTTCTCCTTTTCCCTTTCCTTCATATTTACCTTTTCAGGTATTCCATGCTCTTTGATTTTCGATATTGAACTTTCCACAGAGCTCTGATCTTTTCATTGCAAAAAGTTGGAAACCTATTTTGTTGAATGCCCATACTTTCCCTTGGAAGTATATAGTCAGTTTTGCTGGATAGCTGATTCTTGGTTGAAGACCCAGCTCTCTTGCCTTTCTGAAGATCATGTTCCATGCCTTACGATCATTTAGAGTGGAACTTGAAAGGTCTTGTGTGACCCTGATTGGCATTCCTTTATATCTAAATTGTCTTTTTCTGGCTTCTTGTAGGATTTTTTTCTTTTTTTGAGAGTTTTGGAATTTGGCAATTACATTCCTGGGAGTTATCTTTTGGGGGTTTATTGTAGAGGGTATTCTGTGAGCTCTATCAGTGGCTGTATTGCCCCCTTGTTCTAGAATCTCTGGGCAATTTTCTTTGATTATATCTTGTATTACGATGTCGAGTTTGCTGTTTATTTCTGGCTTTTCTGGAAGTCCAATTATTCTTAAATTATCTCTTCTCCCTCTATTTTCCAAATCTGTCACTTTGTCAGTGAGATATTTTATGTTCTCTTCTAATTTCTTGGTCTTTTGGCTTTGCTTTATTAGTTCTTGCTTTAAAGCCTGGTTTTCTTTTTCAGTTTGGTCAAACTGGTTTTGTAGATGTGTGAATTTCTTTTGCATTATTTCCCACTTTTCGTCCCAGAAGGCTTCCATCTTTTTAATCATTTCAGATTCAAATTCTTCATGGGTATGTGGAGAGTTTCCATTTCCTTTGGAAGGTTTTGGGGCATTTGCTTGTGTTTCCTCTTCTATCTCCTCTGTGTTTTGTATTTTTGCTCCATAAAATGTGTCCAAAGTCACCCCCTTCTTCTTGTTTTTTTTTTTTTTTTAATTTTGGGGCTTTTGTGCTTCTGTGGAGTTTGCCATCTCTGTCTGAGTGGGGATGACTAGCTTTTCTTATCTCTGTCTGGTGTTCAGAGGTTTTAGCCCTAGGCAGATTGTCTGTTCTATACAGTTGTTATTCTGTCTTCCCAGGGAAGCCAGGAATTGATTGTGTGTCCCTGTTACTGCCCTCCTCTCCTCAGCACCCTCCTAATGCTTCTATGCTTCTTCGTTGCCTTACTTCCACACTCTAAGCCTGGTTTGGCCCTTATTTCTGTGCCTTAGCCAACCAGGGCTAGGATTCTGCGGGGGGGAGGGGCCGTGGCTTCCCGGAGCTCTGTGGGCTCCGCCCAGCGGGTTACAAGCTCCCTCGTCTCTCTCTGTTTCCCTGCTGTCTGGGTTCCCCCTCGACTGGGTCAGGTTGTTTTCAGGAAGCAGCCTTCAGAATAGCCGGCACTCTGGGTTGGGGGGGGGATGGGTCCTAGGACCTTCCTTCTGCCTACCCCTTAGGTCCAAGTGGTCTCGGGTTCTGGCTTTGGGGGGGGGGCATACCTTTTGATCCAGGTCCAGGTCCAGGAGGAGGACTCCCGGGGTCTATGCTGTTGATCATTTTGAATATCGGTGTTCTCGGAGCATAAAGTTTGAGTTTGGTAGGGAAGGGTTTCAGGAGATCTGAACTTTAGCTTTCTCTAAGCCGCCATCTTGACCGGAAGACCTCCCTAATGAATTTTGTTGCAAAAATCTTAAAACTCTAGCAAGGAGATTATAGCAATATATTACAAGAATCCTATGCTATGACCAATTGGGTTTTATACGAGGAATATTTGGAAAACTATCAGAATAATTGACCATATCAATAACAAAACCAAAAGAAATCAAATGATTACTTCAATTAGAAGAAAAATCTTTTGAAAAAATATAAACCTATTCCTATAGAAAACACTAGAGAACATTGGAATAAATGGAATGTTTCTCAGAATAATAAAGAGCATCTATCAAAAACCATTCACAAACATTACCTGTAATAGATGTAAGCTAGATGCCCTCCCAATAAGATCAGGAATGGAACAGGGATGTTCATTATCATCATTACTATTCAATATTGTACTAGAGATGCTAGCTATAATAATAGAAGAAGAATTTGAAGGAATTAGAATAGGCAATGAGAAAATAAAACTATCAGTCTTTGCAGATGCTATTATGGCATACCTAGAATATCTTAAAGAATCAACCAAAAACCTATTAATACAATTAATAACTTTAGCAAAGTTTTAGGATATAAAATAAACCCACATAAATAATGAATATATCTTTATATGACCAATAAGATCCAACAGCAAGAACTAGAAAGAAAAATCCCTTTAAAATAACTTCAGTCAATATAAAATACCTTGGAGTTGACTTGCCAAAACAAACTCAGGAACTATGTGAACATGACTACAAAACAATTTATGCACAAATAAAGTCAGATATAAAGAACTGAAAAGAAACAAAACACAACTAATTGCTCATCGGTAGGCTGAGCCAATGTAATAAAAATGACAATTCTACCTAAACTGTTTTACTTATTCAATGCCCTACCAAAGTATCTAAAATTATTTCATAGAGCTAGAAAAAATAATAAATTAATTTGGAAGAACAAAACCTAGAATGTCAAGGAAAGTAATGAAAGAAAATATGAAGCAAAATGGCTTAGTTCTACCAGATCTCAAACTATATTATAAAGTGGCAACCATGAAAACAATATGAACTGAGTCAAATTTATAAGAATGGATAGCATTCCCTAATTGACAAGTGGTCAAAGGATATAAATAGGTAATTCTCAGGTGAAGAAATTAAAACATCTTTAGTCTTATGAAAAATGCTACAAATCACTATTAATAAGAGAAATGCAACTCTTTAAAAACCCAAATAAAACAACTCTGAGGTACCACCTTAACCTCTCAGTTTGGTTAAAATGACAAGAAAGGATAATGACAAATGATGGAAGGGATGTGGGAAAATTAGAACGCTAATCCACTGTTTGTGGAGCTGTGAACTGATATAACCATTCTCGAAAACAATCCAGAATCATGCCAAAGGACCAGAAAACTATGAATACCCTTTGACCCACAATACCATTACTAGGTCTAAAAGAGAAAGAAAGAAAGAAAGAGAGAAAGAGAGAAAGAAAGAAAGAAAGAAAGAAAGAAAGAAAGAAAGAAAGAAAGAAAGAAAGAAAGAAAGAAAGAAAGAAAGAAAGAAAGAAAGAAAGAAAGAAAGAAAGAAAGAAAGAAAGAAAGAAAGAAAGAAAGAAAGAAAGAAAGAAGGAAGGAAGGAAGATAGGTAGATGGAAGGATGAATAGATAGATCTATAGACATATCGATCAATAGACAGAGACAGACAGACAGACGGATAGATAGATAGATAGATAGATAGATAGATAGATAGATAGATAGATAAAAGTAGCAATATCTCTTTCCCAAGTCCTACATTACAATTACTTATAGGATATTTCATACAGATATGCCAAAGATATCTTAAATTCAATATACTAAAATTGAACTAACTTTTTAATTTTCCTTCTTTCATATTTCCCAGTTTCTATCCAAGGCATCACCACCTAGTCTCTAAACTTCATAACCTTGTCAGGATTCTGGACTCCTCTCTGTATTACCTCCCATATGCAATCAGTTGTAACCCTTTATGCTTCTACCTCCATAATAGCTTTTTACAATGCTGTCTATAACTCTTTCTCTACATTCATGCAGTTATCACTTTTTTATTTTTTAAAACCTTTACCTTCCATCTTGGAATAAATACTGTGTATTGGTTCCAAGGCAGGAGTGTGGTAAGGGCTAGGCAATGGGGGTAAGTGACTTGCCCGGGATCACATGGCTGGGAAGTGTCTGAGGCCAGATTTGAACCCAGGACCTCCTGTCTCAAGCCTGGGTCTCAATCCACTGAGCTACCCAGTTGCCCCCCCCCCCAGTTATCACTTCTTGCCAACATTGTTGCAGCAGCTTTCTAATGGTGTCTCTGCTTCAGCTTTCTAATGGTGTCTCTGCTTCAGCTTTCTAATGGTGTCTCTGCTTCAGCTTTCTCCCCTACTCCAATCTTACACATTCTTGTCTTACACATTCCTGTCAAAGTAATATTCCTGATGTCCACATCTAAATATATGATATTCCTACCAACCAGTCTATTCTCATTGGATATCATTTCCCTACATGGATTTTGTAATCCAGACACATTGGCCTCCTCTCTGTTCCTCATACAAGACATCTTCTGTCTCCATGTCTTTGCAATGACCATTATCCATTCTTGGAATGCATTTTGTCTCTAATTCTAATTCAGAGACACTCTCTGTTTTAAAGATGCAGTTTAATTACCATCTTCTGTGTGAAACATTTCCACAGCCCTTCAACTGATTAGTGTACTCCTCCAAAACAACCTTATATTTAACTATTTTTTCATGTATCTATATTTATTGACTTTGTATTGTCATATCTATTGTATATATACTCATTATCACTTCCATTATAATAGAAACTACTTTCTATTAGGGATTCAGGAGATATGGGAGGAAGCATGAGCTAGACAAGTCAAGCCACCACCCCTACCTGGATGATCTTTCAGATCCTGATGCTAATGGCCCAGGACTCCCAAGCCTGAGATCCTAGTGAATATTAGTGCCTCCCAAACCACAGGATGGTCTTCTAACCCAGTCCTCATTGACATCATTGAAGAGAGAATTAGGAAGGAAACTATCTGTCTTCATTATTACCAGAAATAACTGCTAACCAACTACTACCAGAAGTCAGCTAGGCACAGTAATTCCAGGGATTGCAGTACCTACTTCTGTCTCAACCATCAGTTCTACCTCCAGCCCAGCCTTCACAGACATCTGAGAAAACAACTCTTGTGGAGAAGGAGCTAACCAGCCATCCCTACCAACCTTCTACCAACTTGCAAGCAAGGTAGCCTAACTGAAGCAACAAAGCAGGAGACAGGAAGAAGAATGTGCCAGGAAAATCCTGGCACAACCAACTTGACCACCTCTCCACAAATCCTAATGGAGATAGCTCAGGATCCTGAACTCAAGATCCTTGGGAACATATTGCATCATACCCATTACCTTCAGTCAACAACCATATGGAGATTAATAATTATGACGCAGATGATTATGATAGTGATGATAAACTAGCCTTTATGAACCTTTTAAGATTTTCAAAGCATTTTACAATATATTATTGCAGTTGAGAAGCAGCATGGTCATTGCTACTGCAAGTGCGACAAGTCTTACTAGTTCTTGTGCTACTGTTCTTGCCTCAAAATCTTGGCATTATCAAATAGTGATTTTATCAGTGGAAACAACCTTAAAAAGCTTTAACATCTGCTTTGTCACTGCACTCTAAGGACTTGCAGCTGAACTCAATAAGTACTTAATGAATGATTCCTTTCTTCTTCTATTCCTCCCTCCTTCTCTCTTTTCTTTCTTTTCCTTCCTTCCTTCCTTCCTTCCTTCCTTCCTTCCTTCCTTCCTTCCTTCCTTCCTTCCTTCCTTCCTTCCTTCCTTCCTTCCTTCCTTCCTTCCTTCCTTCCTTTCTTTCTTCCTTTCTTTCTTTCTTTCTTTCTTTCTTTCTTTCTTTCTTTCTTTCTTTCTTTCTTTCTTTCTTTCTTTCTTTCTTTCTTTCTTTCTTTCTTTCTTTCTTTCTTTCTTTCTTTCTTTCTTTCTTTCTTTCTTTCTTCCTTCCTTCCTTCCTTCCTTCCTTCCTTCCTTCCTTCCTTCCTTTCTTTCTTTCTTTCTTTCTTTCTTTCTTTCTTTCTTTCTTTCTTTCTTTCTTTCTTTCTTTCTTTCTTTCTTTCTTTCTTTCTTTCTTTCTTTCTTTCTTTCTTTCTTTCTTTCTTTCTTTCTTTCTTTCTTTCTTTCTTTCTTTCTTTCTTTCTTTCTTTCTTTCTTTCTTTCTTTCTTTCTTTCTTTCTTTCTTTCTTTCTTTCTTTTTGTAAACCCTCTGCCTAGAAATGCCAGAGACACATAAACACATAATAGAAACTTAAAAAATAATCACTGATTGATTGTCCAAGGTCAGGTAGTAAGTGTTCATTTCTGATATGTATATTTCCCCTGATATTTTTTTCTCTTCCCTCTTTTAAAGTAGCCAAATAATGCTATTATTTCAGATCAATTGATCTAATGACACCAAGGTACAATTACACAGATGGGCTTTTTTTTTCCCTTTTTGGTATTTTCTAAGCACCAATAAGGAAAGTATACCTTATAAAATCTATAATATTTAAATGAAAGAAAAGGGGAATGTATTTTAAGTGATACATTTTTTGGTTATATTGTTGGTTTGGAAAGGAAAATTACATTTTAAGTCTATCTAAATTAACTGAATGTTGGAGACAATTCCAGAAATCTCACGTGTGCACAGTCCTGAAAAAATAATATAAAAACTTAATGAAATGTTAAAATGTAAATATAAGATGCTTTGATGACCAGATGTAAAATAAATAAAAACCTAAGTCATAAAAGACTACACATACATTAATATGAAACAAAAAAGAGAAAAGTCAAGAGACTTCTGGGAATAGAGGATTTTGGTAGCGAAAAGGAGTCAGTAGTTTTCCATTTTGTTTCTAACTTTTTTAGGTATGTTTGTGGTTGAAATCCACAATCTCTCTCTCTCTCTCTCTCTCTCTCTCTCTCTCTCTCTCTCTCTCTCTCTCTCTCTCTCTCTCTCACACACACACACACACACACACACACACACACACACACACACACACACACACACCTCTACTTCCTCTCTCTCAGTTTAAAAAGAAAATGGTACACGCTGATCTCCAGTTAAATGAAATGACCGATTTAGATCCCAGAGGACAAATTATGAAATATATCTTGGTAGAAAGGAGTGGCGTAATGGGTATGGGATATTGCGTACACCATCATTCATGGTCATAATTTTAGTCAGGATTGCTTACCTATTTCACCTTGATACAAGGGTACAGTTCACACAGAGAAAAGGATCTCTAGAATTGCCAGTGGCATTTTTTTTTAAAAAGGACATCAATAAAACTTTATTTAAAAAATGAAAAGAAATGGCTTGAAATAACTCTTACTTTATGGTTGTTGCCAAATCCTTTTTGACAGAACATTTTCTTGCTTTCCACACCCTTACTAGATCAAATAATGCAGCTGTAAACCAGAGAGGGAACAATAACAGAATTGAAAACTGCAGCTGCCTCTGCAGTTACCATACCCCACAGAACAGAGACCTCCATGCTCACACTGAGGCAGCTGCCTAACTGGCTTCCTCAGCATTAAGATAGTCAAGTCTATTCCAGGATGAAAGGCTCTTTTCCAACCTGTTCCCAAATCCTGCCAAACCCCTTTAAGCAAACAATATCTTTTGGGTGTGTTCTATGCTGTTCCCATCAACTATGTAACCTACAACCTCCAGAGAGAGGTCTTCATGTCATTCCAGCATTAGGAAGGGAGAGTAGTTTAGGCTATTTGCTTTGCTTCTGTACCTGAGTGACATTCAGAATAAAGTCAGTTCTACCATTTTCCAGTGAAACTGACCCATGTTTACAGGAGGACAAGAACTTAAGGAGACACTGCTACTGACTAATCTGAACACACCGGAGATATTTTGGAGGGACAGATTAGAGATTAATTGCTTTAATGTAAACTTCAGGAGACAGCTAAGTGGCTCAGTGGATAGACAGCCAGGTCTGAAGACAAGAGGTTCCGAGTTTAAATTTTGCCTCAGACAATTCCTAAATGTGTGACCCTAGCCTTTACTGATCTTCTGTCTTGGAACTGATCCTTGGTATAGATTCTAAGAAAGAAGTAAATGTTTATTTTATTTTTAAAGTAATTTTTAAAAGTAAATCTCAAACCCCCATGTTTCCCTATATTTTTCCATGAGGTCCTAAATCTCTCTCTAATCTCTGATCAATTCAATTGAATCCAATTCAACACATATATACATAATTAAACGCCTTCTAAGAGAAAGGGATTGAGCTGAGCTTGGTGCTGGAAAAAAACAGAGGGAAAAAGCCATGTCCACTAGGAACTTATATTCTACCTGAATGAGGTAGGGAGGTCTTCTAAAATATGGGCACTGATCAGTAAAGACTTATGCTACCAACCAGCTTAGAATAATTGAATTTATATATAAACCTATTTCTGTAAAAAAATATATTTTTGGATGTCAGAGAGAAGAGGATGGAGAGGGAAAGATTATTGGATTCAATGCAGTAAGAAACCATTTAAGTTCTTAAGTGAAGTCTTAAATTTTTACAAATAAGTTATTTGTATGTCATAATGGTAAGAGAACTCAATTATGAGGTCAGGGGAATGTGTGATTAAATCCTGGCTCCAATGCTTACCAGCTACTGTACAAAGACTAGTCACTTTCTCAGCTTCCTCATCTAAGAAACAGTGATAATAATACTTGCAATAACTACCTCACAAGGTTGTCAGGGTGAAAATGTTGTGTAAAGGTGAATCCATATGCTCCTCAAGTCATGTATTACCTGATGTATAGAGTATGAAAACCCCACAATTGATCCCTTCAAGGAGGCAGCTTTCTGTCAATGCTGTCCTCCCAGCCAAATTCAACATTACCTTCTAAATGAATAAATTTCTCTTTCCATTTTTAAGCTAAGTTTTAGAGTCTTGCATTCTTGCAAAAGGTACCCCTTCTGAACCCCTGAGGTTCACCTCAAGTCCCCTACTACATATATATATATATATATATATATATATATATATATATACACACACACAGGGAGAAACATGCATATGTATATGATATATAATAATCTTTATATTTCTTGCATTATCTTCTTCCTTCACTCTGTCTTCTCACTTCCTTGATCCCAATGCTTGGCTGTTTGCTATAAGACCATCCTTCATTCCATTTACCTTTGTCTCCTAATCAGCAAAGAGGGATGAAATTAGAAATCAAAACTGAAATTGTCTAGTAGCTGCAGGAAGAGTTTTCTCACAAAAACAAAAGATGTCTGTTGTGATAATATTGAATATAGCAATGAGTCTAGAGTCAGAGAATCTGGATCCAAGATTCATAATATCTTCTATCATGTGGAGGGGAGAGAGGTGAGAAGGAAGGATTACACAATGTCAGAAAATTATTAATAAAATAGTAATAACACATAAAATAGGATGTAAGCTTAAAAAGTATATTGTCTAGGTGAGATAATTTCAAGTTATTCATTCTTAATACACTTGCTCTCTGAAATCATATATTTTGAACATGAATTCAATATCTCTAGGTGTTCAAGTGCCACTAAAATACAGCTATTCATGTTTTATAGCTATACCAATTTATGCACTGATTGGTTCATTTTAGAAAAAGAAGACATGGTTTCCTTTCATTATTACATTATATTATATTATATACATATAACATAAGTATTTTCATAGTTTCAAAGTTTTTAATTAAATAACAAAAATAACAACAAAAACAAAATAATAACTAACATTGTATAATGTTCATGGCTAGCATATCAAGTTTTACAAAAATTATTTGGTTATATTTTTTTATTTACAAACATATTATATTTATCCACACAACAACCCTCTGATTTAGGAACCA
Source organism: Monodelphis domestica (assembly GCF_027887165.1). NCBI lineage: Eukaryota > Metazoa > Chordata > Mammalia > Didelphimorphia > Didelphidae > Monodelphis > Monodelphis domestica. The sequence continues at coordinate 106,367,946 of NC_077233.1, forward strand.
ATGGCATTATCAGTCCTATTTTACAAGTGAAGAAATTGAGGATTAGTAATTTACCCCATGGTTAGGGTTTGCAACAGGATTAAAACCATAGATGGCTACCTTGTTTCTCACTTCATTGAAAAGGATTAATTTGAAGTTGAAAAGATGCAGTCTTTGTGATATTTTGTAGAAGCTTAAAATAATATAAGGAAGTGATATTTATTAAAAATTTAATTCCATTGTTTAGAGAAATCAAATAAATCTTCTTAAAAATGTCTGTTCTGGGCAAAGCACTATACTAGGTAATTGGGAAAGCATAATTAATTTTGTTGTGAGTTTTAAATATGGCCATGAATCAGCTTTGTTCCATCATGATGGTTTTCTACCTTTAGGGGTAAAAAGGGCCAGAATTCTGAAAAGGAACAAGAAGATGAGGAGTTGAAATGTTTGCCTTCCCATTTTTGTCCTTCTTCCATTCAATGCACTACAGGAAGTCTCCACTTTATGTTATGAAGATGCCCTTTCAATAGTACCAGTGTCTCAGAACAGATGTTTGGAACAGTAGCTTAATTTTGGGAAAGGAGAGTGAACTTTGCCAAGTATGGATCCCACTGGACCTTGATACATTCTGAGTTTGGAATGAAATTTAAGCCATGAAGTGCCATTTGGCCTTAGACAAAAAAAATGAGTCATTTTAAGGTTCAAAGAAAAAAAATCTTCATCAAACTTTCTAGTCATCAAAGTACTTGTCCAAAAATAACATTATTTGGAGTTCAGTTGAAATAACTCAGAAGCCTCTGAATGAAGCTTTCCTTGAAATGTAGATTTAGGTCAGGAAAAGACTTGTTAGGCTATATGGAAAGGGTTTCTTTATCCATAATAACAGATAAAGAAAACCATTTTGGGGATGTTAAACAGGAAATTGTTTAAAGACAGAAAGAAGACCAAAAGCTTTTTGGAGGTATATGGGAAATTCTCATGGTTCACAATGTTCAAAGTTAAATGCTTTGATAATATTGCTTCTATTTTTAAAAATTTGGATTAAAGTTCCTCTGATAATATACTATGAAATGAAAGCAGTTTTCATTCTTTTGTACAAAAGACTTTATTATGTAACTTAATATCAAGTTTATGGATTTTAAGTAGCCTGGTATTATGTGTCTTGAATATTATTTTGTTGTTGCTGGCTTCTTCTTACCTTTAATTGTGAGATGCAGAATTTCATGTTCAAAGGAGTTTTTTTTAATATATTTAGGATTTGCAATTTTAAAAAAGGACTTCTGATTTGGACATGAGAACCTTCTGCCCTCAAGGATATTCACCAGAAAATCCAGTGGAGGATGAAGGATTGGGATGAAGAGAGATATCATCATCATCATTATCACCATCATCCCAAGTGTCCATCATCTCCAAACTATATGGAATAAAAAGCTTTCAAAATATAGAGACTTAGCAGAAGGAATCTAAACAATGATGGAATAGGATAAAATTGAAGTCTTTTGGCGTGTATACATCAATCTATATTGTTGTTGCTATTGTTCTGTTGTTTCAAGTGTGTCTAACCCTTTATGACCCTGTGTTCATTGGCTATTCTTGGCAAAGATAGGAGATATTTTGCCATTTCCTTCTCCAGTGACAAACAGTAATTAACGACTTTCCCAGGGTCATATAGCTAGTATGTTTTGGAGGTTGAAGTTGAACTCTGGTCTTCCTGAATCCAAACCTAGCTTTTAATCCACTGTACCACTTACACTCACAGACTTCTATACAACATATGCAACTTAAGTACTCATTATGTCCCAGGCACTGTGCTAAGCACCGGGATTGAAAGAAAGACAAAAAGAGTTCCTGTCTTAAGAGAGCTCACATTCCAATGAGAACACATAAAAATGACTATGTGAAAACAATATATATGCATGTATATATATATATATGTATATATATATATATATATATAGAGAGAGAGAGAGAGAGAGAGAGAGTTTTATATTTCTGTGTATATATAAAATAGAAAAGGCACTAGCATTAAGGAGGATACCAGGAAATTTTTCTTATAGAAGATGACTGAGACTTAAAAAAACGGGGAAACAGAAAGTAGAAATGAAGAGAGAACATTCTATGTAAGACATGAAAGACAGCCTGTGGAAATGGAGTATCTTGTTCACAAAAAGTGATTATCATTGAATTGTAGAGTATAGGAAAGATAAAAAGGTATAAGGAAAAAAAAGAAAGGTTGGAGAGGGCTGGATTATGAAAGGCTTTAAAAACCAAATGGAATTTTATATTTCATTCTGAAGGTAAGATTCAGCTGGCCAGAGAGACAACCTTGCCAAAGATTTTGGAATGAAAGAAATTTATCAGAAACTCTAAAACTCAGGCTTGTCACATTTTCTTAGAGGAAGGTATTTATTTCCACTTTCATTAATAAAGTTAGATTAAGTGAATTTCAAAGTATAAGTCTAATGTCCTGTAATAAATCAACTACAGCATAAACCCTACATTACACTGAACTTCCCTTAGCTCTGAACACCAATCCACATTTAGGGGTGTTATTTTCCAACACGCAAATTGTGTTATTGTTGTTATTTTTAAAAATCTGCTACCAAACTCTTAATACCAACTTCTATCTTTTCCTATTGCCATTCACTCGAGTGTTTTCTACCATTCATTTACAAAAAGGGAATAGAATATATAATTTCAGAAATGATACAACCAAGTAAGGGAATTAAAAGTGCTAAGAAAGCTAAGCATTAAGTAAATTTATGAAAATCTTACCCACTTTGTGGACCTAAAATTCTAAATCCTCCTCTTAGATCTAGTCTTCCCATGAAGATTTCTCCACCACTGCCTGATACTGTATTTACTCTTCCCTCATGACCACAGATGAAAATCATTGACTTCCTTCTAGGACATAGATAAATTAAAATTTGCCCAGTAGGATCTTCTGGGTCAAGTTAATTGGGCCATTCTTCTAATTCTGGGCTAATCCTCAACAAATTAAAATTACCCTCTCATATTTTGGTTGGATTATGACACTCCAACCACATGATCACCTAATCTCTTAGCTAATTAGATTTTAATTTTAAATTCACCTATTTCACACTCTGTTCCACTCCCATCAAGGGTCAGATCAATTTATTGGCTAATTCAATATAACACCAGAGGTTGTGAGTTCTTCTGAATGCAAAATGAAACAAGAATATGTTAATAGAAAAATTAAAACTATTAAAATTTCATCATCTCTAGCATCAGACTTGACTCACACGGGTCAGCCCAAAGTTTATAAAGACTCATCCCTTATCCCTTATTTCCTCCTGCCCCAGTTTCTATAGGTGAATCTCCATGACTTGACAGAAAATTTTAGTTTCCAGTTCTTGAACCTCTTTCATATTAAATAACATGGGAGCATTGGCCAGTTCCCTAGGAATGCTACATATTCTTAACTAAGAGTTCTAAGCATTCTAATCTCAAAGTCCTAGGTCCCAGTCAATATTTCTAAGCCATCCCAGCAGGGAAGAGGACACTGACTTGGTTTAAGATCTTTCCTAGAACCTGGGTTGTTCTAAAAACCTGAGTGGCCTTTGTTTGCATGACAAATAGTCTTTAATGAACTGCTCAACTACTCTCCCTCTTTCCACACCTAAAAGAAAAAGCCAGGCAAGGATATTTTATTGGCTTTTTCCTAGTTCTCTGTTGGAAAGAAAGGCTGGCTTCTCCAAATAACTGTAGTTTGATATGGGAAACTCTGGGGAAGACCCAAGTTTACTGGAATCTCTCCAAGTATGTGCAAATAGAGACCTTCAGCCTCTTGGCTTCTCCTGCAAGTCTCTGACTAAGCCTGGGTGAGCACCTGCACATTATCATGGACCTCCTGGAGCTCTCTTGGCTACTGACTTTTTTGGACGTGGGGTTTGTAAACCTTCTGCCCCCATTGAAGTCTTGGGGCAGCCCTAATCACTGTGGGCAGCACTACAAACAAGTTTAATATGATTATAATACTTCTATCACCAAATAGTGTTCCCTAACTCCCAGTGAGGGTCCAATTTTTTTAACTCTTTATTTTTACTCTTACATATCCTCATCTCCTAGTTCATTATAAGTAGGGATAATTTCATTTTTCCCATTTATATCCACAGTACCTAACATAGTATCTGGCACATGATATGTGTTTAATAAATGTTATTTGACTGAAAGACCATTATCTAAAAATGTTGTTGGATTGATTGAACTTTAAATAATTCTTGCTGGGTCTGAGGTCCTTTTTTCTTCCTGAAATGGGTTGCTTAATTGAAATTGTTTCAAGGTTCTTCCCCTCAATCCCCAAGGTGAAATTTCTCTGCTCTTCCCCAACCCCCTTTTCTTCTCAGACACCCCCCTTACCTTAGCCTTCCTTTCTGTAGCTAGCATACCCTCTATCAATAAATCCTGCCCTTTTATGTCTGGTCCCCAACATGTGTGAAGCAAGAAAATGTGGGTAGAGAAGGTACAATAGATCATAATATCTCTATTATCTTATTCTGTGGAATAAGAGAACAGAAATTAAGCATGTCCTTTCAGGACCCCAGGCATCATCTGTGACCTTTGTGTTCTCTAAGAGTTGGAGAATCTCCCACACCTGGACTCTCTTCAATTTTCCTGTCTCCAGATGATATAAAATTCACAGTCATTACAGCTTTCTGACTTCCATCCAAAAAGTCGTGATCCCTTAGGCAAATTGAAGTAAATTCAGGTCAAAAATTGCAACAAAGATCCAATTTGGGCAAAACTTGTCCATAGAGATGGGCTCCAGTCCAGTCTGGAAAGAGGCAGCGTTGGCTGATGAGTCTACAAATCGGTTTGGGTAAACTCAGTCCAAATTCCTCTGTTCCAAGTCTAAAGCCTTTGGCTCAGATTTCTCATTGAATTCTAGTCTGCTGAGCATAATCCTTAAAAACCCCCAACTAAACCTTAGTTACAATATTGATATTGCATATTGGTGTCCAGGCAGACAAGTGATAAGGGTTAAGCAATGGGAGTTAAGTGATTTGTCCAGGATTATACAACTAGAAAGTGTCTGAGATCAAATTTGAACCCAAGACCTCCTGTCTCTAGGACTGGCTTTCAATCCACTGAGCTACCTACCTGTCCTTTATAATCCTTTTAAATACCCCATTTGTCTGCAAGAGAAATAAATGATCCCTTTAGGAAAGAATTTCCCACAGATTTAGTTAAAATTTGCCAAATATTTATTAAACACTTTCTATGTGTTCAAAATTCTGAGAATAAAAAGACAAAATAATTGAGTCTTTCCTTCAAGGAGATGAAACTCTATTAGAATTTTAATAAGCATCTAGCCCCCTCATTTTACAGGTAGGGCAACTGAAACCCAGACAGTCACATAGTTAAATAGTAACAGGTAGAATTAGAACCGAGGTCTTCTCAATGCTTTTTTCTTTTAGTCATACAACTCCTTTTCTCCCATAACTGAAGCAAATTGACTATATTCCACCTTTTTTTCTGGAATTTTTCAGCTTTCTTTCTTTGGATCAATCCTTAGAGAAAAATGGCCTTGGGACCTTGTTCTCTTCTCACCTGGAAGTCTTAAAAAGCAAACTCATCAAAAGAGTCCCATTTGTTGCATACGATTTCTATTCCTGTAATTCCTGACATTCTATTTTAATTTTATCTCTTTTTCTTTATTCTGTTTAAAGATCTTCTTCTGTCTCTGCTTTGCTTTTTCACTTTTATTTCTCCAGCTAGCTTTTCCCATCTACCTCAAGTGTTTTCAAAATGAGATATACAGGATTCATCTGATTAAGAAAAGGATTTGTAATCCTTTTAGTGTCATGGGCCCCTTTGGCACTCTGTTAAAGATTATGGACTCCACAGAACAATTTTTTAGGTGTGTAAAATAAAGTAAGACTATAAAATAAAGCAATTATATTGGGATATAGTTATCAAAATATTTTTTTAGAAATTAAGTTCTTGGACTCTTCATTAAGAATCCATGTCAACTGGAAGCATTGTCTTTTCCCCTCCTAATCTCAATCCATTCTAAGTCCCCCTCTTCTTTAAGCACTTTTATTCTCTTCAAAAGCCTATATTCCCTTCTTATCATTCCTGTTCTCTATCACCACAGAGATTATAATACTCTTAATTTCACTGAATTTAAATGGTAGCTAGTTAAGAAACAGGGAAAGAGGAATAGGGAAGAAGTCAGATCATAAGCCCCATTGGTTGTGATCTATTTGCCAAAGGATTTGGAATATACTATCGGTGTGTCACTAGGGAACCATGTTATTATATATAGTTATAAGGAACATTAACAATTATCTCATCTAAGTCAAATATTCTACTGGTGAGGAAATTTAGGAGCAGAGAATGGCTTGCCTAAGCATATACCAGTAATAAATAGCAAAGTGAGGGTTCTAGATGATATCATCTGACTCAAATTTAGTATTCTTATCTTTTACCTTAATATTCCTGTCCATATGTATAAATGTTTATGTGGGAGGTGGCCTGATGGATGCGAGAGGAGGACAAAGTTCCTCCGGGATGTATACTTTAATGATAGCACAAATGAGACACACACTTTGTATATTAAGCAGTCATGAGGAACATTTAAATGAGTTGGTTTTCATGACAATAATTATTTACAACAATAACCTAAGATTATCTTTAAGGAACATGATCAACATCATTTTTGCAAATAGAACAAATAAAGCCAAATGCATTTTTAAAACAGTAGAGTTTTAGTGTTTGTTGCATTGAATAAAATATAAGAAGTCATTTTTTCAAAAGCCATGGTAAGTTCTTTCTTAGAATCCCTAAGTAATGGAAATAGGTATTAACCTTTCCATAACAGTTTATAGGTAGCCTAATTCTTTGTCCAGTGACTCAGTGCATTTTTAAGATTGGAAATTGAAATATCTGTCTTTTAAGATTCATCTTCCAGAATATACAAGGCATACCTTTAAAACCAATATTTTGTGTCATTTTAAAGATATCCAAAATGAAGATCAAGCAAAAAAAAAAAAGTAAATTCTATAGTTCAACAAGTTCAATATAATTTTGTCCTGTGGAAATGTCCCTTTCAAAATCTGAAATAAAATTTTATCTCAACCAAAAAGTTGACTTAGAGTAGATTGATAGAATGGTTGGATGAATAAAATAAAAGTATTTATGAATACAATTACAATATACCCAAGGACTGTGTGAAGCCTTGAGAATACAAATTCACAAACAAAAACAGGCTATGACCTCAAAGAGTTTATATAAACAATATAGTTTAATTAGGAAAGACAATACTGAATGGGGAGTGGTGGCCAGATAGGGGCACTTTGTGCCCTAAAAATTACAAGAATGGTGCATGGGGCCATAGGAGAGTAAGTAAATTGTCAGAGATATTTTGGCTGCAAGAGAGGTATTTGACAACTTGTTTTATTATGTCTGGTAGGAATAATAAAAAGTGAACAAAAGAGAATTGAACAAGATAAAAGAAAAAAAGACAAAAGAAGAAGGGAGAGACTTAAATGAAAGGATATATTTTTTCCTTCTGGGGAACATTGATGGGGAAAAGAAAGTCATATAAATTCCTGATGCCAGCAAGATTCTGCCCTATGTCTGAATTATCATGGTGACATTATTATTTCTGTTTCTATTCAAAGTAGAAAATATAAGAACAGAATAGTTAGAAAAAATGATAAAGATAGTATGTCACAGTGGAAACAGAACTAAGTTTAGAGTCAGAGCACCTGTATTAAAGTCATGGTTCTTCCTCTTAGTAACTCTTGAACCTTCCACATGTCTTCTCTACGAAAAGACTAGATCAGACAATTATCTTGGTCCCTTATCACTCTAGAATTGAAATATATTAGTATTATTAGCCTAGATATCTCTTGGTGATTGAGATAGGGGAAAATGTGGGTAGCCAAAAAGTTGATGACAAGATACCAGAGAGACATAAAATACCAACCTGGCTTAAAGTCATCATGACAGTTGGTGGTAGAGTAGATCTTGAATCAGGGGTCAAAATGATCTGAATTAAAATCCAGTTTTCAGATACTTACTAGTTGTGTGAGCCTGGGCAGGTCCTTTAACCTCTCTGTTTGACCCTCAGTATTAAAATGGGGATAATAATCTCCTAGGGTGCTTGTGAGGATAAGATGAGATGAGTTATGATAAAGGTGTCTGACACCTAGTAGGTGCTATATAAATATTTATTCCCTTTCTTCTTCTCCTTGTAGAGACATCTTATAAAGGACTGAATACAAAATTAAGGCACACAGTGACTAGAAAGAAATGTTCCACACAGGACTGGGGTAGAGGGATATGCAAGAGCAAGATAGTGATAATATGAATCTACACCTCCACTCCCCATTTATGTAAAGTCCTTTGCAAGCCTTATATGTTCTACTCTGATCCTTTTGAGAATGAAACACTGAATTCAAACCTCCAATCCCTGCTCTTCCAAACAGTTCTTTTTTAGAGCGTCAATATAGTGTTTTTTTTTTTAATTTTAAACATTATTTTATTTGGTCATTTCCAAACATTATTCACTGGAAACAAAGATCATGTTCTTTTCCTCCCCTCCCCCCCTCCCATCACCTTTCCCTCTCCCATAGCCTACACACGATTCCACTGGTTATCACATGTGTTCTTGACTCGAACCCATTTCCCCGTTGTTGGAATTTGCATTAGAGTGTTCATTTAGAGTTTCTCCTCAGTCATATCCCCTCCAACCCTGTAGTCAAGCAGTTGCTTTTCATCGGTGTTTTTACTCCCACAGTTTATCCTCTGCTTGTGGGTAGTATTTTTTAGATCTCTGCAGATTGTTCAGGGACATTGCGTTGATACTAATGGAGAAGTCCATCACCTTCGATTGTACCACAATGTATCAGTCTCTGTGTACAATGTTTTCCTGGTTCTGCTCCTTTCGCTCTGCATCACTTCCTGGAGGTTGTTCCAGTCTCCATGGAATTCCTCTACTTTACTATTCCTTTGAGCACAATAGTATTCCATCACCAACATATACCACAATGTGTTCAGCCATTCCCCAATTGATGGGCATCCCCTCTTTTTCCAATTTTTGGCCACCACAAAGAGTGCAGCTATGAATATTCTTGTACAAGTCTTTTCCTTATTATCTCTTTGGGGTACAAACCCAGCAGTGCTATAGCTGGATCAAAGGGCAGACAGTCTTTTATCACCCTTTGGGCATAGTTCCAAATTGTCCTCCAGAATGGCTGGATCAATACACAACTCCACCAGCAATGAATTAATGTCCCCACTTTGCCACATCCCCTCCAGCATTCATTACTTTCCATAGCTGTCATGTTAGCCAATCTGCTAGGTATGAGGTGATACCTCAGAGTTGTTTTGATTTGCATCTCTCTGATTATAAGAGATGTAGAACACTTTTTCATGTGCTTATTAATAGTTTTGATTTCTTTGGCTGAGAACTGCCTGTTCATGTCCCTTGCCCATTTGTCAATTGGAGAATGGCTTGATTTTTTGTACAATTGATTTAGTTCTTTATAAATTTGAGTAATTAAACCTTTGTCAGAGGTTTTTATGAAGATTGTTTCCCAATTTGTTGCTACTCTTCTGATTTTGGTTACATTGGTTTTGTTTGTACAAAAACTTTTTAATTTGATGTAATACAGATTATTTATTTTGCATTTTGTATCTCTTTCTAATTCTTGTGTGGTTTTGAAGTCTTTCCCTTCCCAAAGGTCTGACATTTATACTATTCTGTGTTCGCCTAATTTTCTTATAGTTTCCTTCTTTATGTTCAAGTCATTCACCCATTTTGAATTTATCTTGGTGTAGGGTGTGAGGTGTTGATCTAAACCTAATCTTTCCCACACTGTCCTCCAATTTTCCCAGCAGTTTTTATGAAATAGTGGATTTTTGTCCCGAAAGCTGGGATCTTTGGGTTTGTCATATAATGTCTTGCTGAGGTTGCTTGCCCCCAGTCTATTCCACTTATCCTCCTTTCTGTCTCTTAGCCAGTACCAAATTGTTTTGATGACCGCTGCTTTATAATATAGTCTGGGATCTGGGACTGCAAGACCCCCTTCCTTTGTATTTTTTTCATTATTTCCCTGGATATCCTTGATCTTTTGTTCTTCCAAATGAACTTTGTTATTTTTTTTCTAAATCAGTAAAAAAATTTTTGGAAGTTCCATGGGTATGGCACTAAATAGATATATGAGTTTGGGTAGGATGGTCATTTTTATTATATTGGCTCGTCCTACCCATGAGCAGTTAATGTTCTTCCAATTGTTCAAGTCTAGTTTTAGTTGTGTGGAAAGTGTTTTGTAGTTGTGTTCATAAAGTTCCTGTGTTTGTCTTGGGAGATAGATTCCTAAGTATTTTATTTTGTCTAAGGTAATTTTGAATGGGATTTCTCTTTCTAGTTCTTGCTGCTGAGCTGTGTTGGAATTATATAGAAATGCTGATGACTTATGTGGGTTTATTTTGTATCCTGCAACTTTGCTAAAGTTGTTGATTATTTCGATTAGCTTTTTGGTTGAATCTCTAGGATTCTTTATGTAGACCATCATGTCATCTGCAAAGAGTGATAATTTGGTCTCCTCCTTGCCTATTTTGATGCCTTCAATTTCCTTTTCTTCTCTAATTGCTACTGCTAGTGTTTCTAATACAATGTCAAATAATAGAGGTGATAATGGGCATCCTTGTTTCACTCCTGATCTTAATGGGAATGGATTTAGTTTATCCCCATTGCAGATGGGGATTAGTTGATGGTTTTAGATTTATACTGTTTATTATTTTTAGGCATGACCCTTCTATTCCTATGCTTTCTAGTGTTTTTAGTAGGAATGGAGGTTGTATTTTATCAAAGGCCTTTTCTGCATCTATTGAGATAATCATGTGGTTCTTGTTGGTTTGCTTGTTGATGTGGGCAATTATGTGGATAGTTTTCCTAATGTTGAACCAACCCTGCATCCCTGGTATAAATCCTACTTGATCATGGTGGATGATCCTTCTGATCACTTACTGGAGTCTTTTTGCTAGTATCCTATTTAAGATTTTTGCATCTATATTCATTAGGGAGATTGGTCTATAATTTTCTTTCTCTGTTTTTGGCCTGCCTGGCTTTGGAATTAGTACCATGTTTGTGTCATAAAAGGAGTTTGGTAGAACTCCCTCTTTGCTTATTATGTCAAATAGTTTGTATAGTATTGGGATTAACTGTTCTCTGAATGTTTGATGGAATTCACTTGTGAATCCATCAGGCCCTGGGGATTTTTTCTTAGGAAGTTCTTTGATGGCCTGTTGGATTTCTTTTTCTGATATGGGATTATTTAAGAAAACTATTTCTTCTTCTGTTAGTCTAAGCAATTCATATTTTTGTAAATATTCATCCATATCACCTAGGTTGGTATATTTATTGCCATATAGTTGGGCAAAGTATTTTTAATGATTGCCTTAATTTCCTCTTCATTGGAGGTGAGATCCCCCTTTTCATCCTTGATGCTGTTAATTTGCCTTTCTTCTTTCTTTTTTTTTAATTAGATTAACCATTACTTTGTCTATTTTGTCTGTTTTTTCAAAGTACAAGCTTCTAGTCTTGTTTATTAGCTCAATAGTTCTGTCACTTTCGATTTTATTAATTTCTCCCTTAATTTTTAGGATCTCTAGTTTGGTTTTCTTCTGGGGGTTTTTAATTTGTTTGTTCTCAAGTTTTTTGATTTGTATTTCCATTTCCTTGAACTCTGTCCTCCCTAATTTGTTAATATATACACTCAGGGATATGAATTTTCCTCCAAGTACTGCCTTGGCTACATCCCATAAGGTTTGAAAGGATGTCTCACTGTTGTCATTTTCTTCAATGAAATTATTAATTGTTTCTATGATATCTTCTCTAACTATCGATTTTGGAGTATCATATTATTTAATTTCCAATTAATTTTTGATTTGGGTCTCCATGTACCCTTGCCAATCAATATTTTTATTGCCTTGTGATCTGAAAAGGCTGCAGTTATTATTTCTGCTTTTCTGCATTTGAGTGCCATGTTTCTATGACCTAGTGTATGATCTATTTTTGTGAATGTGCCATGTGGTGCTGAAAAGAAGGTGTATTCCTTTTTGTCCCTATTTATTTTTCTCCATATGTCTATTAACTCTAATTTTTCTAAGATTTCATTCACCTCTTTTACCTCTTTCTTGTTTATTTTTTGGTTTGATTTATCTAAATTTGATAGTGGATGGTTCAAGTCTCCCACTTATATTGTTTTACTGTCTATTTCCTCCTTCAATTCTCCTAGTTTCTCCATTAAAAATTTGGATGCTATATCATTTGGTGCATACATGTTGATTAGTGATATTTCCTCATTGTCTATACTCCCTTTTAGCAGAATATATTTACCTTCCCTATCCCTTTTGATCAGGTCTATTTGTGCTTTGGCTTTGTCAGATATCATGATTGCAACTCCTGCCTTCTTTCTATCAGGCCCTTTCTATGAGGCCCAAAAGGTCTTACTCTAACCTCTAATTCTAACCTTGTGAGTGTCAACCCACCTCATATGTGTTTCTTGAAGACAACATATGGGAGAGTTTTGGGTTCTAATCCAATCTGCTATTTGTCTACGTTTTATGGGTGAGTTCATCCCATTCACGTTCAAAGTTATGATTGTCATTTGTGGATTCGCTGGCATTTTGATATCTTCCCCTAGTTCTGACCTTTCTTCTTTAGCTATTTCCTTTTGAACCAGTGATTTACTTGATTTGAACCAGTGATCACTGAGAGTAAGGTTTAAGTAATTCCACTTCACGCTCTCTTCCTCTCCTTCTCATATGAGAGTTCTTCCCCTCCCCTTCCCATGTGTATCTTTATATGGGAAAGATTATTCTATTAAGTCCCCCCCTATTTCTTGAAGTAAATCTTAGTATTAATGACGGTTCCCTCCCTCCCTTTTCCTTTCTTTGCCCCCACTTTCCCCAAATCTTCTTAATGCCCCACTCTTTCCCTATGCATGTTTCTTCTAACTACTCTTATGATGCTACAATTTTTGAGAGTTACACAAAACATTTTCCCACATATTAATATATAATTTGATGTAAATATAGTCCTTATAGAAGAGAGTTTGACTTTAAAAAAAAGATAAGATTTATCTACTTTTCCCTTTCTTTCATACTTACCTTTTCATGTTTCTCTTGCTTTCTGTGCTTGGATATCGAACTTTCCACAGAGCTCTGGTCTTTTCTTAGCAAATGCTTGGAAATCTTCTATTTTGTTGAATGCCCATACTTTCCCCTGGAAGTATATAGTCAGTTTTGCTGGGTAGTTGATTCTTGGTTGGAGACCCAGCTCTCTTGCCTTTCTAAATATCGTGTTCCATGCTTTGCGGTCTCTTAGTGTGTTAGCCGCTAAGTTGTGTGTGATCCTTATGGGAGCCCCCTTATATCTGAAGCTCCTCTACTTGGCTTCTTGTAGGATTTTCTCCTTTACTTGGAAGCTCTTGAATTTGGCAATTACATTCCTAGGGGTTGTCTTTTGGGGGTTTAGTATAGAGGGTGTTCTATGAATCCTTTCTATTTCTATTTTGCCCCCTTGCTCCAGAACGTGGGGAAAATTTTCTTTTATAATCTCCTGTAGAATAATATCAAGTTTATTGTTTATCTCTTTTTTTCTGGGAGACCGATAATTCGGAGGTTTTCTCTTCTCCCTCTGTTTTCTAGATCAGTGACCTTCTCAGTGAGATATTTTATGTTTTCTTCTAATTCATTAATTTTTTGGGTTTGCTTTATTGATTCTTGCTGTTTTATCATCTCACTTTCTTCGAGTTGCTTAATTCTGGTCGTTAGGGATTGGTTTTGCTTTTCAGCTTTGTCTGCCCTTCTATTGGATGCTTCGAGCTCTTTTTCCAATTGAGCAGTCTTATCTGTCAGACTGCTGATCTCTTTCTCCCATTTTTCTTTCCAGGTTTCCATCTTTTGGATCAGTTCCAGTTTGAGATCTTCCAGAGTTTGTTGATAGTTTCCATTTTGGGAGGCATGTTCTGATTTTTTTTGGATTTCATCCTCATTCTCCTCTTTTCCTTGGGTACTTCCACCATAAAAGTTTTCAATAGTCACTTTTTTCCCTTTCTTCCTGGAGGCTTGATTTTGGGCCATGTGAGCCATCCATTTGGTGGTTTTATTCCCCTCTCCTTTTTGTTCTGGGGTCTGGGTTATATGGGCGGTTTTTCTGTGAATTTAGGTTGCTTCAGACTAGTTCTTCCCAGCCTCCGAGGTTTCTTAGAGCGCTGGGCCCCTGATCACAGCCACACTGCCCAGGTGTTCAGCTGCACCCAGATAATCAGTGCGTGGTCTGCCCTGGTGTTTAGCTCCGCCCAGATGTTCCACACAACCGCCCCAAGTACAGCTCCGCGGACCCCCCTGCTCAGTGTTGGGTTCTCCCGTGAGTCCGCCCTGAGACGTTTTTTCCTGGAAGTCCCCAGATCCCAAGGACCCTGGAGTGCCCCCCCCCCCAGACAGAGACATTCCCCACTCATTTGCTATCCCGGTGAGTGCTCAGGTAGCTCACTCTGGTTTGGTGGGGGAGGTGGGGTGGGGGAAGGGTGGCTCAGTTCACTTTTCTGTGCAAGCTTTTCCTCCTTCTTATTATAGTTTGGAAATGTTCAAGTCCCACGTACCTTCACCTCTGTGGAGTACTGGGGAGTCCTGTTCAGCCAAAGGTGATTTTTATGCTCCTTTGATGTAGTTTATTTCATTCGGTGCCGGGGAGAGGAAGTGTGTGGCGTCTAGATTGCAGCCATGATTACCCGGAAGTCAAAATAGTATTTTTTTATGTTTGAGAGGTATCCAAAATACCAACTCATGATTCTATTGATATTACTGGGTGGAACTGCTTGAGGTACCTGGTCTTTGCTCTTAAGTCTCAGATTACAATCAGATCCCCTGTTCTAAAATGAGTAGCATTACTTCTTATGTTGCCCCTACATTTTGTGTGTCCATATGCTGAAAAATAGCTTTGTCCAGCTAAGTGCCTTACTAGAGAATGAACCAGATAGTACTCTTACTCCATGACCTGCTTCAAAGAAGTTCTATTAAACCGAATACCCTTCTGCTTCCAGACCTACCAAATGTTTATTAATGATGATGATCTTTTAAAAAGTAAATTAAAATTTTTTTCAAAGAAGGAAAACATTTCTTTTATTCCCCCTGATTACCTCATTCTCACTGGAAAACAAAAGAAAGCAAAACCCTAGTAACAAATACCTATAATCAACTCTAATATGTAGAATCAAGCAAAAGGAATTCCTGTATTGGCCACGTCCAAAAGAATTTGTCTCATTCTTCATCCTGAGCAGATCACTTTTCTATCAGGATGTGAGTAGCATCCTTCAACATTATTCCTTTGGAGTCATGGTTGGTCATTGCATTGATCAGAATTCTTTCAAAGTTGTTTACATTTAAAATATTATTGTATAATTTGACCTGCTTCTGCCACTGAACTCTACCACCACTAATGCAAGTCTTAACAGGATTCTTATAAATGACCTCTCAATGTTGGTGACCTTAAGCAATTACTGATAATAGTGAATAACTGCTTGAAAAGTGATTATCATTGTCATTTGTTATCTTTGAAAGCTACTTCCCTAGAGGCCATTTCTTCCATTTTCCCCCTATTCCTTTCCCTTTAAAATTTACCCAAACTGTTGTATATTGTCTCAGGATTTCTCTAAGCTACTGATTTAGAAATATTAATTCATTTTGAGGATTGACTTTTTTGTGTTTTAGTTTTGTGTACTAACTTTCTATAGTCCATTCCCACAGATTCTCTAGTTAGCATTAGCTAGCAGAGTTATAGACGAATCTTGGGGGATTACACCCCCAAACCTATATGGAGACCAAAGAGAATCTTTCAAAAACTTGTAGCACATTAAGCAATAAATACTCCTTCCTATGCAATAAAATAATTTTTGATTGTTGCTATTCAGTTGTTTCAGTCATATTTGACCATTCAGGACCTCATTTCTTTTTTCTTGGCAAAGATGTTGGAGTGGTTTGCCATTTCCTCCACTAGTCATTTCACAAATGAGGAACTGAGGCAAATTGGTTTAAGTGGATTGCCCAAGTTCACATAGCCAGTAAGTGTCTGAGGCCAGATTTGAACTCATAAAGATGAGTCTTCCTGACTTTAGGCCTAGAACTCTATCCACTGTACCAGCTAGCCACCCTATATAACATTTATATACCTACAAATTGGTCTCTATTCCAGAGGATAAAGTAAAAAGGCTACTTTTTAACATGTTGATATAATTTTAATAATTATTTTCTCACATTTTATGAGATAGCAGGTAATATATTAGTTGAACATGTATTATCATACTATATATATTTCCATGTTCATATTTGTAGAACTAGACATATAAGAAGAAACATGGGAAAAATTCATGGAGGAAATAAAGTGAAGAACAGTATCCTTCAATCGCCATTCAGATTGTCTTTGGTGTCCTTTTCCATCATGAGTCCCTTGGAATTGTCCTGGATCCTTTCTTTCATGGCTAATGATGAAAGGGATATTTTTCAGGTCAATGGTTTTAAAATGTGGTTTGGGGAACCCTAAGGGAGCAATGGTATCCTAAGATCAAAAATTTTGAGAACTATTACTTTTATTTTTTTATCAAGAAGAATGTTTCTTTTGGGGGCAGGAGAAGAAAGAAATGATTCAAAGAGTGAAAGAAAACAAAAAGGGATATAAAGAGGAGAAATAGCAAAATTCTCATTTCTGTTAGAAGTTTGGATAGTGTAAGAAGACTACACAAAAGGAGGTTTAAAAGCACTCCATAGAATTTGAAGGTCTTTAATAGTATGACACATTCTATTTGAGAGAGGAACTGGAACTTCTTTGGAGGAAGTATCTTTCTTTGCTTCAAGGAATCTTCTGGTTCCATCAAGTGATAGGTAATCCAGAAACAGTCAGAGGATAAAGAGATGAATAATAGTGGGTAGTAAGTCCCTACTAAGCTAACTGGCAACCTGACAGAAACTGAGAGCTCTCCAGTCTTTCTATGACAAGAATCCACATATGATGAAGTCATCTATGAATTGTCAAAACTGAGGACCAATATTTACTTCTAGTGATTCATGATGGGGAAATAGATATCAAATGGAACCTAAATGTTATTGCTAATGTACATAAATTCTAGGGTAAAAAAGAAATCACCGAAAGACTTTTGGGGTCAAGGTGATTTTTTCCATCACTATGTAAATTGCAAGTGGGTAATTCAAGAGAAATGCATAAATATGATTAATGAAAAGTGTCTATGAAGATAGCATCTGATACTGAGATTATTATTTTGGAACTAAAGATTAAAAACAGGAATGATGGTTCTTTACTAAACTTGGAGTGGAATGGAAAAAATTATATTGGCTTAGAGTGGTGTGAATCTGATTTAGTTTTAATCAAATTTTTTAAGGGTTTAAAACTTTTAAAAAGAGAGGTGGGGAAAGCTTCCTGTGTAGTTCTGAAAAACCTAGTACTGTAGAAAGTATCAGGATATAAAGAGGAAGAATAATGGGAGAGTAGAGAGTAATTATGGCAGACAAGTAGAGAGAAGAAGGATGAAGGGAGAAAAGAAGGAAGGAAGGAAGGAAGGAAAGAAGGAAGGATAGAGGGAAGGGAAAAAAGAGAAAGAAGGAAAGAAACAAACGAAGAAAACATTTCAAAACATACCCACCAAAACAAATAAAAAAGCTCCAACATATCCTTAACTGTCTATGAAAATCCCAGGTACTCTCTTTTGAAGGTTTAAAAAGAAATCATCCCAATAAGAAAAAAAAGGGGGGGGAATAGAAATTATAAAAGGAGATTCATGAACAACACAGTCTTAGAAGAAATATATCAAAATCAATAAAGCCCGAGAATAGAGATTAGGAATGAATGCTGTGTGTTATTTAAAAAAATGTGCCCATGTGCATGTGTGCCTGCCTCTGTGTGTGAGTGCCTGTTTGCAGGGGTAGGGCTGTTGTTATGGCAGAACAGAAGGAATCTCAAAAACAATGACTTGACTGCTTGGGTTTGTTAGGAAATTTTGAGAGAAGACAGTTTTGAAGTAATTAGAATTTTTTTCCCTAATGCAATTTTGTCTATTTTGTAGGAGAAAAAGCAACTGGGAATTAGATTTGGTTCTTTGTCCAAGGTGTACCATTAAAAAGTTATGTGACCTTGGAAATAAATTCAGCTATTTTTCTTCTAAATATTCCAGTGGATAGAGCACTGGATCTTGGAGTCAACAAGCCTAGTTCAAATCTTGTCTCATATACTTACTATCTGCATGACATTTTTGGAATTCAGTTTAATCTCTCTCTGCCTCTGGTTCTTCATCTATAAAATGGAGCCAACAATAATACTGACCTTTTGGTGTTGTGAGGATATAATTAGATGTTTATTAAGCATTTTTCAAAACTTGAAACTCCATAGAAATCTAGTTATTTTTATTAATTGATCTAAAAATATAGGTGATTGCACTAGATCACTTCTAAATCAGCATGCTTCCAGTTCTATTAATCTATGGGTGTAACCTTTTATGATCTTCAAAATAAGTAAAAATAGCCTTCCAATTCTCCATAAGTTGCATCAACTTCCTTCTGCATATAATTAAATCTGATTTTCCTCAAGCACCAGTTTTATATGTAAACAATTATTTTATAATATCTTTCTAGCTAGAAGGAGACTTTGTGAGCATATTTATCTATAGTATTGACAGAGGTCAACTAGGCAGCAATAATGTTAAAAAGCTATTGGGAAAAGGGGTAGGAAAAACCTATTAAATGGTACTGACTTGCTTAAAAGTGAGTAGATGTCATGAGAGGTCCTTCCCACTTCCCACTCCCAGGTTGGGCAACATTCAAGCACAGTAATCAATCTTTATTCTTTTATAAGTGTTCTTGTCCTAAATACCCAGAAATTTTTAAAAAAATATATATTCATTTTAAAGAAGTGATCAACCTAACAGATGAAATACCAGTTTATTATCTAAAAGTCAAAACATCCCTAGGAGATACTGTGTTTTCTTTGGAGAATATATTTCTCTGAATTTAAGAACATTCAGAGTTTATATTTATTATCTATTGGCATAGTGTAACATTTCCAATTCCAAGAAATCAAATTAAACCTAAAGTATTGTACGTGTCAAACTCAACAATCTTTCTAAGTATCAAATAGCTTTTTCTTGAGAAACTTTTTTATGAGCAAAGTTGACTAAGAATCAGAACCACGTGGATTAGATTTTCCTTGAAATATTGTACATCTGGATTTTCAAAACAAGAAGAGAATCCTTGCCAGGTTCTATTGACTTATGCCCAAAACAAGATTTAAAAAAAAAATTTTACATGTCCTCAAAATGGCAAACTGTGCCTCTTTCCTGTTGAGCCATTCAAAATATCTTCCACCAGAGTAACCTTCCACCAGAGTAACCAATAACCAATCAATGAAGTGTTGAATTTGAGAAGTACGAGCAGTTTCATTATTGCTATTGTTTAAGAACTAGAGAATGATCTTTGGGATCATTTTATGTAATTTCATTTTACAGTCAAAGAAACTGAGGTTTGTTGACAACATAAGTTTTCTAGTTTTTCCACTACATTACGTTGCATCTACACCAGAGAAAATCACATTCAACTATTCTCTTTTTCTTTGCTCATATTGCCTAGTAGAATCTGAAAATACATATTAAGATACTTTCCCTAAACACCTCAAGTGACAAACAAGTCCTAATCATTGTTTTCATTACCATTATTAAAAACAACAGAAGTACGATAGAAAGGATCTCTTCCTACTGAGGCAATAAGAAGGAATACAACTGGAGTAGCAAACTTGGAATGAAATTATTTTCCCTTCCCCCCCAAAAGAAACCCCCACAACTTCTCCCTAATTTAGTTTCAAACTCTCCAGTCTGTTTGGATTGATAACAATGCATTTGCTCTCCCTATTCTCTGAATTCTGTAAAGTTTCCTGCTCAGCTACATTAATTGGATTTCTTGTGAACCTTTCTCCATTTTGATATTCTTACAAATATACTGAATTCGCATCATTTGACCCAATAGAATAAAATGGCCTGGAGTGGTCTCTCTTCTCTTTCCCCCTCAGCCTAATGCTACACTCGTTGGTAAATGCCCCAGTGACAGCCTGTGGTCTCACGGAAACTCCACATTCATGAGCCAATCACTCAAAGGACAGTGGAATCTGGATTCAACTAATGGAATGCAATGATCATTTAGAGCAATGGCAATCTGGGTGCCCTTTATCATGCAGTATTACTTTCTGGTGGACTGCTTAGTATATTTGGATTGTCCTACTGGGAAATCAGGATACTTTCTGAGGTGATGCTAGTCAAGATCCAGCTGGGGCTAGAAACAGTAAACTTTCTGCATTCCTAATTTTTATTTTGGCTTCATTTCCACAAGCCTATCTTTTTGTCACACAAGACTATATATATAAGCACCCTGCCTTTTGTTGAAGAGACTATCTCAGAATCTATAGCATTTTAGCCAGGGCTGCTGCAGAGGCTAGATCTCTGGGTTTAGAATTAAGATTCATCTTTGTGAATTCAAATCTGACCTCAGACCTTACTAACTGAGTGACCCTGGACAAGTCATTTAAGACTGTTTGTTTCAGTTCCTCCTCCATAAGATGAGCGGAGAGAAGAAAATGGTTAACCACTTCAGAATCCTTACCAAAATAATAGGATCACAAAGAATCAAAAAGACTGAAATGGCTGAACAACAAATAGTTTAAAAAAAGGAAAGAAAAGAAAAGAGAGAGAAAGAATGAAAAAAGAAAGAAGGAAAGAAAGAAGGAAAGAAAGAAAGAAAGAAAGAAAGAAAGAAAGAAAGAAAGAAAGAAAGAAAGAAAGAAAGAAAGAAAGAAAGAAAGAAAGAAAGAAAGAAAGAAAGAAAGAAAGAAAGAAAGAAAGAAAGAAAGAAAGAAAGAAAGAAAGAAAGAAAGAAAGGAAGGAAGGAAGGAAGGAAGGAAGGGAGGAAGGGAGGAAGGAAGGAAGGGAGGAAGGGAGGAAGGGAGGAAGGGAGGAAGGGAGGAAGGGAGGAAGGGAGGAAGGGAGGAAGGGAGGAAGGGAGGAAGGGAGGAAGGGAGGAAGGGAGGAAGAAAGAAAGGAAGGAAGGAAGAAAAAATGAAAGAAAGAAAGAAAGAAAGAAAGAAAGAAAGAAAGAAAGAAAGAAAGAAAGAAAGAAAGAAAGAAAGAAAGAAAGAAAGAAAGAAAGAAAGAAAGAAAGAAAGAAAGAAAGAAAGAAAGAAAGAAGAGAACCCCAACATCTGTAGTCTAACTAATGTGACTATATGGTATGCAAAGTTTGCAAAACACTTTCCTCATAGTGGATTAAGTCATAGAGTCATAAATTTTGATCCTAGATTTAATTTATTCCAACTCCCTCATTTCAGGAGACATCCAGATGTTAGATAACTTTTGCCTGTGGCCATGTAAATAGTAAGCGTTAAAACTCAGATTGGGACCCAGTTTTTTTTTTTTAATTCTCAATCCATCATTATTATTTCCATGGGTATTGAAAGTGTTATCCTCATTTTACAAATGAGAAAATTGAGGCTTAGCAAGGTTAAATAACTTGTCCATAGCTATACAGATAGTATGTGTCTTAGGGAGAATTTGAATGTATTCATAATTGAGGATATGGGGCTGTTTCAATTTTGCCTTTGAATCCCCAGTATCTAGTATGCCTAGACCATGCTAAATAATTAATATTGTAAATATTTGGTGTGTGACTGAGTCTAATCTAGCTAGTTTATCTGTCAATTTAATAACAGGATCCTTAAGAAAGGGAAGGTAACAGAATTTTTTCCATGTCGTCCTCACTTCCTACTCCTTACTTTTTGCTATTCGTTAATGATTCTAAAATTTAAAAGTTGAACTTTCTAGAGAGCATTTTAAAAGAAATTTATCTGGACAACCTAATGTGAAGATTAAATTTAATTCTACCCTGATTGTCTAATTGAAATTAATTAACTCTCCCGGGATTGTGAAAATTCAATTAACTCCCCTGCCCATTTTTAGATTTAATCACCAAAAGTATAAACACTCTACTTAAAGTTGAGTAGGGAGATCTGCCCATTTTTAGATTTAATTACCAAAGGTTTAAACACCCTATTCATACTTGAGTGAGAGAGTTCTGTGACTCACATGTGCAATGTTGGGTGACAAATCAGAATTAAACTGACTACCCCTGGGCAGTCCTAAAACAAAGCTTTGACTTTGATTGGTAGACATAAAATTAGGGGAAGGCACAGGAAGTGATGCAAAAGAAAGAATCTTTAAAAGGAAGTTACAACTTCCTGTGGGGAGAGAATCATCTGAGATCTTCAGTTGAAGAAGAATCTGCTGAGTGGCCCTGAGATGCTGTTCCTGGTGAGGCTGTTCTTAAATCTCTTCCTTTGGACTGACAGGTGGTGAGTGAAAGGAGCTGACTCCTTTTCTGGATATTTTCTGAAGAAACTAGCCTCAGGAGAGACCCACCTCTTGAGAGAGACTTCCCTATGTAGTTCCTCAACTTTGTCGAGGCCTCTCCAAGGTTAAGGACTAACTCTCCCTGCCTGGTTTGAGCCAGAGGCTGGGAGAAAATTACTTAGTGCTTAAGCTAGATATCTTACCCTATTCTATCTCTGATTTTCTTACTTCATTCTTTCTATATTTTGTAAATAAATTGTAAATAACTCTCTTTGGAATTAATATAAATTCCTAGTGACTCTATTTTAAATATAATCCAGTCCAACATTTTAATATAATTAACATCTTTTTTTCCCATACACTAGTAATGAAGAAAGATTCAGGAATGGATTAACATTTTAATGGTTTGGATATCTCAAGGTTCTTATAGTTTAATCTTGGATTTTATGCACCTAAGGTTGGATACTAGCCAGCTCTATTTACAGACTCCCTCTATTCTTTGATCTGATGCCGACCTTGATATTAGCATAATCCTGTAGTTTGTGTAACATACTTGGGAAAAAAATGATGTTAGAGTTCATTACTAAAAGCAGAGTATCCAAGACAAAGGAGGTAATTATAACATTATGTTCTGACTTAGTTACACTAATCTATAATAATGGCTTCAATTTGGTATATCACAGTTAGGAAGGACTTCAGCAGGTTAAAGCATGTTCAAAGGAGATCAAATAGGAGGGCAAGAAGATGGGGAAATGGAATATCTAAGGTTTAGTGAAAGGAAAGAGAGTTGTTTATTCCTGAGAAGACAAGGCATAGAAGACAACATAATCATTGCTTTCAAGTGTTTAAACGGTTGCCATTAGATTGGTGCTGTTTTGCCCTAAAATCAAAAGGAAGAGCAATGGGTAGAAATTGCAGAGAGATGTCTGCTCCATGTAGGGCAACCTTCTGAACAAATGGAGCTATTCCCAATCTTTTATTGGGAAGTAATGAGTTTCTAATTGCTGGTGATCTTTAAGCAGAAGTTGAAACACCACTCATGGAGACAATATAAAGGAGATTACTGTTCAGGTAGTATAGATAGGACAAGAGGACCTCTACAATACTTTCCATCTTTGAAATTCTATTGTTGGGGGGTCTTGGGGTGAATCCTCTGGCTTTAGAAAGGTTACCCTTTGCAAGAATGCAAGACTTCAAAACTTAGTTTAAAATAAAAAGAGAAATTAGTTAATTTAGAAGGTAATGTTGAATCTGGCCAAGGGGACAGTAGAGATGGAAAGTACCTCCTAGAGAACAGCAAGTCTGGGGTCTTTATACTCTTTTCAACAGTTAATATGTGGCTTTGGGGTGGTATGCATGGAGGCACAGGAATGGGGGGGGAAGGTTTGTCTGAAGACATAGGGGAAAACCCTCATAGTTTAGGGGACAGATGTTCTAGATACATTTGATGGTATCAAGGCATAGCCTAGAAGTGTATGTCCATCTCAAAACCTAAAGGACAGATCCTCTCAGGGTCTTGTCAGATGTGTAGGGTTAGTAGTCACAAGGATGTAAGGGATCAAAGGAATTTTCCTGCTTACAGTTTGGCCTAAAATACTTCTATAATTTGGGGGTACAATGTCCCAGGCCACTATGATTCTGTGGGTAATGTTCAGGTAAGTCTCTTTCTCCAAATAGTTTACTGCTCTCATAGGCAGTAAAAAAGGGGTTAAAGAAATGGAGGAGTCTGTTCAGTTCCTTAAGGATTCCTGGGACTTAATATGGGAAAAGAACTTTATGAACCCACAACACTGACTTCTTCTAGAGGTTGTATCCTATTCTGCAGGGGAAAGGTCTTCCTTTATCTCTTTATTACCATGACTGATTACAAGTCTAAGCTTTTGTCTCTTTAATTAAGTGGAAATATAATAGCAGTCTTCAAATATCACGAGGCATGTATCATGGTTTTTCTTGGTTCTGGGACCAACGGGTGGCAATTATACAAAGACAGATTTCAGCTTAACTTAAGGGAAAACTTCCTGACATTCAAGCTCTTTGAAATTAGGATGTTCTATAAGAATGAGACTATATTTGACATGGTCAAGATTGGAGGCTTTGGCTCCCAATCCTGGTTGTGGGGAGTTAAGGAAGAGTGAGGGGAAGCATCACCAGGCAGCTAGGTGGGCATTGCATGTAAAGTATTGGGCTTGGAGTCAGAAAGACCAAATTTAAAACTCTAGCCTCAGATACTCATTAACTGTGAGACCCTGAGCAAGCATCTTAACCACTGTTTATCTTAATCTACTGGAGAAGAAAATGGCAAATCGTACTTCATTTTTGCCAAGAAAACCCCCTGTTTTGTTTTGTTGGTCATATCTGTTGATATTTATGATATTAGGAGTTAAACTATTTCATTATTATGAAAATAATTTTGAATTTTCTGATTCCTAAAAGTCTCAGGGACCTCCAAAGGTCTCTGGACCACATTTTAAGAAACCTTGTTTTAGTGGATTAATTATTTTGCTGCTATCTTGCAATGAAAATTTATGGAAATGATTACTATAGGGCTCTGAAATTTAGCATCAGACAATGTGAGATATAAATCTTGATTTGTAAACATGTCAATATAGAGATCGAAGTGATGCATTTTAGTAGCAAAATGAACAGTATTCAAAAGAATAATTTCAAACAACCATATGAAAAAATGCTTCCAATCACTAAATAAGAAAGAATAAGTTAAAAATGCTCTGAGATTTAATTTGTATAAACATTATAAAAATGTTATGACCTAAATTGTTCAAACTCTTTCGTCCAGAATTACCATTGTTCGTATGAAGAATTCTGTGAACTCATGCAGAACAAAGAAAGGAAAACCTGGAAAATAAAATTCAAAATAATAGCAATTATTTTAATGAAAATAGCACTTAGAGGAAACCAAATACTATGTAATTATAATGACCAATCTTGTTCTCAATGAAAGGATGAAAGATTGCCCTTCTCTTTCAGATTGCTGTGTTTGACTTTGCTTAACTGTATTTTTCTGTTACCAAGATTCAAGCTTTGCCTTGGTCACTTATTACCTATGTGACAGGTAAATCATTTTATTTTCTGGGATGTATAGGATTTACTCATCTATAAAATGTAAGGTTTGGTTTAGACTATCTTTATAATCCCTTTCAATACCGGGTCTACCATCCTATATTGTATTCCCTTGGTAAAATGTGAAAAATCCTTGCAGATGGAACAATTTTGTTTTCCTATCCTCATTTTGGGACAAATAAGTATTTATTGAATTAAATTTCATGTTAAAGAGAGGTAGAAACATTTGAAGACATTAAGGAGTCAAATTCTTACAAATTCTTCCCTGCTAGTACATTAGAGACAGATATTTATGCCTTTTTACTGCTAGTAGGGTACTTTTTAATGATGTACTTCATTTTCCACTTTCCAAACAAAATATAACTTTTTAATAGCAAGAATGATTGTGAAGTTCATTAGCCATGGAAAAGTGGAGCCCCATAAGCGTCCTGCATATGCCCCTTTAAGGGAACAAGGGAGGATGTGAAATATATTGTAAATGGCATAGCTATTGCGGTTTTTCTAAAGCAGAATCATTACTATCTAGTTCTTTGGCTTATGCTGAAACTTAAGACCTCTAATATTATACAGAATAACTATTCTATGATACCCTCCTAGGAGCATGTCCAAAATGTGATACAACACAAACAAGAGCAGCCAAATTAAAAAACAAAAGATGTGAGTGGATGGCTATGTGGTCTGAGATTGCTCAGAATGCCCTATTCTGCTATGCAGAGGTTCTGCCCAAGTATCAGCTCTACAACAGGAAAGAGAGCTTAGAAAATCTGGCCCAGAATTTGAGGCTAGTTTACTACCTGGACTGGCTATAGATCACCTTAAAGGAGAAGGAGAGAAGCTGGTGTTCCCATCAGGATTACCATGACAAAGTACTACCTCTCTTTTCCATAGCTCAGTTGCCTTGGTTCCTGGTTCTAGTAAATAACAAAGATTCTGAGAGTTCTCCATACTTTCTCAAAACAGTTTCCAGGGGTTTGAGCAATATAAGACAGCTAGGCTACATTTCCCTACGTCTTCTTTATTTACATTTTTGTGTCTTCAATAGTTTAATACCAAAATCCTTTTTAATTCTGGTGATAGATAATGCAGGTTGGATTGGATGAGTTCTAAAAATCTTTTCCTTTTCTTGGATTGTCATGCTCCCATAATTTTTCATCTTAAAACTTATTACTTATTCATATTTATTTGGCCATTTCTCCCATGTTTAAATTAGTTTAATGATAAACTATGAAGTATAATTCTGTGATCACAAGAGAAATAAATTTACATTAAAGGAAAATTAGAAATTGTTACAAAAACCATTGTACGGAGGGAGTTAGGTAGTGAACGGGATGGAGCATTGGGCTTGGAGTTAAGGAAGACCTAAATTCAAATTAGGTTTTACACAGGCATTGCCTACTGACACTGGGCAAGTCACTTAAACTATTAGCCTCAATTTATTCATCTATAAAATGGGGATACTAATAGCACTTGCCTTCCAGGGTTGAAGTGAGGAATAAATTAGAATATATTGCTATATGCCAGGGACATAGGCATGTTATATGTGATTTTTCCCTCTTTCCCATGTGAAATACAGTCTGTAGCAATGTCTAGTTGGAGATATCTGCAATGTACTTCAAAAACATACATGTTTGTTTTGTTTGAAGAAACATAGTGTATTTTGTTTTTTATTTAAACCCTTACCTTCTGTCTTGGAAACAATACTATGTATTGGTTCCAAGGAAGAAGAGTGGTAAAGGCTAGGCAATGGGGGTCAAGTGACTTGCCTAGGGTCACATAGCTGGGAAGTGTCTGAGGTCAGATTTGAACCTAGGACTTCCTAACTCTAGGCTTGGCTCTCAATCCACAGAGCTACCCAGCTGCCCCCAAAACATAGTGTTTTTGAAAGAATGGAAGAACTTTTCAGAGAGTGACTTCAGTCACTCAGGCTACTGGTATCTTCCTTTGGTAAGTGGCAAAAATAACAGTGTACACCTGTAGTTGTACATCTCTCAGAAAAAGAAGGAGGAGGGATGAAAATTTCATCCTATAAGATCAAGATTGATTATTTCTTTTTGTTTTTTGTCTTTAATTTTTATTTAAGAATTTTTCCATGGCTACATGATTCATGTACTTTCCTTCCCCTTTTCCTTCCCACCTCCCAGAGCCAACAAGTAATTCCATACATGTATTATCACTCAATACCTATTTCCATATTAACAATTTTTGTAATAACCTCTTAAAAACCAAAACCCCACATCTAATACCCCCCAAAACAAGTGAAAAATCAAATGTTTTCCCTTTGCTTTTTTCCTCCCACAGTTCTTTCTCTCAATGTGGATTCCTTCTCATAAGTCCTTCTCATAAGTCCCTCAGGATTTTCCTGGGTCATTACATTGCTATTAGTAGCAAAGTTGATTACATTTGATCATCCCACGATGTTTCAGTTTTTGTGTACAATGTTCTCCTGGTTCTGCTCATTTCACTCCACATCAGTTCCTGGAAGTCTTTCCAGCTTATATGGAAATCAAACAGTTTATCATTCCTTATATAGCACAGTAGTATTCCATCACTATCATATACCACAATTTGTTCAGCCATTCCCCAATAGATGGACCCCCCGCCCATTTTCCAGCTTTTTGCCACTACAAAGAGCACGACTATGAATATTTTTATGGAAGTATTTTTCCTTATCATCTCTTTGGGATACAAACCTAGTAGTGATATTACTAAATCAAAGGATATGTATTATTTTAAAGCCCTCTGGATATAATTCCAAATTGTCTTCCAGGATGGTTGGATCAATTCACAACTCCACGAGCAGTGTATTAGTGTCCCAATTTTGCACATCCCCTCAAACATTTATCATTTTCCTTTACTTTCATATTGGCCAAGGATTGGTTATTTCTTAAAAACAATGTACTTTTAACCTAGATTTCTCTTATATTCATCTTTCTTTTGGAGACCCTTCTGTTATGACAAAAAATTAGCAAAGGAAAAGAAGAGAAAAAATCAGCAAAATCTCTAATGTAGTGAATAAATATGATTTTACATTTTCCATACCAAGGACTGACTGCTTTTCTCAAAACTCTGCAAAGAGCAGTATTTTCCAATATCTCTTTTTTAAGGCCAAACTTGTCCCAAGATTGCTTATTGTAATTACGACTACTATTGCAACTATTCTCTAATTTAGTTGTACCTCAATAAATGATCACCTTAAATTATGAGCAATTTGAGATACGAGCAGTTATGATTGTGATTTTTTGCTTTAAGTCACAAGTGAATATTTCAAACATGAACTTCCACCTATGAGAGGAGCCTGAGATGGATGAAGTAATCAGTATAAGCAAGACTAATTTTTGAGGATTTGGAAAAAAAAAATTAAACAGGTTATTGAAAAGACATACCCAGAAAAAAAACTGCAACTGGTCATGCATTGGAACTCTGTAATGACACTTGTTTCACACATTATCAAAATATTTTGAAAGGGATGAAGAATCAAATTTCCATGAAAAGGATTTTTGTTAAAATGACTTCTAAGTGAAATGGAGGAAAGTGTGGCAAAACAGCCAACATTCAATGAAGAAAATGATGATAAGTAAAGTACAAAAATAGCAAAGTTTACCAAAAAAGTTATATATCATAAATAATGTGTAAAGTCAATTTTACATTTAAATTTAGCGTTATATATGTAGAGAGTGTTATGTTAAGTGATAGCACATTAAATGAAAACCTCCCCCAGTATCTGCACCTGATCTTGAAGGTAAATAACATTTCATAAGCAAGTTTATTTCTTTACATTCTTTCTTATTATCTATAAATATATTCATTTGTTATTTATAAAGTGCATTTTTTTGTATTTAAAAACATGTAAAACAAAAAATTCTTTTTTTTTGGCTGGAATGTATTAATTGTATTTCCATCAATTTAAATGGGAAAATTAGATTTGACACACAAGCAAATTGAGTTAAGAGTTTGGCCATAGAATGAATTAAACTCTTGTGTCAAGGTACCACTGTACTATTACTCTACTATTACAATTACTAGTACTACTCTAGACGATGACAACTACGACTATTTCTCCTCTACCAAAATGTTGATTAAAATTATCTGGAGACTGTATCTTTATTTATATGTATTTATAAAAAAAATTTCAAAGTGGGTCAGATGAAGAAAAGGTACATGTCTTTTCCCTTCTCAAACGTCCTCCCCTAGATAACTCTTGCCTGCCTGGGCACTCTTCTAACCACCTTCCCTGAGCCAGGTGCCCAGCCATGCTCTCAGTCTGCCAGTGCTCACCTAGTCACCTCCTCTCTCCAAAATTTGAGGCAAAAAAAGAGTGACTTCCTTTCCCCAAGTCCCCTTTAATCTACTTGTGATGTTGTTTTTCTGATTTCCTCTGATTTGGCAAATTCCCACTTTAGTCCAGATCAGAGACTGGTCTTCTGGTCCTGGCTCTCAATCAATTGTGCCACCTACTTGCCCCCCATGAACAATCCTTCTTGACTCCAGGTCCAGCACTCTATCCATCATGGTACTTAGCTGCCTCAGAGTAGAAGTGCATAATGTAATATCATAGAATAATATCGGTAGAGTGCTCTGTTTAGGGAAGTAAAATGAATAGTTATGAAGAAAATGGCACCATGTAGAGTATTAGTGTCATATTAGTATATATGTCCTTATAACTAGCTCCTTTTCCTCAACTTTGAAAGACACAAAAATGGCATTTTTAAAAATGTTAATTGATTTCACTGCTTCGATGTATTGTTGTAAACTTCCATTATCTTCAGCTTAATATACACAAATTAATATATCCCATATCCAAACTGAGCTCCTTGGATCACCATTCTTATTCCAGCCCTAGAATGAGTTTATTTTCTTTATTTCAAGACATTCTGGCATTTTTTAATCTCACAGAAAATCTTCAAGATGCATTTCCTATATGAGTTCTAGGAGCACAGCCTAGTCACATATAGTAATAATGGCAAAGTCTTCTATATTGATGAGAAAATCCTTGTTTGATTTGGAGGATTTATGATAGATGTCAGTAGTTCCTCCATATGGGTTAAATGGTGTAGCTTCCCATTCTACAGTATTTTAGGCAAATAGATTTTATACTAAAATGTAGTATATAATATAAATAATTCATATGACATAAATGATATATGTATAAATATACTATGTATAAAATATACTAAAAGACTACTTTAAGTAACTTTAATATAAAAGTTTTCTCTTGAAGGGGAGGTGAGTTAAGTACTTTGGATACTCTCCAGTCATACTGTATAAATGGAGATTTTGAACCTTTGACTTCATTCTCCAGAAGTCCTTAGTATTTCCCAAAATTCCCTATAATCTCTCTTGCATCTCCACATTGGGGGGATCATGTTATTAGTATTTAACTGGCTATAACTCCTCCCACAACCTCTTTGGCATGCAGCCAGTGTGATGATGGCGGTTAGTGGGGATTTTGAAAATGGCTAATCAGCCATGAGCACATGGTCTTTATTTTGTATCCTCTTTATTCCTTGATTTTTAATGATCATTTAATAAATCTCCAAAAATATAATATTTTTATTATTTGAAATTTAATTTTAATTTTTACATTAATTACATTACATTTATATTACTCAAGAGATAGCATCTAGTACTGTGACAGCATCAAATATGAAATGCTTGTGATCATTTCATAGTATTAAAACAATTATAAAAAATGTTTTCCCAGGTGAAGCTAATCTTATGATTTAATCTGAATATTTAATTTCTCAACCATTATTGTAGATGTTATTATTTGCCCTTACTTTTTGAAGACCAGTGATATCAAGGATACCAAGGATATCAAGGTAGGTTGCCTTGTGTGAACTGGATTGAAGTGAGGCAGATTGGTACAAAGTCACCAGCCTCACGCCCTCTTCCAGAGTCCTCAACGTGCAGGAGCAAGATGAAAGTTAAGATGACTAGCAATGGTCCAGGATACAGAGAATGACTTTGCAGTCTTTGATATCTGACCACACTCTAAATACTCCACAAGTCCTGCTTCAACACCTTCCTTACTCCAAGAACAAATTGTTCTCACTTTCCCATCCCACAGGGAAAAGTCTTCACATACATGCTTGGGGTAGACATCTCCCTAGTTCACTGATGGGTCTCAGGTCTGTTGGCTACCCTCAATCTGGTTTAGCTGCACTGCCATGATGGTTTTACTGGGACGTGATCCCTGTGTATGCTACAGCTTTTTGGAGCTACAGACGAGAGTTGGGTGACATCCACCAAAGGTGAACTAGCAGTCCTGAAAAGGGTTCAGTAAATGTCTGCACCAAAAATGCTAGTCCTGCCTGAAGACCCCATACTCCTTACCATAATTAAAATATACTTCATGCCTCTTGTGTATAGCGGACCATTGGGAGAATAATAGTATAATATACACATTATTAGCCCAGATTTCCTTCTTACTCCTTGGATAATCATTCTTATTCTAGACCCTAGAATTAGGGTCTCATCTTCATTTTGAAATATTCTGGAATTTGCTAATACACTAAAATGCTTATGGTATAGATCAAGAAGTCACGAAGCTCTGATTCCAAATTTGTTTCTTACTTGCTATTTGATGTGGGGCAAGTCAATTAACCTCTATATTCCTCAGTTTACTTACCTATAATATGGGGATGATAATACTATCTACTTCATGGGGTTGCTGTGCGGGTCAGCGGAGATGATAATTGTAAAGTACGTAGCACAACACCTGGCACATAGTAGGCATTATATATGTGCTTCTCTCCTTCCCCTTGACCCAATGATAAAGAGTCACTTTTATGTTTTATGATCAATGAATGAAGCATTTATTAACCACTCATTGTATTCTAGGAATTGTGCTAATTACTAGTTCACTTTTTTTTTTTAAACTTTACCTTCCATCTTGGAATCAAAACTGTGTATTGCTTTCAAGGCAGAAGAGTGGTAAGGGCTAGGCAATGGGAGTTAGGTGACTTTCCCAGGGTCACACAGCTAGGAAGTGTCTGAGGCCAGATTTGAACCCAGGACCTCCCATCTCTAAGCCTGGCTCTCCATCCACTGAGCCACCCAGCTGCCCTCTAGTTTACTTTTTAATAGAAAAAATGTAAGTTCTTTGAAAGTAGATATGGTTTCACTTTTGTGTATTAAAAACTGAACTAGACAAAAGTGATACCATATCTACACTCAAGGAACTTACATTTTTCCTGAGGATGACAATATACACATATATGTCTATGCAGAATATATTCAGAATATTAAATGGAACTTCTCAGTGAAGTGCTTTGGTCAGTAAAAGCTTCACATAGAAGATGAATTTTGAATTGAGTTTTGAAGTAAAGCAGCGATCAAGTGGAGATGAGGAGGGAGATGGTTCAAGCCATGGAGAAAAGCCAGGGCAAATGCTTGGAGACAGAAGATAGAGGGTGTCTTATGAAGAATGGTAAGAAGGCCAGAAGAATTGCATAATAAAATATGTAAAGGATAATGATGCATGAGAAGACTGGAAGGGCCCTGGTGGTGAAGAGCTTCAAAAGCTGACCAGAGGATTTTCTATTTGATGATTCTAGAAGTAATAACACTCATAAGCATTATAAACCTTCTGACTATGATCCTCTTTCCTTAAGGTTTGTAACCCTCTCTCTACCCCAGGTTGTATAATTAATTAGGGCACCTACCTTTGGACATGGGCAACTCCTAGTTGTGGTCATTAGATGTCTTAGCCAAGCCATCTCCTAAAATTGCTTTCCTTTGTTCTCATGAAGGTGGTGCTCTAAATAATTTCCCTGCCTTTAGTTTTTTCTCACTGATTCATCCTCCATTCTACGCCAAGGTGTTTTTTTAAAGTGTGGGACTGACCACATCACACCTTTGTTCAATGAGCCCTAGTTGCTCACTATTACCGTGGGATCAAATATAAAATACTCAGGTTAGCATTAAAAACATTTGCTAACTTGGACCCTTCCATTTTTTTCATTTTTCTCATACTTTACTACCTTTTATGTATTCTATGATCC
This sequence comes from Monodelphis domestica, assembly GCF_027887165.1. NCBI lineage: Eukaryota > Metazoa > Chordata > Mammalia > Didelphimorphia > Didelphidae > Monodelphis > Monodelphis domestica. Next base: position 106,401,436 of record NC_077233.1, read on the forward strand.
AATCCTACTTGTATTTTTTCAAAGACAACATGATATCTGTCCTGATTTGCCTTTGCACAGCCTGTCTCTCATGCCTGAATAACTCTGCCTTTTTTTTTCCTACCTCATCTACTCTGTATACATCAGGTATGTATCTGGCTATTTACTTATTATTTTCCTCTTCATAATGGATTCTCCTTTGGAGCAGGGACTCTCTTTTGCTTTTCTATGTATCTCTGGTACTTAGAACAGTGCCAGGGACATAGTAAACACAATGAATATGTGTTTACTGACTCACATTAAAAAACCTTTCTGTAAGCATGAAGTTCTCAGTTGATGAGCATTCGTTCCTTGTCTATGAACCTTATTTTCCCCCTAACCAAACCCCATCATTCAATATAACAAGAGTGCATAAACTGAGGAAGAAAGAGAAGAATGCATTATAACTTCATATGTTTGGGACCCTGGGCTGGCCTTGCAAAAAGGGAGGACAGACAATATGGTGTCATTTTAGGACTTCTGAAAAGCCTCATACTTCAAATCTAAGGAGAACTAAATTATTGCCTCAAAAACTTCACTCTCTCCAATTTAATCTCTGTTAGTAGAAATATTCAGAAAATATTCACAGAATATATTACACACATAGAGATATATAAATGCATAGATACCTAGACTTATGCATAGATGTTTACATAAGTGCTCAAAAGGTATTGTATTTAGCTAACACAATCAATGCGGGGGGTGGGGGGACACAGGAAAGAAAAAAAGTAAATATTGCAAATTGCAAATATTTCTGTATTGGGATAGTTGGAAGAGCACAATGTGATGGAAAAAAAACTGAATTTGGAATCAAAAGATTGTGTTCAAGTATTGGATTTGTACTTGAGCTATATGCCCTTATCAAAGTATCTAAATGATAAGATTACAAAGTCTTAGAAATAAAACACTACTTGAAAAGTGAGAAAAAACAACTAAATAAAAATTATGATATTTATTTATTTTTATTATATTATATCTCCTGTAGCTGACCCGCAGTTCCTCTGGGTTTTTCAGGGTCACTGCATTGCCACTAATGGAGAAGTCCATTACATTTGATTGTACCACAGTGTATCATTCTCTTTGTACAATGTTTTCCTGGTTCTGCTCCTTTCACTTTGTATCACTTCCTGGAAGTCATTCCAGTTCCCATGGAATTCCTCCACTTTATTATTCCTTTGAGCACAATAGTATTCCATCATCAATATATACCACAAGTTGTTCAGCCATTCCCCAATTGAAGGGCATCCCCTCATTTTCCATTTTTTGCCACCACAAAGAGCACAGCTATAAATATTCTTGTACAAGTCTTTTTCCTTATTATCTCTTTGGGGTACAAACCCAGCAGTGCTATGGCTGGATCAAAGGACAGACAGTCTTTTAGTGCCCTTTGGGTATAGTTCCAAATGGCCATCCAGAATGGTTGGATCAATTCAAGAAATTATGACCTTTAAAGAAGTTTCATTGTATAAGGGAAACAAAACAAGATGACCAAAGACATAGGTTCCAGTTCTACTTTTGTCATTGATTTATTGGTTGGCTTAGAGCCAAGTGGAAACTATAATGGGGTAGAAAAATTTTTGACTCAGGTTACCAAATTTAGAGGACACAAAATGTTAACACAAACAATACTTTAACAGAATTTTAAAATGTCCCATCCCACTTAAATGACTGCTTCTGACTCTAGATTTCACCATCATGATCCAACTGCCTTTTCACCCTAGAATTTCCCTCAGCACCTGGCTTTTCATCCTCGCCCACCTTTTGCTGTCCTGGCCACATTTCACTCTGCTCCTAGCTCCCCTAGGGATACATGGGTACCTTGCCCCCTTGGTGGGCATTTTCACCTTCTCATAAACATAGACTTTTCAAGTCTCCTTTACGTGTTGTCTTCCTCCATTTGAATGTAAGCCCATCAAGTGCAAGGATCGATTTTGTTTATGTTTGATTTTGTAATTCCTGCACCTACAGTGCCTAGTATGAAGAAATCACTTAATAAAAGCTCGTCACCTGCCCACCTACCATAGTTCTGTTGTCCAATGATATACAACAAATACATTGTAGATCTAATACGAAGTCCCAAGTGTACTGATTCAGACTCCAGGTATTTTCCCTATAGAGACTTTCCCTTTATGTCACTTTCTGCACTTATCAAATGAGATAATAATACTTGCCTTATCCATATTTGGATCATTGACTTAGAGAGGGAAAAGGACTTTAGAGATCATGTACATAATTTAATCCCTCTTTTTATAGATTATTGCTAAGAGAAATGAATTGACTTGCCTTACGATACATAAATGGTAAGTAGTAGAAGCAGCATTTAAATCACTGTCCTCTAATTCCAGTTTCAGCACTCAAAAGACAATTGATAATAGATATGAAGAGCCATTACACCATTGATTAAACTATATAAATAATATATAAATAAAATATAAATAAATAAATAAATAAATAATGTAAGGCATTATTTCTTTAGATTTCTCTCTCTACTTCTTTTCCTCTTTATTCCTTTCCACCCCATATTCCTTCACAATTTGTTACTACTTCTGGTTATCTCTCCCTGCTTTTGTCTTAGGTCTTTTGGGGATTCTCATTGGAATTACTTCTTCTGAAAATGACCTTCAAGGTTCTAGTTTACAGCTCCTTCTAGATCTGAATTAAGGAATCTTCATTTGCTGAGTGGCTGGTATCCTGTTATTCATAAACTGTTAGTTTCCAATTCTTCTCTTATGCAATAAAAAGGACTTGTCACCCTTGATATATCAAAAAGAGTCTTTGAAGATTACAAAGAGCCTTCTGAGCCTTATAAAGCACACTGAGAAAGATTTCTTTGAGCACTAGTCTTTGTGATTTCTTATAATTAGCTTGCAGCTTTTCTTAAGTGGCAATACTGAAACCTTTTAAGCACAATACATCTTTCTCTTTTAGAAATGCACATTGCATGGGCCTGGATGTTTTATACTCAGACCATTCTCTTTCTTGTCATCATTATTTGTCTACTTTACTTTGTCCCTTATTAGCTTGATTATTAGTTCCTTGATAGGAGGTCTTTTGTGAGGGCATTATCCTGTCCCTAACTTTGCATATAGTAGATACTTCATGAAGGTTGTTGAATGAAATGTCTATTGAGTGAAGTAACTCTCCTAAGAAATGCCTACAAGTATTCCTTGCCTATAATTTCTAATTCTTTAAGTGCAGACATTGTGTCATCCAAATAAAAATTTCACCTCAGGACCTTCATTTCTTCAGTCTAAGTCTTTGATCCCTGTTAAACTCAATATATTTTATGTCCAGCTGTGCTGTCTTGTTCTTCCCAAGAGTAAAAGAAGACACTGATTGTTTATTTTCATAGAATGTTAGAGACAGAAGGGATCTTAGACATCATCCAGTCCAAATTCCTAGGGAAATAAAAACTTAGATCCAGGGAAGTTGAGGGACTAACCTTGTCTCATGGAAGTAGTATTTTTTTTTGTTTTAGTAAACAATACATGACAGGTATGTTTTGTTTTTCTTACTTGATGATTCAGAAGGCCAAAGAGTAGCTGTGTGGAAAGGGATGGGGGTAAACAATTCCTCTCCGTTTTCAATTTTTCTTGAATAATTTATTTTAAGATTTTTTTTTTTGGTAAGGCTATTTATTTACTTTGTTTTTGTCATAGTAGATAGAGCAGTGGATCTGGAGTTAGGGAGACCTGAGTTCAAATCCAGACTCAGATACTTTAGCTGTATGACCCAGGGCAAATCAATTAAGGTATATTCCTCAGTTTTCTAGAGTATGAAATGGGTATAATAGGAGAACCTATTTCACAAAGCTATTGTGAGGGTCAGATAATTCTAAAGAGCTTACCATAATTCCTGGCTCATTGTGTAAATAGATCCTATAAAATGTGTATTCCATTTCTCCATTTTGTAATCTTCCCAGCTGATGTAGTTAGCATGTTACATTATCCAATGTGATGTGCATATTTGGAATAAGGCAATTGCTTTAGGACCTTTTCCCATCTTTTGTTCTATCCATCAGCATTGTTACAATATACTCCTTTGTAGGATTTTAATGCTTACAATGTGCTCATAAAGTTAGTCAATACAAGCATTATGAATCACATTTTATGGAAAAGGAAACTGAGGTTAAGAGAACAATAATTTATCCATGATCACACAGCCAAGGTTCATTGACAGTATTCTGACCCTTAACCCAGGCATCATTCTACAATACGCTTCCTCCATCACCCTTTTTCTCCCCCATTTCACAATGGTAAAAATATTTCTGCAATAGAGTGTTAACATTCTGATTATGTACTATTGCTGAGAAGAAAAACAACACACTACCTTTGTTTAGCATTTAATAGTTTCCAAGGCATTAAATAATCATTTCATAATAGAGTTGGAAAGGAACTCAGAGGACATCTCTGTTCCACTTATTGTATAAATGAGGGAACTGAGGCCAAGAAAGATTACATTTCTTTCTTGAGGTTAGACTTAGACAGTAAGTAGCACAGCAGGAAATTTAAATGTCAGTTCCAAAATTCCAAATTAATCTTTCTTTCTACTATGCTTATTTGACAATTATGATTCTGATGATAATTTCTGTTTTTATAATATTGTGAAGTTTTAAAAAAAATTTCTGATATATATTGTCCATGGGTTTTGTTGTTGTTGTTGTTTTATTGGTGGAGGGAACAACATTAAATAGGAAATATCAGTTTAATTATATTGGCTATAATTCTAAGTCCCAAAGAATTGGAATGGTATAATTGTCGAAATTCATATGTTATATGAATATCCTTGAAACTGTACTTTTGAATAACCATTCCTTGGATTGGTTTGGAATTTCTTTGAATTCTTGGCTTAGAATTCTATTGGAACAGTGTAATAACTTTTTTTCTGTCTAATTAGGGCACTGAAGATTCAGCTTGTGGAAGTATAATGTTCAATGATACCACTAGGGGGAGTAAGTGCATCATGATTGATTTTCCCATAGTTATTTCAATGGCTCTTCCTATGTTTAGACAACATTAAGTTCAATTAACTACCTATGAGAAGGATAACAGCATATTTTTAAATTCAGTCATTCACATTTTTATTTAATTTTTATTTAATTTAAATTTAAATTCAAATTTAAAATGGTTACTGAGAATTTAGAGAATGTTTATTGATAATTCTAAATATTTAAAGAGAAGTCAGTATTGTTTACTTGTTTTTCAGTTATGTTGGACACTTTGTGATCCACCTTTTCCCTCTGGAGTTTCCTTGGAAAAGATAAAGGAGTGGCTTGCCATGTCTTTCTTCAGATCATTTTACAGATGAGGAACGTGAGGCAAATAGGGTTAAGTCATTTTCCTAGTCAAACAGCTAATAAGTGTCTGAGGTTGGATCTTCCTGACTTTAGGACCAGCATTCACTCTATCCACTGGACCACCAAGCTGCCCCAATTGTAGTATAGTGTAAACACTAACATAGTTAGGGTCAGGTCAAAGACTTTAGTCTGAATCCTAACTTGGATCTTGGGCAAGCAAAGTCGCTTATGCCCTCTGTGCCACAGCATCAATTTCTATATAATGAAGGAATTAGACTAGGGATCCTTGTGGTTTTATAACATTTATATTACTGCTTTTGAAACAATCTCATGCAACTTAGACCTAATATCTATGATTAAATATATAAGATCAAAGGAAAATTAACTTATTTCAACTTATAACAATATAATCTATGTAGAAAGAATGATAGATCATATAGATTTAGAACTAATGTTACCTTTGTGCTCTAGTTCAGCTACCTCATTTAAAAGTTCTGCTAAGTCAGAAAGCTTACTCAATTTCCCACAGTATTAACTTACAGAGGCAGAATTGAGCCCAAGTCTTCTGACTCTCAACTCAGCAATTGTTCTAGTGTACCATGTTGCCTCCAGTCACAGCAAAAAATTATTATGGATATATATTAAGGAAATCACATTGAAATTACTTGCTTTTAATATTCTTCTAGAAGCAATATATTATTTATTCCTCAAGTACATTTCCTATATTTCAAAAGGCATGAACATTTTGTACACTTCCATCATCATCATAGCCAAATGTCCTTGTTTTTGGAAAGATTTGTCTAGAAGTTTGGATAATCAATAAAGAAAAAAGAATAACCAAGGAACAAGCTACTTTTAAATGATTTCTACTGTATTTGACACTATTTTCTTGATCTTATCTTTAGGTTGACTTTTAGAATAGATGAGGCATTTGTCAGTCACAGAAATAGTTTTGATGAGTCACTTCATTTCCACAAACCATCCTTTTTTCTTAAGATTAATAATGATCTCGTATCACTATCCTAAAAATTCTCATTTGCCTGAAAAATTTTTTTAGTAAGAACTATTATATTTTGTTACCTAAGAGAATTGGCAATGAGAACAAATGTAGGAAAAAAGAAAAATGAACTCCAATGTTGTTTTTAGTAATCCAGTTTAGTAATAAGTAATAATTCTATAACTATGTCATAGTCGGTATTGAAGCTATTAAATAATAATAATAGCATTTACATGCTTTAAGACTTGAAAAATACTTTAAAAATATTTCTAATTTTTATTTTCACAACAACCTCAGAAGTTAGATGTGATTATTATCCCCATTTTAGAGATAAGATCCCCGAGACAGGCATAAACAACTTGTTCAGGGTCATATCATAAATTTATGAAGCTAATATTGAACTCAGGTCTTGATAATAAGTCCATCACTCTATCCATTGTGTCAACCAGATACTTTATAGGAGAGTTTAGTATTTTATTAGCATAGTTGGAGAGAAATTCCCTCAGTTCCATTCTAATAAGTAGAGATTCTTTTTTATTGCATTGTAAAGAGAGGGAAATGTCTGTATTAAGGGAGAACATTATGAAGTCAGATATCCTGGGTTCAAATTTCCACTTCCACAATAGAAGACATGTTCTTGGACAGGTATGTCCTTTCCTTCTATGATCTTTGTTTCTCCAGTCTATAAAATCAAGGCCATGTGTAACTTTCCATTTACCTCCCAGGGATGATGTTTTCATACTGGCAACAAGAATGATCTAGATAGATAAGAAAATCTGCTTTGATAATGAAACATAATTTCTTGACTCAGAGCTTTTAAGATCATTTTAAAATCGTAGTATCTCATTGACTTTTATATTTGGAAGGGAACTCTGATATCTTCTAGTATAATCCTTTCTGTTACATGTGAATGAATTGAGGCACATGTAGGGAACTTGATTTCCCTGAGGTCACATTGCTAGTTATTGACAGAACCTAGGAAACATAGGAAGCTACTTATTTATTCTGGGTCTCTTGGAATTCTATCATTACCCCCAAAGTAAGCTAACTGATTCAGAGTTGGCTAAATCATTATTTTCATACCTCTAATAGAGTTTGGGGAACAGAGACTCACTTTCATACAGATTAGGAAATTGACATTGAGAAAGATAATATCCTTTCTCCTATATTAACCAACAATATCATAAAGAGTTTCTTATTCATTTTCCATTTGCTCATGGGGTCTCTATAAATCAATTGTGATTGAATTTTATTCTGCCCTGGAAAATGTATTTATTTAGCCACCCACCGTAAAGGATGCTGATAGCAACTGAAGGTACCCATCCCACTTTGAAGAGTTTAATGCTAAATTTGCTATTGTAGTCTTCCCCTGCCATGTCTGAGCCCCTCAAAAGGGCCTGTGATGATGTTAGGCTGCCCTGCTTTTACCAAAACCAATGGCTTAGCCTAATTATTTGAAGCTGTGCTTTACGGCACTTTAAGACCATTTCTTCTGCCCTGCTTGATTGTAGTAGTCATGTTTTTTGATGCAAAAGAGACTTTGTGAATTCTGCTGCCATCACTAGACACCCCTGAGCCCAGGAGAACTGTGTAATGAAGAACACCGCATGTAAAGTGGCAGATTACACTACAGAGACCTAGTAGTTCAAATAAACACTAGAGGGCACTGCTATCAAACAAACCAAAAAAACCCCAAACTTTTTTTTTTTTGGCTGTCTATCTTTTTCCCAAGCTATCCGCGTTCCGTCAGAAGACTGGCAGAGGAAAATGATACCAGCCATTTATGTTTTAACTAGTGAAAGAATAAAAAAGTTTTTCTTTCAGTTTGGGATCTTGGTTAAACTCCAAATTATCCACCCCTCTTGTGTTTCTTCTCCCATCTCCCACACACTGTTATCATTACATTCTGGCAGCAGGGGGGGAAAATAACCCGATACAACCTTAATCACAGGAGTGAATATCTCTCTGCCAAAGCAATGCTAAAGTAATTATCCCTGAAATTCTAAAAAAATAGAGCCTTCTTTCTACATTAGTGCTGGCTTATACATTTATTGAACGTCATGGCAACCATTCTTTTTCAATGCTTTTTCTTGTTTTATAGTATCTTCTTTAGTATGCAGGCTCTAAGATCTTTGTTAGTCTGGCCCTCCACTGGGATGTTTTACTTGGGGACAATCTAGCAAGGAACTGTAAATATATTATATATATATAAAGAAAGAAAGTTCTACTTCCAAAGCCTCTAGGGGATTGCGATGGGTATTCATATCCATGGATTGGACAAGTGTGTCACACTAGATGTGTATACATGACTTTGGTAGAGTTGAACAGTCTGTCCATTCTATTAGCATTATGCCTTTAAAAGTTCTTGAGGTCATGGTGTTTATTGTTCTACTCACTTTTCATCAGTTCATGCATGTTTTGCTCAGTTTCTCTTTGAAAAAACAATAGTCAAAATTCAGAGGAAAAACAATGATCAGTCTTAGTTCCAGAGAACTAAGTTAAGAACAGAGTTAGTAATTTATTTTTCCTTTTAGTTGAGATGGTGAACCACAGAGAGTATCAGATGATTGAAACGTCATTGTATTTTTTTCTTTATTTCAAGAGTTTGGGAGTCGGAATGCTTATTGGTAAGTGACAATGTTGTAAAAAAGTTACTAAAACAAGAAAGAAGTTGCTGGGAAAATTAATGCCATCCTTTGTGAGTTTCTCCTTTAGTTTCTACTCTTGGGGGAGTGGCATGTAAATGAGGTACAGCAGATCAGACTAAAGGAATTACTGGGGCACATCCAATTCTGCTTCATTACAATAGACAAGACTCAGTAAATACTCAGTTTAAAACTATAAAAATAAAGTCAGGATAATAATTTTGTAATAGAACTATTAGATAGATAAGCAGACAATTTCCAGATGAAATAATTTTCAGTCTTCAGGGAAAATCTCTAGGGATGATGTAAAAAGTTTCATTCACACAGTCGATGAAGGAAAATAGCAATGATTATAGATTTCAGAAATGAAGAATTTTTGCTTCTTTCCAATTTAGGGGTAATATATGAATTCAGCAAGAAAACTTACCAATATTTAAAACTTACTTGTATAGGGAGGTTTAAATGGCCTTTATTTTTTACCTAAGTAGCAAAGTACCCTAAAATCTCACAGTAAAAAAAAAAACTAGAGGGAGAAAAAAAAATAGAGATCAAGTTGAAACACGCACTAAATCTTTTGAGTTAGCTGGGAAAAAAATCAAGATTTATTAATCAGATCAAAGCATGGGATCTCTCAAATAATGTCAGTTTTTGCTCTCATTCACTTGAGTTGGAGTAACAGCTAAACTTTATTTCAAGGTTTTGTTCTTTATCTCTACCTCCTTCTAGGGTTTAAATGATTGATTGTCAAGAGGCTGTCCCATCATTAATATTATGATGCTGGTGACAGGTGGTTAGTGTATCTTTAATCAAGAAAAACAGGACTATGTACCTAATAATTCTTGTCTTTAAATTGGCAGAATTATTTTGTGTACTTTTTCAAGAGAAATTTTTTTTTTAAATGACTGAGTTATATGGTTGAAATGTAATGGGCAGTGAATTGTTCTTCAGTGATTTTCAGTTGTATCAGAAGCTACATAACTCCACTTGGAGTTTTCTTAGCAAAGATACTGGAATGGTTTGCCATTTCCTTCTCCAGGTCATTTTACAGATGAGGAAACTGAGGTAAACTAGGTTAAGTAACTTGCCCAGGGTCACACAGCAAGTAAATATCTGAAACAGATTCTAATTCAGAAAAAAATGAGTCTCCTTGACTTCAGGCTTTCTCTATTCACTCTACCACCTATCAATGAATGAACAAATATTTATTGATTTACCTCTAATTCTAAGCTTCATGTCTTCTCTTTTGGATTGATATACTTCAGAAGGCAGAGTCAAGATGGCAGCATAGAAGCAGCAAAAGTTCAGACCTCTGAAAACCCTTCTTACCAATTACAAACTAAATGCTCCTAGGGGACTAAAAATCATACCTAACAACAACTCAGAGCCAAGGAACCCTCCTGCTGGACTCAATTAAAAAGGTACACCCCCTGAAAAGACAGAATTCAAGAACACTCTGGTTTAAGGGGAAGAAAGAAAGAAGGTCTCGGGACCCTCCCCTCCCCATCTAGAGCGCTAAGCCTCCAGCAGCAGCAGGAACCTCTGGGCAGGCAGAGGTGCTAGTCTGGAGGGTGTACCTTGTGAGCAGAGCTCTGCCAGATTCAGAGCATTGAACACTGGTGGTGGGGAAGGAGCTGGAGAATGAGTGCAGAGTGGGCAGCCTGGTTACAGTGGCGGAGACCCTCCATATTTCTCTAGCCTTCCAGGAGGTTTTGGCCTCAGAACACATCTAGCCCAACCCAGCTGAACTTAATCCTGTCAAAAGTCTTCAGAACTCAGGGAAGCCCAGGCTCCAACACCCCTCCCCCACAGACTGCTGGACCTTAATCTAATCAAAAGCCTCCAGAGGACAGGGAAGCTCAAACTCCAACATCCATCCCCCACAGACTGCACAGAGAGATTTCCTGACAAAGCTTCAAGAGGGGAGACTGACAGAAAGCCCCAAAACCAAAAAAATGAGAAGAGCAAGAACACAGACAAATATGGGGAGTAAAGAAGGGGTAAATATGAACAAACAATAGAAAAAGAAAAAAGAAATTACAATGGATTGATATACTTCAAAAGCTCTTGGATTTGCTTAAAGATGCCATGGAAACACCATATTTCCTATGTGATGAGTTCATTATCCCTTTAATGGTGATAGGGTATTTGGTGAATAATCATGCATCTATTCAACTCAACATTAATTCTTTCTTGAAATTCAGCACATTTCTGGATGATCTTGACCTTACAATTTACCACAATTGCATTCTTCATTTATATACATTTTATATCCTTATATACTATGTTAGTATTGATACTTGGTCCTCTCCAAGGCAGAAGCAAGGGTTAGACAATCAGGATTATGAGATTTGCCTAGGATTGCACAGCAAGGAAGTGACTGAGACCAGATTTGAACACAAATCCTTCCAATTTCAAGCCTGGAGTCACATCCACTTAGCCACCCAGCTCCTCTCCTATTCTGTATCCTTTTATCCATTGCAGTGTACTCATGGAATGCAAACAAATTCTCACTTTTAACAAAGTTCCTTTCCTATTGAGATTTCTGTGTTTCTTAGATGAACAGACTATATTAAAGAAAGTACACATGTTTTAAGAATATGTATGTAGTTATAGTAGTCTAATTCTTTCTAGCAGAGAGGAATTTTGGTAGAGTTCCTTACCAATTGTCTTATACTAACTAACAAACTGGAAGTTGCAGGGGGAGAATATAGAGCCGATTCTTCCCTCTTTGAGCAGCTGACCTGGAATTGGGGATTGAATTAAGGAAGAAAAGAAGGAGGTTGACACCATAAGCATTCATTAAAAATAGTAAACAGTGATTTAGGCACCTGTGTGCACTAGCTACTGTGCTAAGCACTTGGCAAAGAAGCATAAGACCAGATCTTAAGGATCTCACAAGCTAATGGGGAGGACAATAAGCAAATAATTATAAACAAATAAGCTATATGCAGGAAAAATTGGAACAATCAACAAAGAAAAGGCACCAAAATTAAGGAAGATTAGGAAAAGCTTCTTGGAGAAGATAAAATTTTAGCTGGGACTAGAAGGAATTCAGGGAAGCCAGGAGGTGGAGATTCCAGGCATGGAGGATGACCTATAAAAATAAAGAATTGGGAAATGGAGTGTCTTGTATCAGAAACAATAAGAAACCAGTGTTGCTAGTTCTCAGAGTGGGAAGGGGGTGTTTGTATAACTGTGGTAGGGAATAAGAATACAGTCAAATTTGGGGAGGGGGACTCATGCAAGGCTTTGAATGTCAAGCAGAAGATTCTGTATTTGATCTTAGAGGTGATAGGAAGCCACTGGGGGTTTCTGAGGGGTTGTTGGGGGACCTGGACTCTACTTAATACTATCAAACTATGATCCCACCTTGATATAATACATTCTTTAATCAATTAGATATTACTTTAGGATAATTTAATTTTGAAGTCATTTTAACTGTTTATTAGATAGTTTGTTAACTTTCTAGTTACCAGAAGAATCAGGACATGGACCTCCATCCAAATAGCTTCTTCTTCCAGAGCTTCAAAAGAAACTTCAGACAATCAAAAGATTTAGAACATCATACCAGGCTGCTTCTTTTAAGATTAGTTGACTTCAAGTGTGATGATCTCCTGTTAGATCAACTAGTATAAGAAGAACAATACCATGCATGACTGTTTTACTACCTTGGACACCAATGTAAATATTCATGGAAAGAAAGATTTTATAAGCTTTACTTCTCTTCCTGCATAAAGCTTTCCTATAAAAATTTATGTATTTTTTTAGAACTTGATTATAGGATCAATCAATCAATGTGTTTATTAAACAAAAGGCACTCGTCTATATTCAGTGTAAGAAGGGACTTCAGTGGTCATCTAGTTCAATCCTTTTTATTTTGCAAATAGAGGACCAAGGAGACTCTATGGTTCTAATAGGTCAGACCCATAGTGAATTAGTCAAGTGTGGATTTAAACCTGCCCTTGTTGTGGGTTTAATACCAAAAGCTGTTCCATCTTTCCCCTTGCCATGATCTCTCTTGACTATGCTACAACTTCTAGGGTCTTTTCTTTCATGTGTAAGGCTACTTCTTCCAAAGGGGTAGATTCCCAACTTTTCATACATTTACCAACTTTTCCACGAGTTGATGTGAAAATCAAATAGTAAATGACCATCATAGCCTAGTATTTGACAGACCTAAAGTTCTAAACTTTTAGGGGAAAAGTATTCACTCCAATAAAAACTGCTGAGAGAACAAGAAAACAATTTGGGAGAAACTAGGCATAGACCAATGCTCTATACCAAGGTAAAGTCAAGATGGATACGTGATTTAGAAATACAGGATGATACTATAAACAAATGAGAAAAGCACAAAATAGTTTTCCTGTCAGATCTACATATAAAGGAAGTATTTAGGACCAAACAAGACATAGAGAATATTATGAGAAACAAAATAGATAACTTTGACTCCACTATATGAAAAATGGGTCACATAAACAAATTTAACGCAATTAAAATTAAAAAGGACACAATACAGTGGGGAGCATATTTATGGCAAATGTCTCTGACAAAGGCCTCATTTCTCAAATATATAGAGGACTGAGATAAATTTATAAGAACATAAATCACTCCCCAATTGACAAATGGTCAAAAGATATGAATAGGAAATTCTCAGATAAGAAAACTAAACTATATTTAGTCATATGAAAAAATGCTCCAAATCACCATTTATTGGAGAAATGCAAGAGCAACTCTGAGGCACCACCTCACACACATTAGATTGAATAATATAACAGAAAAGGAAAATGATAAATATTAGAGGAGAAGGGAAAAACTGAGACATTAATACACCACCAGCGTTGTTGTGTACTGATACAACCATTATGGAGATGAACGTAGAACCATGCTCAAAGGACCAGAAAACCGTGCATAGCCTTTGACTTAGAAACAGTGTCACTAGTGTGTATTCCAAAAAGATCATAGATATGAGGAAAGGACCTATTTTTGTAAAAGCGTTTATAGCAGCTTTTTTTTTTTTGTCGTGACAAAGAATTGGAAAATAAAGAGATATCTACCAATTGGGGAATGACTGAATAAGTTTTGGCATGTGATTTTAATGGAATGCTATGGTTCCAATAAGAAATGATATAAGACAATCACAAAAAATACTGGAAAGCTTTCTATGAGAGATGCAAAGTGAAGTGAACAGAAATAGGAGGACAGTATCACAGTAACAGCAATAAAGTAGGATGATCAATTGTGATAAATTTTACTATTATCATCAATGCAAAAGTCCAGGACAACTCTAGGGGACAGGATGAAAGAAGCTATTCACTACCATAGATGAAACTGATGGAGTCTGAAAACAGATTGAATCATACCATTCTTTGCTTTATTTCCTTCATGAATGTTTCTCTTCTATAAGTAATATATGTCCTCTTTCACAACATGTAGTAGTAGTAGTAGTAGTAGTAGTAGTAGTAGTAGTAGTAGTAGTAGTAGTAGTAGTAGCAGTAGTAGTAGTAGTAGCAGTAGTAGTAGTAGTAGTAGTAGTAGTAGTAGTAGTAGTAGTAGTAGTAGTAGTAGTAGCAGTAGTAGTAGTAGTCTCTTGGTAACTGAGGATGACTATTCTCTTTGTGTGTTTTTGTGCACAGACACTTGTGCATGAAGATTTAAGTGGAAAAGTCGATGCACAGAGACAGTCCCACTCTCTCGGCGTTGGAAACCTGGGTCCATTGGCACGAAAAGTCGTTACACCTGGAGACTTCCTCAACTGCATTGGATAGCCGTGTTGTCTTTTGTGCTCCAACTCGCCCTAAGCACTCCACAGTGTCTTACTGCGTCGCCATCTCAGCTGTTGAACCTTCTTATTGGTTCAACAATATGATGAACATAAAAATAAGCATGATATTGCATGTACAACTTATATTACCTGCCATTTCAGGAAGATGATAGGGTGGAAAAGAAAATGGAGAAGATGGATGGCAAAATGTCAGAGAAAATTATTAAAATTTTATTTACATGTAATCTGGAAAGAAAAATTGAAAATAGATGAGTCAATATGGGCTTAACTAGTGGTCTCTCTTCTTATAGGAGCCTCTCCACACCTAGGTAAGTGGATCCTTGGATAAGAGACCCAGAGATTGTTTCAAGCTTTATTGAGGTTGGTAGGATCTGCCAGAGTTCATACTTTACTGGTATAACCTTCTAGAACCTGCACTTGCTTCTTCCCTGTAGGAACAGAACATATATAACCATATCCTGATGACCATAAACAACATATCTATGGAAAAGGTCACATACATTAGAAATGACACTCTTTGAAATTATAATTTTGTAACATGTGGGAACTAGTTCCATCCCAATGGAGATATATATTTATTTTCAATTTTTTCCCTATGCTTATGATTTTAGTTATCTCCCTCCCCTCTTTCCTTCTCCCTCAAAGAGTTGACAAGCAATTCCACTGGGGTATACAAGTATTATGACTCAAATCCTATTTCCATATTACTCATTTTTGTAATAAAGTAATTTTAAAAACCAAAACCCCAAATCACATACCCAAATAAACAAGTGATAAATCATATTTTTTCTTCCGTATTTCTACTACCACAGTTCTCTCTCTGGAGGTGGATAGCATTCTTTCTCATAAGTCACTCAGTGTTGTCCTGGATCACTGCATTGGTGCTAGTAGTAAAATTGGATCATCCTACAATGTTTCAATGGAGATATTTAGTGAATATTTGAATAATATGATCACTTTAGATGGGTTGTATTAATTGAAACTTAGCTGTATTAAAGTCTTATGTCGATGATTAGGAATTCTGTAGCTAAATCCATGTGGTATAAGCAAAATATATCTTCAGTTGATTGATCATTTCATTGATTATTTTTAGTAGCCATCCAGAATTTTAATATAAGAAATATCTTATCTATGCTCCTGACAAATTAAGAAAATATGAATGACTGGACATCAATCTGAGTACATATTGAAAAATCAAATTCTTCAAATTATTTCCTCCATGATTTTCTCTAGTATAAGCAATGTGTGTCTTCTTTCATGACATGATGAATATAGAAATATTTCTAGCATATATCATATTACTTCCCATATTGGGGAGGGGGGAAACATGGGAGGGAGAGAAAAAAACATGAATCACAGAAAATACTTATTGAAAATTGTATCAACATATATAAAATAAAACAATTAAAATATTCTAAAAATTAGCTATCAGATGTGGTCAGGGAGAGGTAGGACTAATGATTGGATATTACAGGGACTTAGATTTTAGTCAGAATTTCTAATAATTAGAGTAATTGAAGAATCGTGCCAAATTACTCAAGAAGGAGTTAAATAATTACTTATCAGGAAATTCATGTAAGGAACCTGTTCAAATGACCTTTGAGGGCAGTTTCAATTCAGTCCATGTTACCTTTGCCCTATAGATGTTAAATGGCTTGCTAAGCAAATTAATAGAGTAAATATTAATCTCTATATATTTGATAGATGATGTTTAAAGTGATTAAGAGAACAAACTTTTCAAGTACACTCCAATGCCTTAGAAGTTTTCATTAACTCTAATTCCATTCAATTTAATCCAATGTACTTTAAAAATTATTTTTAGTCTTTTCAAGATAATATATTTTCCCAATTACATGTAATAACAATTTTAATCATATAGTTTCCAAAATTACCAGATCCAAATTCTTTCTCTCTCTCCCTTCAATTCTCATCTCAAAGATGGAAAGAAATTTGATCTGATTTATATATGTATTATCATGCAAAACATATTTACATAATGGTCATCATTATAAGAGAAAGCTCATATAAAATCAACCCCCCCAACTAAAAACATAAATAAATTAATATGAGAAATAGTTTGCTTTGATCTGTATTCCAACTCTAACAGTTCTTTCTCTGGAGATGGGTAGCATTCTTTGTCAAAAACACTTTAGAATTGTCCTGGGACATTGTATTGCTGAAAGTAACTAAGTCTTTCACGATTGAAAAATCATAAACTGTTGCTGTTACTATGTACAATGTTCTTCTGGTTCTGCTTATTTTGCTTTTCATCATTTCATGAAGGTCTTAACTGCTTTTTCTGAAATTATCCTGCTCATCATTTCTTATACCACAATAGTATTTTATCACCATCATATACCACAATTTGTTCAGCCATTCCCCAATTGATGGATAGCAACTCAGTTTCCAATTCTTTGTCACAACAAAAAGTAGGTCCTTCCTTTCTTTTTTATTATCTCTTTGGAATACAGATCTAGTAGTGGCATTACAGGAATTGTACAGATTTATTGCCTTTTGGGCATAGTTCCAAATTGCCTATCATAATGGTTAGATTAGTTCACAACTCTACCAATAATGCATTTGTGTCCCAATTTTGCCATATCTCCTCCAACATTCTTCACTTTCCTTTACTGTCAAGTTGACCAATATGCTAGGTATGAGTGGTACCACAGAAGTGTTTTAATTTGCATTTCTCTAATCAGAAGTGCTTTAGAAGATTTTTCCTATGATTATTGATAGCTTGGAATTCTTCATCTGAAAACTGCTTGTTAATGTCTTTTGACCATTTTTCAATTGGGAATAACTTATATTCTTATGAATTTGACATTGTTCTCTATAAATTTGAAAAATTAGACCTTTATCAGAGAAAATTTACTAAAACTGCATCTTAAAATCCATTCTACACTAAATCATTTCTTTATTAAGACTAATCTTCCAATTAATAAACCCAAATTAATGAGACTTTATTCTAGATTTCTCTTTGTATGGAGTGGGGATGAAGATTACAAGAGGAAGAAAGGTAGTGGTATGAGAGATGGCTACAGAGAACCTGTTTAAGGATTGTGACCCTATGAGGAAAATAGCAGACATTGCTACTACTGCTGACAGAAGGAAATCTATATTGGGGTCAAATGATTCATCTCCATGTATTCTGGCTGTGTCTTCATAACAACAAATAAATATTTGAGAAAGAATTAATCAATGTAAATAGGTGTGAGCATTGAGTTTCTTAACGTGGGAACCTTTTGTCTCTAACATTCTATGCTGTACTGAGGGGGAGTTTATAGACAAAATCTGGGCCACACCAGTCTCTCTCATCCTGCATTAGATTTTATTCCTAGATGAACAATTCAGATCCATATTATGAAGTGATAGAACTATAGGACCTTTGAATTAAAAAAAAAAAACATTCAAAATCTTCTAATTTTTCTTCTCATCCAACACAGGATTTTATCCTTCAACAACTCTGGCAAGGGCCTAAATACTGCTAATAATGAGGTCACAATAAATATTCATTACCTGGATCCCTTTTGGGGACCAGTATAAGAGCTTGGTGACAAGATAATGCTGTCAATGCTTGCCTTTCATGGATATAGAAGTAGAACTACATTTCTATACCTATGTAGCAAAAGTAAGTGTAACCAAAAGATTTGGTCTGAATCACTGGAGTTCCAAAAGATAACATGAAGAATGGCAGGTACTGGTATTCTCAGATTAATTGGTGCTTGTGAAGATGAAGTAACTGATCATGGAAATTACACATGGGGAGTCTATCAGGCACCTTGCTTTCCCTTGAAAGCAATCTCAATACACTGATATAAAATGCTCACATATGTATAGGAAAAAAACCCTCAAAGGATAAAAAATTTAAAAGCTGGACTTGGGAGGGACCTTAGAGATTATCTCATCTTAACCCTTCATTTTGACAGATAAGGAAAGTTAGGCTTAGAGAAATGGCGCACTGACAACAAATGAGCCATTGACATAAAACTATAACCCAAATCTTCAGTTTTCTTACTAGTACACCATGTACCCTAGTGCCTTACAAGAGTAGTAGACTAGTCAGGGGTGCTATCAGATCACCAGCTATATCTAGAAAACAATAAGCTTGGCTATTTTTCACCCTATTCCTATTTTCTCTTTAATATTGTTTTTGTTTTTATTTTTGTCTTGGGAATAGGTATCCAGCCTATGATTTTTCTGGCATAAGCAAATAACACAAATACAATTCCTTTCATAGGTGCAATCAGCATATTGATTGGTAATTTAAAGTCTTTAAGTACTGTTCCAGTCCTCAGAGGTTAAATGATACAGTTTGAATATTTCAAAAATAGGATTTGAACTCGTTTTCCTAATTCTGAGGCTGGTCTTCTCTCTCTTATAATATATTGCCCTTCACTATGTACTTCTTATTCTGAGCATTTTGATTGAACGAATCACATTGCTGACAGGATATAATTTTGGCTGAACTTAAAAAAAGTTTCTTTATTAGGGAGCAGGACTTTTAAAGACTGGAAAAAGAGTTCTGTTAGAAATATGATAACTCCACCAATTCATAACTTTCTATCGGTTCCTCATGAAAAATCACCAACTAAGGCTATGGAGAGAGCCAGTTGTAAGTGGTTCATTGTCCAAATATCCCATGAGAATTGAACTGTGCAACATTCATTGAATTCTACAGTAAATAAGCATTTTGAAGATCTATCTAAATCCATACCGCTTTTTCAGTGAACTGGAGTCTTTTAGAGACAGATGGTTGGGCTTAATGCTTTTGTTTGTAAACGTAAATATTGCCAGATTTAATTCATTGGAAACCAAAGCCCTCTCTTCATCCACATAAAAATGTGTTATAGCACAAGCTGTCCATGTTGCCCCTCAGCAGGCCCAATTATACTTTCCAGCAGAATTGAAAAGTCATATCTCTGTCTGTTCTGCTGAGACCAACATCTCCAGTGCTAATTGAAAACCTAATTTCTACAGTGTAGGACTACATTTTAAAAATTTTGCCAAAGATGTCCTGGGTTTTTAATGTCTCATTATGACATTATTAGTTCATCAGATTACAATTCCAGATACAGAATACTCTTCATTAGTAACCTGCCTCAAATTGTCTAAGTCCTTTCAGTTGATCACTAATTTCACCAATTATTGGCAGAAGAATCACCAAAATGATACCCAAGGATAATGGTGGTAACTGATTTTCTTAGAGGACTTTATAGTTTAAAAAGTGCTTATATGCACATTATCTCAGGTGATCTGATCTGAAGGTCTATATAACATGCTCTAGTTCCTCCATAGATTCAGTCCAAGTAAAATCATTTAGAGGAGAATTACAGCATTTCTTCTGGGGTTAATTATAATAACAATAATAATAATAATGATAATAATTATAATAAATAGTGATAGAATATAGTGATTTAAGATTTATAAAGTAAATACTTTACAAATATCATCTGATCCTTGCAAAAACACTGTGAATTAGGTGCAATTATTATTATTCACATTTTACAGATGAAATAGACTAAGAGATACTAAATTATTTGCCTGTGGTCACACAACTAGCAGTACATGAAGATTGAAATTCAGATCTCCTAATTCCAGAACCAGCAAACTTTCTAATTCAACACCCAGCTAAACCTGTTGCAGGTACTGCTATAAAAGAGATTCTGTTTTTCTAGGTATATAACTTTTTGCATGATAAAATTTCTTTAGGGCATAGGGAATGAGTCTTATGTAACAATTCAAAATGACAGGACATCAGCCCCATACCCCTTCTTTCGAGACTTCCTATTACTGCTAGTAGAGCTTGTGACATCACTACTAAAGCAAAATTTATTATTCTGCAAGACTATGGTGGACAGTGGATACTGAATCTAGTTAAGCTTAAAACTCAGCCTCTGCCATCCACATCGAGTTTAGATATTGAAATAATCTTACCATGTCTGGGCCAATATTCCCTAGATCACTCCATAGTGACTAGCATTTAGGGACATGGAGGCATAACATTTCTAGTAATGGATGGTCCAGAGACCATGTTATATGAGACTTCAGATAAGATTAAAGAAGTAATGTACATGTGTGAATTTTATAAATCATAAAGTCTTCCAAAAATGTCAGCTAGTGCCCTTGTCCTCTAGTCTTGTGTTGGTGATTCTTCTGTTAATAGTTGGTAAAAAATAACTGAAAGTACTTAGGGAATCTGAGGACAATGGAAACCTTCTACCTCCCTACAATCACTTCAAGAGGATAGGAATGAAGAAAGAATGAAGAATCTGGTCATCATAAATTGAAAGGTGACTAAGTATCCTTAATGGAATTCATGGATATTCCTAGCTCATCTTTCCATATTACAATATCATCAATAAACTACGTTTTGGATAGTCCTCAGAGATATGGTACCACATCCATTCTAAGTCATGGAATACTTTTCTAAGCAGGTAGGAAGTGAGTTGGTGAACTAATTATTATAGAACAAAATAATGACAACTAGCATTTACATTAGGCATAGTAGGTGTGATCAGGCACTAATATATAACAAATAAAGAACTTCAAAAAATAATTGAAGTAAATATCATCAGGGAAATGTATAACTGAAAAACAAGATGGGCTGACCACATTGCAAGAGTAGGAAATAATAGAGAGAAACCTGAGTATCTACTAGTATCCTCTCAATATCAGGAGAAAGTGAAAAAGGCCCATAGCATTCTTAATTATAAGTATATCATTAATGGCAAGAGTTCCACAGAATATTCAGTCATGGTGGGGTTGTAATCTTTAAAAGATGGGGGACATCCATATCAGTGAGATGACAGATCACTCTATCCTTTCTGACTTTTTTTATCAGATTAACTCAGTATGATTTTCTCCCTCTCTCTAGTCTTCATTCTCCCCTTATCAACTGGTTGCTTCCTTAATGCCTACATTTTCTCTTTCTTCCTTATTCTTAAAAAAAAGATTTGATTTCCGCCATTTCTGATAGCTATCTAAATTTTCATCCTTTGCTCAGTTAAAATCTTTGAGAAAGAGATGCCTCTCTTTCTTCTCTTCTTAATCCTCTGTAATCTGTCTTCCAGATACAGATCAACTGAAACTGCCTTTGCCATATTTACCCATGACCTCTAATTGTCAAATAGCCTCATAGCCTCTTCTCAATGTCCATCCTTTCCTGATGAGAGTTTGTAGTATCATATCTGCTCCTTTATGCTTTCTCCTCTCAAGTTTTCAGGATACTACTACTCATGATTCACCTCCTCCCTTTTTGACCATTCCTTCTCAGTGTCGTCTGTTGGATCTTCATTCATGGAATTCCCATTTACTCACCCAACTCATCTATATTTTTTGAAACTTTGTTATCTCTGCCTTCATAATATCTCTTGTTTGAGTCCCCTTCTCTCAAGTGACATAGTCATCAACTGAGTTTCAGGTCCTTGTTACCTCTCTTGTATAACAGTACAATAGTCTTCTCATAGGCTTCCCTACTTCAAGTGTCTCCTCACTTAACTCATCCCCTATTCAGCTGCCAAGGTAGTGGCACATTAGTGGCTGCCTATTACCTATACACTGATGACAAACCTTTTAGAGACCAAGTGCCCAAACTGCAACCCTCATGCTGCTTGTGAGTCACCCC
This sequence comes from Monodelphis domestica, assembly GCF_027887165.1. Lineage (NCBI taxonomy): Eukaryota > Metazoa > Chordata > Mammalia > Didelphimorphia > Didelphidae > Monodelphis > Monodelphis domestica. The sequence continues at coordinate 106,423,801 of NC_077233.1, forward strand.
CTAGCCTCAGGCAGGAGAGGGAGGAAGTTTTCCCATTGGGCTGTTGGGCAGAAGTGCAGGTGATGAAAGAAATGTCCTCAGGCCAGAGTGGAGAGAGGGAAGGGAGCAGCCCCCTCTGGCACATGTGCCTTAAGTTCACCAACATGGACCTATAGGACTAAACCTAAACTCCTCTGTTTAGAACCTAAAAACTTCATAGCCTAGTATCACCCTATTTTTGCAGTTTTCTTACATTTTATTATCCTCTATACCAGCGGTCCTCAACCTCTCACTTTGTAGCAATGAGAATACATAAAGCATATCAGGTATTTACATTCTGAATCATAACTGTAGCAAAATTACAGTTTTGAAGTAGCCACCAAAATAATATTTTTGGTTTGGGGTCACCGCAACATGAGGAACTGTATTGCGGGGTCACGGCAGTAGAAAGGTTGAGAACCACTGCTCTATACATTTGACAATATCCTACACTGGCCGGATCCTCTCACATTCAATTCCATCTTCTATCTTGATGCTCTCCACTAGCTGTCCCCAATGCTTGTAGATGCTCTCCCTTTTCATATGTCTCTTGTCTTCTCTATCTTCCTTCAGGACTCAACTCAAATCTCACCTTGTGCAGGAGCCCTTTTCATGTCCCCAACCCTTTCCCAGCTGCTCTGAGACTGTATTCCATTTGTTCTGTATATATTGTGTATTGTTGTTCAGTTGTGTCCAATTCTCCCTGACTCCATGGAACACAGCAACACAGTACTGTCCATGAGGTTATTTTGGCAAGTATACTAGAGTGGTTTGCCATTTCCTTCTCCAGTCAATTAGGGCAAAGTTAAGTGACTCACCAGGGTCACACAGCTAATAAGTCTTTTTTTAAATTAGATTTAATCCCATAGTTGGTAGAGGGCCACTAACATTATTAATAAGGGAGGCAACTTCCTTGAGTCTTTCAAATTCCAGGCTCAACACTCTATCCACTGAGCCACCTCACTGCTTCCTATATTGTACGTGTATCTTGCTAATTTTATGATTTTATTTCCCATTAGGATGTAAGCTTCTTGAAGGCATGGACTGTGTTTGCCTTTCTTTTTATCTCCAGCCTTAACATAACACCTGAAACACACCAGGTACTTAATAAATGCCTTTGATGCACTGATTTTTAGATAATATAGGGCTTTAGGTTTTGCTAAGCATTTTACACACAATATCTCATTTAATCTTTATAATAAACCTATGTGATATGTTTCTGTTAGCCTCATTTTGCAGAAAAGAAAACTGAGTTTCAAGGAGACTAAGAAATAAACCAAAAGCCAAATAACTCTTGAGGGTTTAAGACAGGATTGAAGATCATAGTTTTAATTTGTACCCTACAAAGTGCCTCAGACCTTGTGACCATGATGCTTCTGAGTATTAGCCATAACAGAGAAAATCAACCATGGTAAGGCTATTGCCTAGAAATCTCTTAAAATTATTTCTCATTAAATATTTGAAAGACACCCTGTTATTGCAAATGTGTTAATGGCTTCTCTAATTTGCCATAAATAAATTGGTCTAAAATATCTTTCATAGTAATCTTATGCATACAACAGGTGATAGGTATTTCAAAAGACTCAAACATAAACAACAGAATAAAGAAAGCTCTTCTATTCCATCTTCAGCCTGAGCTAGCTCTTTTATTCCTTGCACAAAATTAAATTCTTCCTTGAGATGCTCTTGGGAGATTCTTCATTCTATTTCATTCTCCTAGAAACAGCAGAAAGTTTCAATGTATGTCTTATAATCATAATTTGGAAGATGGATTTCCCACTTGTCTCAAATTCATCATCATTATTATAAACAGAAGTTCTTATCTAGCTTCCATCTGCACACCGAGGACCACTGAGTTCTTTACAAGATCCAGTAAGAGATGCCATCCTCATACTTTAATAGCTTCTGAGCTAAATAAATATTAACCTCACCCAATATAACCAATGGGTAGCCTCACATGGAGTCATATAATATCAAATGATGAATCTCAAATAAATCCTGTAATTTCTTTCAATAGTATAATGTTTAGAATTCAACTGAATCCACATATTTAGCACCTACTGTTTAATAATAACATTGGCTCTGGATTTTAAAAGGAGTCAGAATAGCAAAATGGGGGAAAAAACACTGGCTTTGGAGTCAACCAGTCAGTAAATATTTTTTAGACACTATGTTCCAGGCTCTGTTCAAAGCACTGGAGTTATAAAAAAGAGGCATAATTTACTACTTGCACTTAAGGAGCTTTTGATCTAATGGAGGAGACAATATGCAAAAAAATTATTAAAGCAAGTTATATACAATATAAATAAGAAATAATGAGTGGAAGGAAGACATTAGAATTAAACAGGGTTGGGGAATTCTTCCTAGAGAAGGATTTGGGTTCTAATTATATCTCTGCTATTTACTCTTTCTACCTTAACTGCTATCTTTATAAAATAGTGGTACTGGGTGGGTTAATAGTAATTTCTGTGACTCAGTGATTCATTATTACAAAAATAAGTTTTTTAAAAAGTCCTTGATATCACAGAACTTCAGCCCAAGGCACAGGTTGACCGTGTGTCCTCCTTGTTCAAGAAGCTTCAGAAGTTCTATATTGTCCTGAAGATAAAATATGAACTTCTCCTTTTGATATTTAAAGCCCTTCAAAATCTGGCCCCATTATCTTTCCCAACTTATTCCTCATTATCTCCCTTGCCTCTTTCATGTCCTCAATGTCTAGCTAAACTGGCTTTTTGTTGTTTCCTCTATATATCACTCTACTGGGGCAGCTAAATGGTCCAAGAGGATAGAAAGCTGGGCTTGGACTCAACAAGCCCTGAATTGAAATCCTGCCTCAGTCATTCACTAACTATGATCTAAGGACTAACCACTTATACTTCTTGGGTCTCAGTTTCCTCCTCTATAAAATGTGAAGTGTTGGATTCAGTGACCTCTAAATTCCCTTCTGACTTTTAATCTAGATCTTGTCCTTTTGTACAAATTGTCCCCAATGCTTGTAATGTCCTTTCTTCTTTTCACTTATTGTAATCCCTAATTCCTCTTGGGGCTCATCTTTCTTTCCCATGGCTTTACTTATTTTTCATTACTGCCTCCCCCATAAAATAGTTTGCATTATACTCTGCTTATTTACTGTATTCCATTAGTAGAATGGAAGCTCCCTGATAGCGGAGGCTACTTATTTTTCTCCTCTATATCCTGCTAAGCCTACTTAGTGTTTTGAACAAAGAATGGACTTAATATGTTTATTGCTTAACTGAATCAAACATTTTTACAAGCAATATAATACAATGAAAATTACCAAGAAGAGTACAAATTTAATATTGTAAAGATTCAAAGAAGAGGGAAATGCTATTAGCTGGGAGAAAGTAAGGTAGTTTCATAAAAAAAAATGGTGACATTTAAACTGAACCCTGAAAGATACTTAGGAGATTAATTCTATGATTTGAATTGGGAAGTATGTGAGAAGAAGATATTCTAGGCGGATGTGTAAGCACGATAAAAAGGCACAAAAGTGGTGAAACTTCATCATTTAGGAGATCAGAACATATCCAGTTTGACTGGCTCACAGTATTTAGGTAGGGGAATATAATTAAAGTACATTGGGGCAATACTATGGAGAGCATAGAATGGAGAATAAATTTTACCTGTCTGAATAAGAGAATTAATAGGTTTAAAAAAAACTAATTTTGGCTGAATGACTGAGAAATAACATTTTACATCTTCACTCCAATCAGTTAGCAAGTTTATTTGTAAACAATAATGGCCCTAGTCATTTCTATCTCATCAGTTGCACTTGCCCTATTGGTTGATTGAACAAGATGGTAGGTGTGATGTATACATATTTTTATTGTTGACTTTTCATGTCTTCTTTCTATGGTATTAGTGACAGTCAAAAAGCAGTAGGAGCTCTTTTAACAATGGGGCCCCACCTATGGGACTCCTTAGTGGTGTTCCAAGTATGTAAAGTGACGGGTGTCACCTCCTTGCTTTACAATCAAAATGTCGGGGGGAACAAAGATTCAGTTCTTACAGCATTGCATAAGAAGACATATTTCCTGTGTCTTTTACAAATACCCTCTGACACACCCAAGAATATAATTTACCTGAAACCACATACCAACATTTGTGGCACTTGATGACACTGATTTTCAATGGGACTCCCTCAAAATACCTGTTTATCTCATGAGTAGAAAATGAAAGGCCAGGGGAATACACAGCTTTGGGAATGTGTTCACTATTTCTTCTAGATTTCTCTCCAAGTTATCACACCTGGGTTTCTCCTTATGTTTGTAAGAGATTTAAACATTTTATATTACTTTTAGCATTTAGCAAAGGTTAGCAGCTTAGCACAATGTTTGGAATGTAATAGATAATTAACACTTGTTGACTTGTTGATAAGTTGACTTATTTATTTCGTTATATAGTTCTTGTTCAAAACCATTGCTTTGTGATGTTTTCTATGTTTTTCCCCCTAAATCATCTTGTTTATTCTTCAGCCTTGACGAAAGGATTTATAGAGCAAAAACCTGGCTTTATATACTTTTGTGACCACAGGCAAATCATGTCATCTCTCTAGCCTCAGATTCCTAAACTGCAAAATGAGAGATTTGGACTAAACAATTTCTTAGTGTGTTTTATCCAGATAATTTTAAGTCTTTTATATAAGGTGATCTTAGTTAAAAATAGGGCTATAATTTTGAAAAAAATCTCAGACTGCTTTGTCTTATATGTGAGCGGTTCTGGGATGATGTGTGCTAATAAATTAGTCATAAAGGCTCATGATGTAGTTATAAAAATATGTACAATAAAAGCTGTGTATTCATTACATGGCCAACTGGAAGTCTCTAGGAACCAGCATTTTGATATTAGTGCAAATGTCCAATCTAGAAAATCAGTCCAACATACCCTGTCTACATGGTTTGAAATTGCCTTGACTGAAACATAGGACTATTCTCCTGTATTTTATATACACATTTTTTCCTCCATTAGAATGTGAGCTCAGTGACAACACAAGCTGCCTTTGCCTTTTCTACATGGCCAGAACTTGTGACAGTATCTGGCACATTGTCCAGTCATAGGAAATGCTTACTGATTGTTTCAGTCTGAAATTCTGTAATTGTTTGCTACTCAGTTTAAGCTATGGGAAGGCCATATATCAGTGGGGAAAATGATTCCATTTGTTGATCCTGAGGATCATGGGTTGATGGCTAACTTACAACTTGGGGTTTTGTTTCTCTGAGATCATTAGGGTAGGGAACTCTCAGAATAGAAACGTCTTTCACTTATTCAGGTCAAAATTTACTCTATCCTTTTTTGTCTTTGTGAGTTCCCCAGACACATCCTAGGGTTAAGTCATTTGGTCACACAGTTTTTTTCAGAGGCAGCAGAGTGCAGATGAACTTCAAGATCAGCTCTTCATCTACCATCCTCATTGCTGTCTCTCTCTGCTCCAATAAACATGGAGAAAGGTTACAGCAAACTGTCTATATCTTATCTCCCCTACTAAACTTATGCTATGTAAAATTTTGGTCATAAATTTGTTCATTCTTCTGCTGATCATTTCTATTCTTGCATGGATATGTGCAAATCCAGATTACTTCATCTTCTTTAAGAATTCAGACATGTTCTTTGCAAGGTTCCAATATCTCAATGATCCAGCCAGAGCTGAAAGGGATCTCAGCAGCTGTCTAGACCAAGTACCTCATTTTATAGACAAGGAAACTGAGACCAAGAGAGGTAAAGTGATTTCCCCACAGTCATACATATTGCAAATAAGAGAGGAGGTATTTGAACTAGGGACCTCTAATTCTACAGCCAAGGCTCAATAGATATATAACATGAATTTCTGAATGATTTAATCATGTCATTTGAAAACTCACTTAACAAAATCCACTCCTAAAGTTCTTCAGTGGCTTCACTATGAATATGGCAGGCCTGTAGAAACCGTGGGCTGTAGATACTCTCTCAAGGACAATGATCATAATTCTTATCCCGTATATGTTCAATTCTTAACTGAAAGAATGGAATGGTAGACAGAAAGCCAACCTTGTGTTCAAATCCTTCACTAGAATATAAATTCTTTTCAAATAGGGATTATGTTTTCATTCTTTGTACCTGTATGCCCAGGGCTCAGAATAGGACCTGGCACAGATTGGGTCCATAATAAAAGCTTATTAATTGATTGAACAATACAAACTATGTAGCCAGAGGGAAAATCATTCATACTTTCTGAACCTTAGTTTTGTTATTTGTGACAAGCAAAATTGTAGTATCCATTTCACAAAACTATAAGTCCTAAATGAATAATGTAGAGTATTTAAAATGCTTTGAATCCCATAAAGCACTATATAAGTGATGATAGTAATTATTTTTCCTTTTTTTCTAACTTGTCCATATAAACATTAACTACATAAGGCACTAAGACCTTTTTCATCATTTAAGAAACATTTATGAAATAACCTAAAGGAGCTAGAACTTAATAAGCAGTGAAAAATTATTTTGCTTTATCCAGATCTCTACTCAGTTCCCAGGTTGTATAGATGAAATAAAATAAATGAGAATGTTTAGAGACAGTCCAATAGAGTGAAATGAAACTGGAATTTGTAAGATCTGCTGGTGATTTCTAAGATATCCAATAAATCCATTCTGGGCCACTACAAAAAAAAAAAAAATCTCTCTACATCTCATTTTGAAAAAAAATGGGGCCAGATTTTATCTAAGATTCAATTATTTTTCACCTTTTTATTTCCTTTAGTCATTTGTAAGCTTAAATGTAATATAGCTAGGTAGTATTAGTGCTGGATCAGGAGACAGGGACACCTGAATTAAAATCCCATCTCTGATATTTAGTAGCTGTATTACCCTACTACGCAACTTATTCGCCCTCTCTCTGCCTCAGTTTCTACATTGTTGCTGAGATGTTAAAATGAGAATCTTTGTAAAGGACTTTGCAGTCCTTAAGGCACTACACCAATGCTAGATATGGTTATTATATGCCCTTCCATAGTCAGCAATGGGTATGTAGGACCATCTCTATTGCTGTAGTTAGTTGCCATTGCCTAACTAAATGGCTGCATGAGTGGAGAATCAAGTGAGTACTGGGGCAAAATGTGTGGTAACAAGCTGAGGTCAATAAACAGTAAAGACCAAGGCTAGTTGAGCCCTTTGCTACCCTGTGGAACAGTGGTCTGAGCACCGAGTCTGGAGTCAGGAGGACCTGAGCTCAAATCCCACATTGGACACTTTGTGACCTAGGACAAGTCATTTCACCATTTTTGCCCACATTTCCTTGTCTATTAAATGAACTAAGGAAGAAAATAGCAAATTCGTCCCATATCTCGGTCAAGAAAACCCCAAGCGGCATCCCAAAGAGTCAGAAATGACTGATGCAATCGAACAAGAGCAATAGCCACCACCCGGAAGAGTGTTTAGAATGTCTGGTGTGGGAACATATTTTTCTTTTGGGCCATAGATAAATGAGTATATATAATCAAATATAAGGCACAAAAATTGGCTAAACCCAATTTCTGACATGTACCACTTATGTGTTTTAGAGTATCTCACAGCCTTTCTGAGCCACAATGTTCCCATCTGTAAAAAGAAGGCTTTGGATGGGATGGCTTCTGGGGTCTCTTCTTGCTGCTTTAGTACACTGCCCACAGTTTTCTAACATCTAGAGTTTTATTTGTCAGGATTTATTCAGACTTTCCTCTTGTTTATATTGAGAAAAGAGGAATTTCTAGAGTTGCCTTAGGCATCTCTCCATGCTCTGGACTGATGTTACAGTGATTTCTTATTGAGCCACAATTAGGTTGTCTCCTCCTACTCGGCGTTCCTTCTAAGCCAGCGAGCTGATCATTGCACAATGAAACTGCTGTTGTTTTTATTGGTATTGAGAAATAGCTTGACTTCACCATATTTATCCTGCCCGGTTACCACCACACAGGCTTAATGTCTCTGCTACTGAGCAGTGCACCCTGGGTAAATTTCAGTTTGACGTAGCTTTTTTTTGTTCAAATAAAACATTGTTCATTCTTAGATGTACATATATTTACAGTTTTATAGCTACAAACATTAAGGTCCTCCAGTGGCTTCTCAAAATAGAGATTGGAATCACTAATGGCAGGCATGTGCATTTTATGCCCACACTTTGCCATATGGATGTGACCTGGTATTTAGCCACTTGTCTGTCCGGGTGACTGTGCATGTGTGAACAGAAGGTGTTAGGAAGCTAATTCATCAAAGGTCATGAAGAATTTCAGATGTGGCTGTTTACATGTGAAATGTTACTTTATTTTTCACATGAATCCATGCTTTCTCTTATTACGGATGCTCCCTCTACCAATATAAATTTTAACTACGACAGTAGAATTATTTTTATTCTATTACATTCTTTTTTGTCTTCCTATGTCTCTAACATTCCACCCAATGTCTTGGTGTGGAGGATATTCATTGCTCTTTTACTGTATTTTTTTTTAACCAGACCTGGGATTCATCTGTATGAGGAACTCATAGTGAGGAATATTATTTTTCAAAGCAGATCAAATTTCTGCAACTTGGGGTCCTCTAGGTTTTCCCAGATGATTGAGAGGTTAAGTGGCTCAGTCCCCGACATACCACCAATAGGTGTCAGAGGTGGAACTCGAACACAATTCTTCTTGGCTCCAAGGTTCCAGATCTTTGTTTCCTTAGATAAGCTGTCTCTCAGGAAATACAGCATTTAGAACAGCTCAAAGTGATTGGTAAATTCTACTTAATGCTAATTAATGCACAAAACAACAAGTACCAGAAAGGAGAGTAAGAAAGAATTTTGGAGAGTTCAAGAACTTCACACACACACACACACACACACACACACACACACACACACACACACGTAGCCTTTCCACATCATGGGGGTTAAGGAAGTGTTGCCCCAATGATCTAGAAAACTTGCAGAATTTTTTTTATCTATCCTTTGTACCAGAGAAGAAATCTGATTTTTTTTCTTTTTTCCTTCATGGAGTTTTTACAGTACCTTATTATTAAATTTGGCTTAAGTATTTGTTCATAGGCTATATGTAGGCCAGTGTTAAGATGTCTCTACATTTTTAGCTGGGTTTTAACGGCTAACTAAACTTTGGATAAATGGCAGGTTTTGGAAAACCAAGTAATATAAAGGAAAGTCTAGATAGAAATAAATGTGTTCTGTACTTAGGAAAGTGAAGTTTAGTCCTGACTAAAGTAGAACAAATGTTAGAGAAATAATACTAGATACCTAAAGTGGGATTAACATATTGACCAGATTATATGCTAAAATGAAGCAATTAGGATACACTTCACACTTCTTACAATTCAGTCAAATTGTTCCAATCCTCTGGTACTTCCCATCCCCATGACAAATTTGTTCAGACTGTCACCATCTTCCTCAGCATCTCTGACTCAGAATACGTAGGTTCTTTCAAAGATCTGTTCACATGCTACCTCCTACATGAAGCCTTTCCTAATCCTGATTCGCATGACCCTCACATGTTCTTATATATCTTCTTGTTACTTTTTCAATAGAATATAAGTTCCTCAAAGGCAAGTGCCATCTGATTTTTGCCTTTGTATTCTCTTTCCTACCATAGCACCTGGCACATATTGGATACTTAATAATGTTTGTTGATTGATTTGGGTACCATCAGTAGGGAAAAGCCATGTTTTAGGATGTTTATGTGTCATTTTTTTGTAGGATAGATTGAGATGAGGGCAAGTAATTAAGGTAAAGAGGATCACTTTTTAAGATGATGAAAATCTGGATTAGGGTGACAATGAAGGATATGGCATCCCTCACAGTATCTTGAAGATAATAAGTACATACTAATTTGTTGTTGTTTTATTGTTTTATTCATGTCCTATTCCATGACCCCATTTGGTGTTTTCTTGGCAGAGATACTGGAGTAACTTTCCATGTCCTGCTTCAACTTGTGTACAGCTGAGGAAATTGAGGTAAACAGGCTTAAGTGATTTTCCCAGGGTTACAAAACTAGTAAGTGTCAGAGGTCAGATTTAAAGTCATGAAGATGTGTTTTTCTGATTCTAAGCCCTGTGCTCTATCCACTGCATCAGATAGCTACCCTACATACTAATAAATTCCCTTAATAAGATTTTGTAGAATGGCTAGATAAGATATAGTGAATGAATCAATTACAGGACATATTAAAATATTGAATACAGAGAATAAAAGACAGTAGTTAAAGGTTACTTCTGTAAAGATTAAAATTAATATACAATATCTAAATATTATATTTCATAAAGTTTTATTAATAATATCTAAAGCAAAAGAACTACCTGAATTCAGCCCGGTCACAGGTCATAAACAAAAGAGCCTGGGAGGAGCATACATCCACTTAAATACCAATAACATGATCTTGCCAATATGGAGACACAGGAGAGATTATAGATATTTTTGGAAAATATTAAGGACTTCTAGTCAATGAAGTCAAATGTTAAAAATCTCCATTTATGCACTTCAAATAATTTTGCTTGAGAGTTTACAAGAATAATGAAAAAATAGATAAGAGTGAAGAAATTAGGAAAGGGAGCAGGAGGGGAAAGAGTTGGTAACTCTCATTTTAACAGGCTAATATTGAGATATTAAATATGATATCTAAGTGGCACTGACCCAGAAGTGCTAGATTTATGGAGCTAGCTAGCTACATGCTGAGAGGGATCATAGGATCAAGATTTGGAATCTTTTGTTAAGTTATTCTTCACTGTCCAGCTCTTCACGACTCCATGGACCACAACTATCCATGAGATTTCCTTGGCAGGTATACTGGAATGATTTCCCTTCTCCAGTGGATCTAGCAAATCCTTTTAACAGGCAATCAGAGGTAATATGACTTGTGAAGGATCACATAGCTAGGAAATGTTTGAGGATGGATTTGAACTAAAATCTTATTAATTGCAGGCTCAGAATTATTTTTAATGAGATTATTTTTTTCCAGATTACACATCAGTACAATTTTCATTAACTGTTTTTCTGACATTTTTCAATCCAAGTTCTCTCACTCCCCCTGAGGTCATAGCTACCTCTAGGCTTAGAGCCAGAAGGGACCAAAACAGTTATCTATTTTTTTGAACTCAGGATGTGAGAATAAGTGACTTATCTAAGGTCACACAGATAGCAGATGGCAAAGAGTTTTGATTTCAATACAGTTAATTTGCCTCTAAATCTAGCACTCATTCTAGTGTTCCATATTTGGAGGAAAGTAAAGAATTGGAAGGTATTCATAAGACATGTTAAATGATACTTTGAGAATGAAGTCATATGGTTGGTAAGTTCAGAAACACTGAACTAGATGGGTATATATAAATACAACTTGGCTGAATGACAAGCTGATTGATGACCATCAAAGAGAATTTTCATCAACTGAGCTCAGTTTTCCACTTAGGAGAAGGTAAGAAAAATTGGAAGCTTTGAGAACAGAGTAGGTTATATCTGATTTTGATGGCAATATCTGATGTTTTCTACATTAATGCATTTTCCAAATAATTAAAGTTTACTTCTTTTTTTTCTGCCTTGGAACCAATACTATGTAGAAGAGTGGTAAGGGCTAGGCAATGGGGGTTAAGTGACTTGCCCAGGGTCCCCCAGCTGGGAAGTATCTGAGGCCAGATTTGAACCCAGGACCTTCCTTCTCTAGGCCTGGCTCTCAATCCACTGAACTACCCAGCTGCCCCCAAGTTTACTTCTTTTTAAATACTAAAGTCATCCTAAAATGTGCCACATACATTCCTATTTATAAAATAAAAATAAATAATAAATGATACAACCTTGTTATGATGACTGAGGATTATAATTGCACTGGTTGTTGAATAGTGACCCCCTGGGCTACTATAGAATGGGCGTGGCTTACCTTTCCTGGTCACTAAATTTCCAAGTACTTGCCTAATCTCACAGCTTCATAGGTTTATAGATGCAGAACTGAAAAAAAACCCAAAACACATTGAGTCTAAACCTCTTGTTTTTTTTTTCTAATATTTTTATTTTATTTTGTACTAATTCTAAGTAATATTGATTTTCCACACAAGCTTTCCTAAGGTATAGGATTGATCTTATCTGCCTCCCTCTTTTCCCTCCCCCTTCCCAGGGCTGGCAGGCAATTTGATCTGTAACCCTCTTGTTTGTTTGTTTTTTTTCAGTTGAATTGAGATGGAAGAACCCTTTTTTTTTTTGAAATTTTTATTTAATTAATCAATTTAGAATATTTTCCCTTAGTTACAAGAATCATGTTCTTTCCCTCCCCCTCCCTCTACCCCTCCTGTAGCAGATGCACAATTCCACTGTGTAACCCTTAAAGATAAGAAGCTAAGGTCCAGGAAAGTAAATGATTAGATAGATAGATAGATAGATAGATAGATAGATAGATAGATAGATAGATAGATAGATAGATAGATAGATAGATATGCACTTATTTGAACACAGATCCATCTGACTCTAGAGTCTATGCTCATCCCACTGTTCCAACTTAAGTAGAATTAAAGCAAGAGCAAAACATTATACCTTCAATTCTAAGACAATTTAGCTATGGCCCACAAGTGATAACATTCCTTCCTTAAATGGAAATTCCATGACCTTTCTGACAATTGCTTTACTTTTTCATAGTTCATTTTTTTCATTTTTCAAAAAGGTAGTTTGTATTGTTGAAATTACTGGTTTTATTTTGCCAAATTTAGCTAGAATTTAATTGCCAAATTCCAGAAGAAGTTATTTTAAAATAATAGACAAATGTGAATACTGATCATTAGTAGTTCCATTGCTATTTTTTAAAACTTTTTTTTCAGTTATCTATATTATAAGTAAATTTATTGATTTTCTATTATTAATATCCAGTGATGTATAGTGCTTCTGACATTTTGGCATCAAAGGATTACATTTGGTTTGAATAGCATACTGTGAAACAAACATGGTATAATATTGCTACAATATAATTATGGTATAATAGAATATACAACAATAATCTCTAATGCATATCAAATATGCTATAATATGTGTGTATATATACATTACACATATTTATGTGTGTGAATATACACATATATATGTATATATATATATACATATATATATCTCAAAAGTCTTAGTGTAGTTTTAATCAACCAGAGCTATACTAAACTTTTGGCAGATTATGTGTGTATGTATACGTAAATATATACACACGTCCATACATACACATACTCATTCCACCACACACACATGCATACATATATATATATATATATATATATATGGTTTGTGGTATATATGTATATATCCCCCAAAATGAAGATATCTAAAATTTCTAAGAGAGAATTTTTAACAGGCAGGGATGTAGGTACAGGAGCATAAAAAACATAACAGGATCTTTGGTTTTGTCTGAAGCATGGTTCAATGACACAATTAAAGACACTCTAGGCAACTGGTCATCTCAGAGAAACTGTACCATTCAGAACAGCAGAAGCAGGCAAGTAATATCTATAAGATAGAAATTAACTAGCAACAGAACCTTCTGACCAATTCCTTCCTTTTACCTCACTTGAACCTTCAAAGTTCCTAGAAATTCAGGGGTGATAAGTGAGCTTTATCTTACCAGGGTATGGCCTTCATGACATTTCCAAACCCTCCATACATGAGCATCTCTCCCTTCTCCTCTTTCCAGTTTCCCTTTGCCTTAGAATAAAGCCTTCTTAAGGACAGGGAGTTATTTGCTTGCTTGCATTGATGATTCTAATGCTTAGGACAGTGTCAGGAAATAGTAAGCACTTAATAAATTATCTATCTTTCTATCTATCTACCTATATCTACCTATCTGTCTGTCTGTCTGTCCATCCATCTATCTATCTATCTAGTATCTATCTATCTATCTATCTATCTATCTATCTAGTATCTATCTATCTATCTATTTGTCTGTGTCTTTCTATGTATCTATGTAAGTATGTATCTATCTCTAATATTTCTCACTATCTATTTTTCTATGTATCTATCTATGCATGTATATGTATATATATGAATGTATGTATGTATCTACTTATCTCTTTTTCTATGTATACATCCATTCATCTGTCTAATTTATATTAGGGTAGAAAGAGAGCATGAAGTCAAACATGAGACCCAGATATATACAGGAACTAGATAAAGGAACAAAAGAAGTATTACTATTCAAAATTGAGGGTCATAGCTCTATAAAGCAAGTCAAGTGTTCCCACGATGTTTTCACAATCATTATTGGAATCGAAAAGGAAAAGTATAATGTTGTTGAGACCTGAAAGGAGCATCCTGTTCTTCAAGTTCCCTAGTTGGTGGGCATCCACTTTATTTCTATTTCATTTCTACAATAAAAAGTGCTGCTATTGATACACATATATACATATATTTCCTCTCTATTTAATCACTAAAATATTGTATTTAAAACAATGGAATTCCTATTACAACAAGCTTGAATGTTTTTTAAATAAATAAATTCAATGCAGTTTCGAATCTGACCTACTTTTCTAGTTCCTTATAATCTTCATTGTTCATTATATTCTCCGTTGTGCATTTAAAAATATGCTTTGATGACATTCACCTTCCTTTTCTTTCTTTTTTTCTTATCTTCACAGTTACTAGTTCTATTCTTCCACCCTTCACTTAAAAAAAAAAAACACTTTTTCCTTATAACAATTAAATAATCAATCATAACAAATTGATGCATTGGTCATGTCTGGAAATGTCTGTCTCACACTACCTTTAGTTCATCACCTTTTTGTTAATAGATGAATAGAGTGATTCATCCTTTGTCCTCTTGGTTTCTGGTTGGTCATTGCATTAATCAGAGTTGTTAAATATTTCAAAGTGTTTTTGATTTACAGTAGTGTACAGTAGTGATTACATAAAGTATTTTTCTACTTCTGCTTACTTCAATCACTAATAATTCATTCAAGTATTGCTGGGTTTTTCTGAATTTGTCCCTTTCATCATTTCCAAGGCACCATAATATTCTATTGCATTCATATACCATAAAAATTTGACCATTGAACTTCTAAAAACAAAAAAGCATGGACATAAATATTTCTGGACATATGAGTCCCTTCTCTCTTTTTCTGATCTCTTTAGGATATTGTCCTAGTGACGGTATTATAGAACAAAAAGGCATGTAAAAGTTAGTGTCCTTGGGATATAGTTCCAAATTGCTTGTCAGAATGTCTATAAAATTCATAGCTCAAACAACATTGAGCTTTGCCTATCCTTCTAAATTCACTCTTATGATTGTATTTTCCTTTATTCATTATCTTTCCTAATATGACATATACAGGGTGAAGCCTCAGGTTTGTTTTCATTTGAATTTTTTCTCATTACCAGTATTTTGGAGTATTTTTTCATATCTTTTTGGTAACTTGGATTGCTTCCTTAAGAATTTCTCATTCACTTCCTTTTACAATTTATATATTAAGGAATGGGTCTCATTCTTAGTCATCCACCTCAATGTCCTATATGCTTTGTATAGTAAATCATTAACAGAGAAGTTCTTTGAATTTTCCTTCATTAACTGTATCCCTCATAATTGTATTTGTCTTGCTTGTGGAAAAAAATGTTTTAATATTACACAATGAAAATTGTCCATTTAGTCTTTGATTCTCTATCCCTTCTTTGATAAAGTTATCTTGCCCTATCTACAGTTCTAAAACTATCTCTTCTGTCTCAAATATTATTATGATCTATTATTTCTAGGTCAGGCATCCATTTAGAGTTTATTCAAGTATATGTTCATTTAAGCCCAATTTCTCACACACTGCTTCCCAATTTCAACAGCAAGTTAACTCTCCTGTGTCCATTTGTTTTTATATGTTGTGTATCTAATCTATTAGAATAATAAGATTTTTTATTTTTAAAAAAATATCAGATAAGTTGATGATTATTGCATTGTAATGTTCAAATAATACAAAGTATAAGTTCCTTTGCTACTTATACCACCTTCCTTTCTACTTTAAAAATAATATTTTTTCTTGACATTTTGCTCCTCAAAATAAATTTAGCAATAATTTTGTATATTTTTACAAAATAATATTTTAGTAAAACTATTATTGAGAGTTTCATGGGTGGAGTCAAAATGGTGGAGTGAACCAGAATAGCTCCATGTCACCACAAGAATCCTCTCCAACCAAAAGTAAAATATTGCCACAAAACTAATACATGAGTGAAAGAACCAAGAAAGAGACAGAATGAAACAACTTTCAAGAAAAGAAAAACCCCAAATGTAGGCAGATAACATCTGGGGCACTGGGTTGAGAGGAGGGCAGAATAAGCAAGAGGCTGTAGCAATGAGAGAGGAATAAGTCAAGAACAGCTCAAAACCCTCTCCCCCTACATCTACTGTCTCATGTTCAGAACTTAAGCATAAGCTAACATTCAGACCCTAAGATCTACATTAGGAAATATTGGTACAAGCCAACCCACCCTGCCTTGAAATTTCAAACTTGTAGAGATGTCCAGAGTCCCAGGGGAAAAAGAGTATACTCAGTGGAGTACAGAATTCTATCACCCTACAGAGAAGTAGAAGGGGAACAAGACAAGGGAAGTGGGGGTAATTGAAGGGAAGGGGAAGTAAAGATGTAACAAAAAGCAAAATACTGGTGAGGAGAAAGAGAAAAAAGGAATAGAGTAAGATCTAAAGGGGATAATACTATGGGGGTGCAATACACAGTTAATGATCATAACACTAAATGTAAATGGGATGAATTAACCCATTAAACAGCAGCAGATAGCAGACTGGACTAAAACTGGAATCCTACTATATGTTGTTGACAAGAAACACATTTAAGGCAGGGTAACACCCACAGATTCAAGGTAAAAGGCTGTGGCAGAATTTATTATGCATCATCTAAAGTAAAAAAAGTATGAGTAGCAATCATAATACCAAATAAAGCCAAAGTAGAAATTGATCTGATTAAAAGAGATAAGGAAGGAACTTCATTTTGCTAAAAGATACTATAAACAATGAAGTAATATCAATACTAAACATTAATGCACCAAATGGTATGGCATCTACAATACTAAAGGAAAGATTAAAGGAACTCAAAGAAGAAATAGATACTAGTGGGGAATCTTAACCTTCCCCTTTCAGAACTAGATAGATCAAACACAAAAAAAAATAAATGAGAAAGAAGTAAGGGAAGTAAATGAAATGCTAGAAAAATTAGAGTTAATAAATATCTAGAGAAAAATAAACAGGGATAAAAAGGAATATGCCTTCTTCTCAGTCTGAAGTACGAATCATACTTTGTCTAGAATCAGCAACTTTTAATTTCATTAATCAACAAATTAATTTAATCAACCAAAAACTGAAAACTACTTAGCATTTTGTTAGCCATCAGGTAGGAGAATTCACAGGACTTTTACTTAAAGAGTCCACACCCTCAGAAACTCAATCAGTCAGGACCTTGTGAATACTTTTGATAACTGTGAATCTTAAAAATTCTCAGACCCTACTTCAGAAGATTTGGTTAAGACCATTCCCCATTTTAAACAATCCCAACACCATACAAATTATGTGACAAAATAAGCAAAAGAGTCTTATAAAATTCTTTTTATGACACAAATATGGTACTGTTCCCAAAGCCAGGCAGATTAAAAACAAAGAAAGAAAACTACAGATCAATTTCCTTAATGAACATACATGCAAAAAAAATAAATAAATAAAAACTAGCAAAAAAGACTACAGTAAGTTTTCACAAGGATTTATTTACTATGATCAGGTGGGATTTATATCAGGATTGCAATGATGGTTTAATATTAGGAAAGATATCCATATAATTGACCATATCAATAATCAAACCAACAGAAATCACATGATTATTTCAATAGATGCAGAAAAAGCCTTTGACAAAATGCAGCACATTCCTATTAAAAACAGTAGAAAGCATAGGAATAGAAGGAACTTTCCTAAAAATAATAAACAGTATACATTTAAAATATTCAGCAAATATCATCTGCAAAGGGGATAAATTAGAAGCCTTCATAATATGATCAGAAGTGAAGTAAGGATGTCCATTATCACCTCTATTATTCAATATTGTAATAGAAACACTAACAGTAGCAATTAGAGGGAAAAAAAAGAACTAGAAGGGATTAAAGTTGGCAATGAGGAAAGTAACTATCACTCTTTGCAAATGATATGATGATATACTTAAAGAATCCTAGAAAAGCAACTAAAAGACTAGTGGAAAAAAGCAACAACTTTAGCAAAGTTTCAGGGTATAAAATAAATTCACTTAAATCATCAGTATTTCTATATATTTCCAACAAAATTCAGTAGCTGGAGTTAGAAAATGAAACTCCATTTAAAATCACTCTAGACAATATAAGATATTTAGGAATCTATCTGCCAAAACAAACAGGAATTATATGATAGTAACACAATTTCAAAACTCTTTTCACACAATTAACACTGGATTTAAATAATTGGAAAAACATTAATTTCCCATGGTTTGGATGACCTCATATAATAAAAATGACAACCCTACCAAATTAATCTATGTATTCATTGCCATACCTATCAAGTTACCAAAAAAACTTGTTTATGGAATTAGAAAAAATTATAACAAAGTTCATCTGGAAGAACAAGAGATCAAGGATATCAAGGTAAATATTGAAAAAAATAATGTGAAGGATCGGGGTTTAGCAGTACCGGATCGTAAATTATACTATAAAGCAGTGGTCATCAAAACAATATAGTACTGGCTATGAGACAGAAGGGTGGATCAATGGAATAGACTAGGGATTACTTTAGCAAGCTAGTGTTCCATAAACCCAAATATCCCAGATTTTTTGACAAGATTTTTGACAAAAACCACTGGGAAAGTTGGAAATTAGTATGGGAAAAATCAGCTCTAGATCAATATCACACATCCTATAACAAGATAAATTCAAAATGGATAAATGACATAAATATAAAGAGTGAAATAATAAATAAATTAAGTGAACATAGAATGGTATACCTGTCAGATTTGTGGGAAAGGAAGGAATTTAAGATCAAATAAGAGATAGAGAACACTACGAAATATAAACAAATAATTTAGATTATATCAAATTAAAATATTTTTGTACAAACAAAGCCAATTCAACCAAAATTAGAAGGAAAGCAACAAACTGAGAGAACATTTTTAAAATAAAACTCTCTGACAAAGGTTTAATTTCCCAAATATATAAGGAACTAAGTCAAATTTACAAAAAAATCAAGCCATTCCTCAATCAAAAAAAAAATGGTCAAGGGACATGAATAGGCAGTTTTCACATGAAAAAAAAAATAAAAGCTATTAATAAGCACATGAAAAAGTGATCTAGATCCCTTTTGATTAGAGAAATGGAAATAAAAATCACTTTGAAGTACTACCTCACACCTAGAAGACTGCTCAATATGGTAGCAAAGGAAAATGATAAATGTTGGAGGGGATGTAAAAAAATTGTGACACTAAAACACTGCTGGTGGACTTGTGAATCAGTCCAACAATTCTGGAGGGAAACTTGGAACTATGTGCAAAGAACTTTAAAAGAATGCTTACCCTTTGATCCAGTCATACCACTGCTGGGTTTGTACCCCAAAAAGATAAGGGAAAAGACTTGTACAAGAATATTCATACACTTTGTGGTGGCAAAAAGTTGGAAAATGAGGGGATCCCTTCAATTGGGGAATAAACTATGGTATCTGATTGTGATGGAATATTATTGTGTTTGTATCATACCAGGCATGGAAGTATGGTTGATGTATTAAATACTTGGTCAGATCAGTTAATGATCAATGTATAGGCAGTTCTAAGGCCAAGAGAATTACTGGGCCTACGCCATAAAGACTTAGCCCTCACCTTGTCAAACCTCATTCCTCTGAAAAGCACATGTCAGGTGAATCCCCATCTACTCTGATATTGTCATTGTCAATGCAACCAAAGCGAATCAACTATGCTTTTTTATGTATTCATTGATCCTCCCAATCCACAATAAAGCCTGGGGTAAGGCTTGGTTCTTTCTCTTGTTTCCTGCAACCTTGGAGCTCTTTCTTCTATTTTTCTTTATCTTTCCTACAGCCACTCTTGGCCACTGTTTTCTATCTTGGAATTCTTACTTCTTACTTCTTACTTCTGTTATTTCTCATATTTTCCTTTAATTATTTTTCTAAGGAAAATATTATCAGGGACCAGCACCGCTCCCCATTTAAATTAACTTGTCTGTGTCTCTTTATTTATCACCCATTTTCTCCAACTTCTTTCTCCTTCTCAAGCCCAAACCCACTAAGGAAAAACTTTATGTAACAGCCCCAGGTCGGATTGTTATAGTGCTGAAAGTAATAAAGAAATAGAGGATTTCCATGTGAACTGGAAAGACCTCCAGGAATTGATGCAGAGTGAAAGGAGCAGAATCAGGAGACTGTTCTACACAGAGACTGATACACTGTGGCATAATTGAATGTACTAGCAGCAACTCAATGAGCCAGGACAATACAGAGGGACTTATGAGAAAGAACTCTATCCACAACTGTGGGAACAGAAATGCAGAAGAAAAACATAGGATTGATCATGAAGTTTTATGGGGAAATGATTAGGGCTTTGATTTTAAAAGATCACTCTACTGCAATTATGAATAACATGGAAATAGCTTTTGGACAATACACATGTAAGACACAGTGGGACTGCTTGTCAGTTCCAGGAGGAGAGAGCAAAGAGGGGAGGGAAAAAACATGAATTGTGTAACATGGAAAAATATCCTTAATTAATTAATTAATAATCTGTTAGTTATATGGTTGTAATGGAATTGAGTGTATAATTAGTTTAGGTAAGGTTGTATTATTTATTACATTAACATGACTATACCAGGAGCATTTCCTGCCTTCCTTGATTTCTAATAAGGTTTTTATATTTAGTTATATGATTCCCATGAATGTCTTGAGAAGTGACTATTATGCAATTATTTCAAAATTTCTTTTTTTTCGCATGGTGTGTGTATGTGTGTGTGTGTGTTTCTGTGTGAAGAAAATTATAAAGACTGGTAAATTTTTGGATCTATTTTGTATAACACTGTCTGAACTTACTGTTTGATTTATTCCTTAGTTGACTTTTTAGAGTTCTCTAAGAAGTCATCATTTGACAAAGAAATACTTTTTAAAATTTGCCTAAGTTTAGATACTTTGTTCTTGATGATATAGTTAATTTTTTTAGATTTATATATAGCAAAAATGACAATAGGCATCTTTGCTTTATGTTTAATCATATTATAGGAGCCGTGCAAAGGAGTTTGCAAAAATGCAAGGAGAAGATGAAAGACTAACATTCCATTTAGAACTCTAAGGACCTGGTACTGGACAGGAAGAGACAATAACTGAAAAAGCAGTTAAAAGTTGGTGCTGGACTTCTTTTTGTTTTTTTAAACTTTATTTTATTTGGTCATTTCCAAACATTATTCATTGGAGACAAAGATCATTTTCTTTTCCTTCCCCTTTATCTTCCTTCCTTTATCTGAAAACTGCCTATTCATGTCCCTGGCCCATTTGTCAATTGGAGAATGATTTTTTGTACAATTGATTTAGCTCTGTAAATTTGAGTAATTAAACCTTTGTCAGAGGTTTTTATAAAGATTGTTTCCCAATTTGTTGCTTCTCTTCTGATTTTAGTTACATTGGTTTTGTTTGTACAAAACCTTTTTAATTTGATGTAGTCAAAATTATTTATTTTACATTTTATGACTCTTTCTAAGTCTTGCTTGGTTTTAAAGTCTTTGCCTTCCCAAAGGTCTGAAATGTATACTATTCTGTGTTTGCCTAATTTACTTATATTTCCTTCTTTATGTTCAAGTCATTCACCCATTCTGAGTTTATCTTGGTGTAGGGTATGAGGTGTTGATCCAAACCTAATCTCTCCCACACTGTCTTCCAATTTTCCCAGCAGTTTTTATCAAATAGTGGATTTTTGTCCCAAAAGCTATGATCTTTGGGTTTATCATATACTGTCTTGCTGAGGTCACTTGCCCCAAGTCTATTCCACTGACCCTCCTTTGTGTCTCTTAGTCAGGTCCAAATTGTTTTGATGATCACTGCTTTATTATATAGTTTGAAATCTGGGACTGCAAGGTCCCCTTCCTTTGTATTTTTTTTCATTATTTCCCTGGATATCATTGATCCTTTGTGCTTCCAAATGAACTTTGTTATGTTTTTTTCTAAATCAGCAATAAATTTTTTTGGAAGTTCAATAGGTATGGCACTAAATAGATAAATAAATTTGGGTAGGATGGTCATTTTTATTATATTGGCTCATCCTACCCATGAGCTGGACTTCTTAGGATACAGAAGCTGTGTCCTGCTTGCTTGCTCTCAAGATACTGAGAGAGTAGCTGTTTTGGTATTCCTTGGGTGGACCAAGGAAAAGCCACTCAGTTCCCTCTCTGTGGATGTCTTGAGATACCTGCTTGCTTCCTGCTGTTCACACTACAAAGAAAACCTGGAATTCTTCTGGAGATGCTGACATTTTTCTCTGGAGCAAAGGAGGACTCTAGTCTGTGAGAATCCCTTAGGGCTCTGGTTGTCTTTCCTTTAGCAAATCCCTCTCCAATTTAATTAACCCTTTTGTAGTCAGATTAAATTAAATTAGAATATTGTTAAGTTAAGTTAGAAATCTTAGTTGGGTGGGTAAGAGTAAATTGGTTCCTCATCCCCTGTTATTCCCTTGCCCTTTTTGTTAAAACTGTTTTATACAATTGTGTGGTCCCTTCCTTAAAACCTTCCCTTTATTAAATTCTCCGTATTTGAGTTGGCTGAGCCAAGTAGATAAAAACTTGGAAAAATTTTAACTTTAGATAGAGAAAATCAGCTAGAAACCAAACAGATAGTTAGGGGGTTAGCTAGAAGAATCCATTGGAACTCCCAGCACTTGGTACCTTCCAGGGTGGGTGTGGGGTGCAAAGGGATTCTGAGATTCTGACTAAACTATGAGGGATATTTAGACAAGTAAAGCCCACTAGGTGACCATTTTGGATTTTTTGTTGAATTTTTTATTGATTTTTTTGTTCTGTTATTGTGTGTTAAGAAATGTAAATCAAAGTGGAGTATAATACAACAGATTCTGTACCATATATTGGCTTAATATTTAATTTAAACATTTCAGGGGACATGATAAATAATTTATTCTATTTGTTGTGTGATTGTGTTGTACACATCCCTTACAAAATTTTTAATTTGTTTCCTAAAATATGTTAAGCTATGTTGGGATAACAATGGATGAAACCCTTTATGTGTCTGACTATGCAAACTATATTGTTTTATATGCCTTTAATGTGTATATACTTATTTGTGGTATACAAATGTAGAGTTGTTGGGTTTACTATTGGT
Organism: Monodelphis domestica; assembly: GCF_027887165.1. Classification (NCBI taxonomy): domain Eukaryota; kingdom Metazoa; phylum Chordata; class Mammalia; order Didelphimorphia; family Didelphidae; genus Monodelphis; species Monodelphis domestica. The sequence goes on from NC_077233.1 coordinate 106,447,170, forward strand.
AATGGATTTGAAGCTATTATATTGTATATGACTAAAGACTCATAGTTAAAACAAATTATTATACTTATGAAGCAAAAGTTATATGAAATGGAGTCATGCATGAAAGAAAGAATGATTGTTATAAATGATTTTGGAAATTATTTGAAGAATAATGATGGCAAAAGTAAAAATTTAACTAGATTACAAAAGGAAGAGGCAGAGTGCATTAAAAACAAAATATCCTTGTTTCCTCTAAGGGAGATTCCTCTGGTTTCCCAAGATGAAATATTTAAAGTAAAATCACACAAATTATTTACATCAGAGAATTTAGAATCGATTAAACAAAGAACTCCATCATTTTTAGAAGAACAAAACAAGGTGGTTAGAGAATTTCAAAGAGCTATTGACATTTTTGACCCAGATTATGGTGATTTCTATTTATTGATGATGGAATTGTTGACAAAAAGAGAAAGAAATACATTTGTTGATGATACAAGAAATGACCCATTATTGACTCCATGGCCAGAAACTTTCCAGCATATAGATATGAATAATAAAGCTGAATATGAACTGATGAAAGAGGCCAGAGATTCAGTAATGGATGTAATGAAAAGACAAACAAAAAGGGCTAATGTATGGTCTAAATTTGAGGGTATTAAGCAAAAATCAAATGAAGCACCTACAAACTTCCTGGAACTTATTACAGAGGCTGCAGAAACATATTTAAGCATGGATGTTTTAGAAGAAGGAACAAGTACACACATAAAAAGGATTTTTGTAAGGAATGCAATCCCCAAAATCAAATTGTTTTTAAAAAATAACTGCCCAGATTGGGAGGAAATGGGATTAAAGGAATTAAGAAGGAAGGCAACATATCTGTGTTATGATAATGAGGACAAACATGAGGAAAAGGATAAGAAAATTTAAAAAGGAAATTGAGGGAAGCAGAAAACAAAGCTAGGGACAACAAAATAAAAGAAGTGAAGGCTGCAGCAGCTCTAAGATCTATTCAACCTAGCAAGCAATATAAGCCTAGGGAAAAGAGATCTGGTCCCCAAAGATATTTCTTGTGCATTCGTATTGGGCATTTCATCAGGGACTGTAAGTTCAGGGGACAATTTTCAAGACAATTGAATAGAAATAGAAGATTCAATAGACAAAATAATTATAACAATAAATATAACAAATAAAATAATAATAGGAATAATTACCAAAAAGAAATAATATTAACACATGCCCAAATGCTTGCTATCAGGGACTCAAGCACCAGATTTAAACACCATGTAGGAGTAGGTTAAATTTGGGGCAAGACCCAAATACAGTCAAGTTGTTAAGGATGATCAGAACAAAGGGGAATGTTCATTATGAAAGTGTACCCAGAGTTCTTCTGTGTTTGAGCAGTCAAGGGAAAATGGTTTGGAAATAAATGAAAGTGATTATAATGATGATAAAGTTAATGAAGTTGTAAATGATATAATTTAATCAAAGGATAATGTAATTAGTGGTAATAATTGTATGGAAAAAGAAAATTGTAATGTAAAATTAGTTGAAAATTCTAATGATTGTATAATAATGGAAAAGAGTGAAGATTGTAAATTGGATAATGATAATGTTATTCTTGTGTTTATTGTATTTTTTCAAATATTTTTCTCTAAATTTGATGTTTATGTATTGCAATAGAAGAATGTTCTGTATTAGTTTATAAGAGTAGTATTTTAGAATTTTACTGTTTTGCATGTATTTATGTTTATCTTTTGTGTTTGATGTTATTTGCTTGTTTTGCTTTTGCATATGTTTTATCTGTATTTTGAACTTTGTATTTGTTCATTATACTTTCCCTTTTTTCCTTTCCTTGATTAAATCCCTAGAATAGGATAGTATTAGATAGGATAAGATAGTTGAGTATAGATTGTTTGTTATTTTGGTTAGATATTTTAGTTTAAGGAATATGTAAGTATGTTAGTGCACAAATGCCAAAATAGTGTTTTTTAAACACAATTTTGGCTTTGTGCAAAGGGAGGACTGTGGAAAGGAGTTTGCAAAAATGCAAGAAGAGGATGCAAGACAAATATTTCATTTGGAACTCCAAAGACCTGGGACTGGACAGGAAGAGACAGTAACTGAAAAAGCAGTTAAAAGATGGTGCTAGATTCCTTAGGAGACAGAAGCTGTTTCCTACTTGCTTGCTTGCTCTCAAGATACTGAGAGGGTAGCTATTTTGGTATTGCTTGGGTGGACCAAGGAAAAGCCACTCAGTTCCCTCTCTGTGGATGTCTTGAGATACATGCCTGCTGTTCACACTACAAAGAAAACTTGGATTTCTTCTGGAGGTGCTGACATTTTTCTCTGGAGCAAAGGAGTTCTCTAGACTGTGAGAATCCCTTAGGGCCCTGGTTGTCTTTCCTTTAGGAAATCACTCTTTGATTTAATTAACCCTTTTGTAGTCAGATTAAGTTAGATTAGAAATTTTAGTGAGTTAATATCTGGGTGGGTAAGAGTAAATTGGCTCCTCATCCCCTGTCATTCCCTTGCCCTTTTTGTTAAGAAAACTGTTTTATACAATTGTTTAACTCCTACCTTAAAACCTTCCCTTCCTCAAAATCCCCCTATTTCAGAGCTATTGTTTTTTCTTCATTACAGACGATGCTTAATATATGTTGTAGATAAGAGATAATATGCAATATTAAGGAAACTTACAGTTATTCCTGTACTTTATAATATTCGAGTATTGTATTTTCTTTAAAACTCTGCATTTTGTGATACAATAAGATTTTTTTTGTTTTCTGAGAGTTTTTTATTAGTTTTTTCACCTAATTTAACCAATCCTACTTTTTTATTAAATTTCCAACTTGATCATTGTATATTCTTTTTAATTTATTTGCTGCTCACGAATGTGCCATTTATTATTTTTTATTATATTCATTAGAGATTCTTGACTATAAGTTTCTTTCTCAAAATAATACCTTTTGGTTTTTTTTCAGGACCATATTTGGAAAGATTTTAGTAGGATGATATTCTTTCCTATTTTTATATAATATGAAATATTGGAATCAATTCTTCTTTGAATGATTAATGGTATCCATTTACATATACACATATATGTACATATATATATATATATACATATATACATATATATCCTTTGTAACTTACCCCAGGAATTCATTTATGTTTTTTTTAATTTAAAAAATTAGGTAACACATTCCCTTTTTTCTTATAATATGGTTTTTATATGCTAGAAAATATTTTCCATTGTAAGTTATATATTTTAGTAGCATTTAATTAGGCAAATCAGTTTTAACAATTTTCATTTATTTTTCATTTGTTATAAATTTTACTCATTCTTTGTTATATTAGCATTTTGTTCTCTCTCTCTCTCTCTCCTTTGCTTAAAGACACAAAAATTCTGTTAAAATGAAGCTTTTGCTGGCCTCCGACACTTCCCAGCTGTGTGACCCTGGGCAAGTCACATGACCCTCAATGCCTAGCCCTTACCACTCTTCTGTCTTGGAGCCAATACACAGTATTGACTTCAAGATGGAAGGTAAGGGTTTTTAAAAAATGCAGCTTTTGCTTCATCCCAATGATGTTGATATGATATGTTCTTATTATTTTCTTTAATGAAATTATCTGTTGTTTTTGGTGAGTTATTCTTTGACCCAACATATCTTTCAGACTAAATTATTTAGTTTTCATTTAAGTTAGAATTCATTTCTCAAAGATTCTGTATTGCTAATATTTTGATTGTACTGTGATCATAAGTGTGATTGATATTACTTCTTTTGAAAAAAAAAACCCACAATATCTTCTGTTTTAAATTCAATACTGTATGTTGGTTCCAAGGTAGAAGAGTGATAAGAATATGCCATGGAGATGAAGTGACTTGCTTATGGTCAAGCAGTTAGAAAGTGTCTGAAATCACATTTGAAGTTTAGTTTTCAAACCACTAAGCAACCTAGGTGCCCTCAAAATTGCTCCTTTTGGGCACTTATTATTTTTTTTCCTTTAAGACATGGTTAATTTTTGCAAAGGTGAAATACAGAGCCAAGTTATATGTATATTGCTTTCTATTCCTATTCATAGTTTCCAGAAAGCTATCATGGCAATTTAACAAAAAAAAAAAAACAACACACAATTCATTTACTTACATTCTTTCTTATTTATATTTTTCTTAGGTTTGTCTTTATTGGAAACCAGATACATTGAGGTTTTCAACTGTTTGTTTTATTTATGTGTTCCTTTATTTCATTTTGCTGTGCCAGGCTATAAATATATGGAATAGATTTTCTCTCCTGTTTTCATGAATAATGTTTTTTCTATGCCCATTTCTTTTATGTATATCAATCTATGTATACTAACATGTGGGGAAAATGTAATGGGTAAATAGGGGGAAAAGAAAGACCAAATAGAATAATCTTTCTCACACAAAGATTCACATGGGAAGGGGAGGGGAAGAAAACTCTTATAAGAAGGAAAGGAAGAGAGTTTTTACTTAAACCTTACTCTCAGGGAAATCAACTCTGAGAGGGAAGAACATCCAGATCCATTGGAATCTTGAATTCTATCTTACCCAAAAAGGGTAGGGAGAAGGGAAAACCAAGGGGGAGAGGAGGAGAGTGAAAACAAAAGAGGAGGGAAAGAGAGGGGGGAGCGGGAGGGAACAATAGGGGAGGGACTAAAAAGGGAAACATATCTAGGGAGGGGATAAGGGGAACTGATTTAAAGTAAATCACTGGACTAAAAGGTAGAGCTGAAGAAGAAAAGGTTAGAATTAGAGAAGGTTATCAAAATGCCAGGGAGTCCACAAATGACAGTCATAACTTTGAACGTGAATGGGATGAACTCACCCATAAAACGTAGATGAATAGGAGAATGGATTAGAATCCAAAACCTTCCATATGTGGTCTTCAAGAAACACACATGAGGCAGGTTGACACCCACAAGGTCAGAATTAAAGGATGGAGTAAGACCTTCTGGGCCTCAACTGACAGAAAGAAGGCAGGAGTGGTAATCATGATATCTGATAAAGTAAAAGCAAAAATAGACCTGATCAAAAGGGATAGGGAAGGTAATTATATTTTGTTAAAAGGGACTTTAGATAATGAGGAAATATCACCAATCAACATGTATGCACCAAATAATATACCACCCAAATTTCTAATGGAGAAACTAGGAGAATTGAAGGAAGAAATAGACAGTAAAACCATATTAGTGGGAGATGTAAACCAACCATTATCAAATTTAGATAAATCAAATCAAAAAATAAATAAGAAAGAGGTAAAAGAAGTAAATGAAATCTTAGAAGAATTAGAATTAATAGACATATAGAGAAAAATAAATAGGGATAAAAAGGAATACACCTTCTTCTCAGCACCACATGGCACATTCATAAAAATTGACCATACATTAGGTCACAGAAACATAGCACACAAATGCAGAAAAACAGAAATAATAAATGCAGCCTTCTCAGATCACAAGGCAATAAAAATAATGATCAGTAATGGTACATGGAAAGCCAAATCAAAAACTAACTAGAAATTAAACAATATGATACTCCAAAATCATTTAGTTAGAGAAGAAATCATAGAAACAATTAATAATTTTATCGAGGAAAATGACAATGGCGAGACATCCTTTCAAACCTTTTGGGATGCAGCCAAAGCGGTAATCAGAGGTAAATTCATATCCCTGAGTGCATATATTAACAAACTAGGGAGAGCAGAGATCAATCAATTGGAAATGCAAATAAAAAAACTCAAAAGTGACCAAATTAAAATTCCCCAGCAGAAAACCAAACTAGAAATCCTAAAAATTAAGGGAGAAATTAATAAAATCGAAAGTGATAGAACTATTGATTTAATAAATAATACTAGAAGCTGGTACTTTGAAAAAACAAACAAAATAGACAAAGTACTGGTCAATCTAATTAAAAAAAGGAAGGACGAAAAGCAAATTAACAGCATCAAAGATGAAAAGGGGGATAGCACCTCCAATGAAGAGGAAATTAAGGCAATCATTAAAAATTACTTTGCCCAGTTATATGGAAATAAATACACCAATTTAGGTGATATGGATGAATATATACAAAAATATAAATTGCCTAGACTAACAGAAGAAGAAATAGAATTCTTAAATAATCCCATATCAGAAAATGAAATCCAACAAGCCATCAAAGAACTTCCTAAGAAAAAATCCCCAGGGCCTGATGGATTCACCAGTGAATTCTATCAAACATTCAGAGAACAGTTAATCCCAATACTATACAAACTATTTGACATAATAAGCAAAGTGGGAATTCTACCAAATTCCTTTTATGACACAAACATGGTACTGATTCCAAAACCAGGCAGGTCAAAAACAGAGAAAGAAAACTATAGACCAATCTCCCTAATGAATATAGATGCAAACATCTTACATAGGATACTAACAAAAAGACTCCAGCAAGTGATCAGAAGGGTCATCCACCATGATCAAGTAGGATTTATCCCAGGGATGTAGGGCTGGTTCAATATTAAGAAAACCATCCACATAATTGACCACATCAACAAGCAAACCAACAAGAACCACATGATTATCTCAATAGACGCAGAAAAAGCATTTGATAAAATACAACACCCATTCCTATTAAAAACACTAGAAAGCATAGGGATAGAAGGGTCGTTCCTAAAAATAATAAACAGTATATATCTAAAACCATCAGCTAATATCATCTGCAATGGGGATAAACTAGATGCATTCCCAATAAGATCAGGAGTGAAACAAGGATGCCCATTATCACCTCTACTATTTGACATTGTATTAGAAACACTAGCAGTAGCAATTAGAGAAGAAAAAGAAATTGAAGGCATCAAAATAGGCAAGGAGGAGACCAAGTTATCACTCTTTGCAGATGACATGATGGTCTACTTAAAGAATCCTAGAGATTCAACCAAAAAGCTAATTGAAATAATCAACAACTTTAGCAAACTTGCAGGATACAAAATAAACTCACATAAGTCATCAGCATTTCAGCAAAAACTAGAAAGAGAAATCCCATTCAAAATCACCTTAGACAAAATAAAATACCTAGGAATCTATCTCCTGAGACAAACACAGGAACTATATGAACACAACTACAAAACACTCTCCACACATCTAAAACTAAACTTGAGCAATTGGAAAAACATTAATTGCTCATGGATAGGAAGAGCCAATATAATAAGAATGACCATCCTACCCAAACTTATTTATCTATTTAGTGCCATACCAATTGAACTCCCAAAATATTTCTTTACTGATTTAGAAAAAACCATAACAAAATTCATCTGGAATAACAAAAGATCAAGGGCATCCAGGGAAATAATGAAAAAAAAAAACACATATGATGGGGGCCTTGCAGTCCCAGACCTTAAACTATATTACAAAACAGCAGTTATCAAAACAATTTGGCACTGGCTAAGAGACAGAAAGGAAGATCAGTGGAATAGACTGGGGGAAAGTGACCTCCACAAGACAGTATATGATAAACCCAAAGATCCCAGCTTTGGGGACAAAAATCCACTATTCGATAAAAACTGCTGGGAAAATTGGAAGACAGTGTGGGAGAGATTAGGAATAGACCAACACCTCACACCCTACACCAAGATAAATTCAAAATGGGTGAATGACTTAAACATAAAGAAGGAAACCATAAGTAAATTGGGTAAACACAGAATAGTATACATGTCAGACCTTTGGGAGGAGAAAGACTTTAAAACCAAGCAAGACATAGAAAGAATCACAAAATGTAAAATAAATAATTTTGACTACATCAAATTAAAAAACTTTTGTACAAACAAAACCAATGTAACTAAAATCAGAAGGGAAACAACAAATTGGGAAAAAATCTTCATAGAAATCTCTGACAAAGGTTTAATTACCCAAATTTATAAAGAGCTAAATCAATTGTACAAAAAATCAAGCCATTCTCCAATTGATAAATGGGCAAGGGACATGGAGAGGCAGTTCTCAGATAACGAAATCAAAACTATTAATAAGCACGTGAAGATGTGTTCTAAATCTCATAGTCAGAGAGATGCAAATCAAAACAACTCTGAGGTATCACCTCACACCTAGCAGATTGGCTAACATGATAGCAAAGGAAAGTAATGAATGCTGGAGGGGATGTGGCAAAGTAGGGACATTAATTCATTGCTGGTGGAGTTGTGAACTGATCCAACCATTCTGCAGGGCAATTTGGAACTATGTCTACCCTTTGATCCAGCCATAGCACTGCTGGGTCTGTACCCCAAAGAGATAATGGACAAAAAGACTTGTACAAAAATATTCATAGCTGCGCTCTTTGTGGTGGCCAAAAATTGGAAAACGAGGGGATGCCCATCAATTGGGGAATGGCTGAGCAAATTGTTGTATATTTTTGTGATGGAATACTATTGTGCTAAAAGGAATAATAAAGTGGAGGAATTCCATGGAGACTGGAACAACCTCCAGGAAGTGATGCAGAGCCAAAGGAGCAGAACCAGGAAAACATTGTACACAGAGACTGATACATTGTGGTACTATCAAACGTAATGGTGGTGGTATAATGGCCCGGAACAATCTGCAGGGATCTAGGGGAAAAAACACTATTCATAAGCAGAGGATAAACTGTGGGAGTGGAAACACCAAGGAAAAGCAACTGCCTGACTACAGCGGTTGAGGGGACATGACAGAGGAGAGACTCTAAAGGAAACTCTAATGCAAATATTAACAACATGGCAATGGGTTCGAATCAAGAACACATGTGTTACCCAGTGGAATCACGCGTCGGCTGTGGGGGGGAGGAAAAGAAAATGAGCTTTGTCTTTAACGAATAATGCTTGGAAATGATCAAATAAAATATTATAAAATAAAAAAATGAACTTAGTACTTACATATTTTAGCGCACTTTTAAAATCTTAACCTAATCTTTCTTTATCTCTCTTATGTTTCTCCCACCCACTGAGAAGGCAAGCAAAATGATGTCAATTATACATGTGAGATCATGCAAATCATATTTCCATAATAGTCATCACAAAAAGGAAATGAGAAAATTGTGATTCAATACACTCTCAATTAACTAGTTTTTTCTCTGAAGAGGTAGAAAATTATTTCATCAGATCAGAGTAACCAAGTCTTTCACAGTTGATCATGATTACATTTCTGTTATTCTGCATAATGATCTCTTAGTGATTCTCGCTTTGCATAAGTTCATTTAAGTCTTGCCTTGTTGTGTTGAAACAGCTCCCATTATTATTTATTGTAGCGCAATAGTGCTCCATCGTAGGCTTATGCCACAACTTGTTCAGCTATTCCCCAACTTTCTGTGCTCTCTTTGGAGTACAGACCTAGTAGGGTTACTGCTAGGTCAAAGTGTATTCATAGTTTTAGAGCTTTTTGGGCATAGTTCTAAATTTTTCTCCAGAATGTCTGGGTCAGTTAACAATTAAAAGAGTTTATTAGTGAACCTATTTTTCCTTACCCTCCCAGGATTTGCAATTTCTGTTTTTTAATTCAAAGACATTTTATTTTTCCAAATACATGTAATAAAAATTTTCAACATGTTCTCAGAATTTATAAGCTCCAAATTGTTCCTTTCCTCCCTTCCCTTTTCCTACTCAGACATGATAAGCAAATATATCTGGGCCATACAGGTATTACCATTTAAAGCACACTTCCATATTGGTCATTGTTATAAGAACACACTCATACAAAACAAAAACCCCAAATAAAATTGTAAATACCCTGATGTGAAAGATGAGTAACTTTGTTCTGTATCCATCCAACTCCAGCACTTCTGGAGGTGAATAGCATTGCCCTTCTTAAGTCCTTTAGAATTATCAGCATCTGTGATTTCTGATAAGTCTGAGGTGACCTCAGAGTTGTTTTATTTTGCATTTCTCTAGTCAATAGTGATTTAGAGCATTTTTAATATGACTATAGATAGCTTTGGTTTCTTCTTCTGAAAACTGCTTTGACTATTTGTCAATTGGAGAATATTCCTTTTTAAAAAAAATAAATTTGAATCAGCTCTGGAAGCATTTGATAAATGAAGCCATTGTCAGAGAAAACTTGCTGTAATTTTTAAAAATATTATTTCATTGTCTATTGTGAGAATTAAGAGTAATATACAATAACTCAAGTATTATATTTACAAGGTTTATTAAAATAAAAAAAAAACTATAGTTAAAAGGGAACTAATTCACTTAAACCAAGAGAAAGAGGAAGAGGGAGGAGTTACAGCAAACTTATAACCAGTCACTTAACCATACAAAGAAAAGAACATGAGGAAAGGGATGCTGGGAGATGCTAAAAGAATTCTGGGGAATGTAGTTGTGACAAGGAAATCACTTTAAAAGACTGATATATATTAATTTAAGGTCGCCAAGGAATTCAGCTATGTAATTCCTAAATGAAAACTCAAGTCAGTAGTCAAGCTTTTATGGAGTTTAATTACAAACAGGATGAAGAAAGGTATTAGAGATAGAGAGAGAGAGGGAGAAAGAAAGGGGAGAGAAGGGAATAGAGCTTAAATACCCCTTCTGTTAGGCTGGGCCAAAAGGCCCAAGCCCTTAGATAGCTGAGGCAAAGAAAGGAGATCAGTCCCTATTACTCACGTGACCAAAATGGAGAAACAGTCTCAGGGGCCTCCACCTCCAGCTTCCTTCAGAGCAGCTTCCTTCAGAGCCAGCACAACCTCTCAGAGCCAAAACCTCTCCAACCAACCCCCCTTCTCAGTCCTCAGACCCCTCTATCTTTAAGGAAACCATCCAAGTTCCCTCCCCTCAGTTCTCACATCTACCAATCACTATCCATGTCTTCCCTGTGCCAATGGTGGCTCTACCTTAACCCCGGACCTCCCAGAGGTCTGTGGCTTTGCACATGTCTGTTGAAGGTCATATTCTCAAATAACTAAATCTTGATCTATGCTGCAGCCCTTCCTAAATCCTGTTAGGACTGAGTAGGATGGAGATTGTATCAATTCTAAAATCAATCATGACTCAAAGAACTTCCTATTCTATGTTTAAGCATAGGTCAAAGCCCTTTCCATTGTTCAGCAAAAGGTTTCTATCCTAAAGTAATCTTAAGAAGGGAAGGAGAAGGAACCTCCCTTGCCAATGGGGTTCACATTCCAATGGTGAAAATTCCAACATTCACAAGTCTAAGAAATTTTAAGGTTTACATAGTTCAAAGGTTCAAGATTTTTCAACTAAATACTATGGTACCTTTAAGCAAAATGTAGTTTTCCTGATTAGCTGTTTTAAATTAATCTATTTTTGTATTTGCTTTGCCTTAGATCCTGATCACTATCCTTTCCCTTTTTACTTCTGCTAAATCATAATAGATTCTGCTTGAGCCATGTGCCTTCTAGGCCAGCCCTAGAAGGCTAACCCCAGTGTTAACCCCAGACTGCTCCTTCTGACTTCCTAGGTTGTCTTGAACTGAAAAAATGTCTCACCCCAAACTTTTGTTAGCCATTATGCTCCAGAATTTGATTTGACATTTTATTTTAAAGTTGTTTGGAGATGAATGTGGAGAGAGTTTGGCTGGGTTGCTGCCTCTCCTCTACCATTTTGGATCTACCAGATTCTTAAATGATCTCTAAGTAACTCCTTTCCAAATCAGTTTTAATAAGATTTTTTATGTTTTCTTCTATAATTTTTCAACCTCTCTTCTTTCTTCTAATATATTTATTGTCTTATGGTATCATTGAATTTATTGTCTATCTATGAAATTATTACTGGAATAAGATTTCTATTTCTACGTTGTGTTTTAAGCCATTTAATCACTTTTCCATTCCTGCCTCTCATTTAATCTTTTTTTTTACTCCTCCTCAGGCTTTGCTTATTTAGCTCAGTACCAAATAGTGCAAGTAATGAATCACAAGAAGAAATCATATATATTCATATTTGTTCTATTAAAATTATAATTATATAAAATATCACCTTTGGTTCTAATCCAATAGAAATATGTGATGCTAATTCAAATAATGATATCACTTCATGGAATATATTATACATACTAATTGGGACCTACATGTGGTTGTTACAGGATTATTTTCTTCTTGACTTATCTCTTAAACTATAGACTTTCCTAATCAAATTTGTCATTTATTTTTGATTACTGGTATTTTCAGTCTTAGTTTTTGCTTCTTGGTTTTGTGCTTAGGCTACTCTCCTCCAATGTTTGCTTTTTTTTTTTAACCCTTACCTTCCATCTTAGCATCAGTACTGTGTATTGGTTCCAAGGCAAAAGAGGGGTAAGGGCTAGGCAAGGGGGGTTAAGTGACTCACCCAGGGTCACACAGCTAGGAATTATCTAAGGCTAAATTTAAACTGCATAAATGGAGATTTTGAACCTTTGACTTCATTTCTCAGAAGTCCTTAGTATTTCCCCAAATTCCCTATAATCTCTCCTGCATCTTCACATTGGCAAGATCAAATTATTGGTATTTAACTGGCTGTAACTCTGCTCACTGTTTTTTTTTAAAAATGTAATCAGGCTGAGTTTAGGTACTTTCTTTTACTTTAGTTATTATTAATAAAACTTTTAAAATATAATACTTAGTATTGATTATTAATTTTAATCTTTACAGAACCCATGACCTCCAGTGTGTAGACCTGCCTTCCAATCCACTGAGCTCCTGAATTGCCCATTCCTCCAATACTTTTAGCTGGAGTAGTAAGGTTTATTTACTTCTCTCCCCTCTGCAGAATATATGCTAGTTCTAGTCTACATTGGATGATTCATATTAAGCCTCACTCTATGCCTCAACTCATGACTTCTTAGCCTCCAAAAGATCCACTGTAAACAGTGGCTTTTGCTGGTTTCTTTCTCTTTCTCTGTGCTCAGAACTCAATCAGTTGTTCCTGTACTCTGCTGCAGCCCAGTGGGATGCTGGGGATCACTTTCCTTGTGGTCTTTTTGCACACCCTTCCCAGAGCTGATATCTAAGTACTTGATTGGTCCTGATTAGTTGATTGGTTAGGCTCTACCTTCCTTTACAGTGGCCTTTGGAATATTATATGTTCCTATTTGTATTCTGATAAGCCATGACTGGGGTCAGGGTCCAGGCTCCAGTTTATTTCATCTTGCACTGGTTTGAATGATCCTTATTCAGATTATTGGCTAGCTTTGGGTCTCTTCATTACAGTTTTCACTTGCTTCCCTATGAAAACTCCCTTCACCCCATTTGCCACTTTTGTCTTTACCTATGTTTATGTTAGCTTCCCTAGGGGGATCCCCCTCTGCCCTTTTCTTCTTTCTGGTTATCTTTTTGTGTAGTTCTGGATTAGATGGAGATGTTCTCTTCTGGTTGTTTACTGGTTTCTTTATCATCAGTCTTTCCACGTTAGTTTCAGTTATTTCCTGAAATTTACATGGAAGGTCCAGGATTCTTGGTAATTTTTCTTGGTATTTTAACAAGAAATCTCTCAAATCAACTTTTAAAAGATCATTTCATTTGTTAAAGATGAGCAGAAACTTCAGGAAAGACCTTAGATCTTGAGACAAAGTCTACTCAGCTGGAAAAATGGAGCCTTTAGGACACCAAAGTGTGCAGCTAATGAGGCTGCCAATGGAAGAGAGATTAAGATGGAGCCAGGCTTATTGACCTAAGGGGTGGTGGCCACAGATGGATAAAACACCCTATCCTATAGATTCTCTTTTTAATTAATTAATCTTGTTTACCAAGGTACAATACAGTTTTTTTTTTCCCTAACAGAGACAAAGGAATTGAGTTCAAATACTGACTCAGAAGCTTACTATCTAAGTGACCTTGAGTGAGTCATTTAGCTTTCCTAAGACTAAATTTATCCATCAGTAAAATGAGAATTATTATCAATGGTCTCTGACATCCATCTAGCTCTAAATATATGTTGCTACTTGCTGAAGAACAATGAACTGTGAATGCCTTTTAAATTTTGATACTAAAGACAGCTAGTTGGTACAATGGCTAGAACTTCAAGCCTAGAATCAGGAAGACCATAGTTCAAATCTAAATTCAGATATCTACTAGTTCTGTGATGCTAGGCCATTGCCTTAGTTTCCTCATATGTAGAATGAGGATAATAATATCATCTATGTCCCAGGATTCTTGTGAGGAGTAAATGGGATGATAATCATAAACTGCATAGCATATTGTCTTACACATAGTAGTAGTTATTTAAATGTTAGCTATTATTCATAGTAGTTCTGCTGTTTTGGGGTAAGGGTGTTAATGAGGTTCAAATGAGAAGATGAATGTTAAGCAATTTGAAAATTTTAAAGCACTGAGTAAATGTCATTGTTATTATAATTATTATTAATAACAATATTATTATTACTATTAACCTCCAGTCTTCATTCTCTGAGCTTTCTACTACCCTCCTGCTAAGGTCAAGCAATATTTATAGAGCAATACAGTGTTTCTGCTGGCAAATATTTAACAGTGGAGTCCTGAGGGGGAATATATGCACTCTTTTAAATTCAATCTGGATTATTTACATTTTCTCTGTCACTTTTAAAGTCTAGGAATTCAATAAAACAATCCATCAAGCCCAGATTTGTTGTTATTGCTGATTCCTAATGTAAAAAATGCTCACACTTCAATATTTAATAATGGACTCTCCAAACCAATTGGAGCTGACTTCTACCCTGGATTTAACCCTACTTAGGAAAGCAGCATCAACTAGGTATCTTCCATTGGCAAATAAATAAGCATCCTTGAAAGCATGGATGAAAATGGCAGAGAAAGAAAATTAGCTCACTTATAGAGCACTAAGAACTATTTTCATGTAAGTATGATTAGCTAATGTGTTTGGGAAGATAGCTATCAAATGAATTGGAATGGAAAGTCCAAAGGGGCTCAATGAGTAATAGACTATGTTTCCTATGTTGTACCCATTCGTTGGTGAATATAGACACATGCATTGAATTACTTTAACTCAACTGGAGATTGTGTGCAGAGGTTACCTAGGTAATACTGTAGTTTTAGACTGGAAGAAGTGCCAGTTGTAGTTGGGAATTGCTCTTGCTTCAAAGAGAAACCAGTGAGTGAAGGCACAATGAACACTTCATTGCCTTTAGGCTTCAAGTCCCAGAGCATTCTACTACCTGGAGTTCACTGAGTTGAACAGTCAAGCAATAGAAAAAGAGGGACCAGTAACCATTCCCAAATCTAATGCCTTTTCTTGAGTTGCCCCACATTCCTGGAAAGTGGTCATTCCTTGCCTCTGTCTAGAACCCTACTCCATTTAAAAGTTATTCCTATACCACCACCTCTTAAAAGAGACTTTTCCTGATCTCCTAATTATTACTGCACCTCTAAACATTTTGAATTTTCTTCATATCTGTGTATACACGTTGTTTTTCCCTATTTGCATGGGACTTTGGGTTTCCCCTTGGAGGCCCCAAATTATAGAAGTGCTTCAGGTCAAACTGTAACCAGGAAAATTCCTTTGCTTCCTTGAATTCCTTTGTTAATGCTGAGGAAAGGGTGACCTTGGACACCAAAGAGTCATGATAAGAAAGAACCCTGAGAGAAATATTCCCCTTGAAAATTTTGCCTAGATTTTGAAATGAACACAGATTTATGCCCGGATGCCATCTTGCAATCTAGGATATATACTGGTCCCTAAGCTATGCCCAGCCAAACCCTGTGTCTTTTGGACATAAAACACTGCTCTGACCCTGTTCAGGTAACCAATTCCCCCTCCCCACAAACACACACACCCCTGCCTGAATTCATACCCTTCTCCTGTCATGTATTACTTGTTAAGATCCAGAATCCATCCACTTGAGGAGATAGTGTCAAGTCCTTGCATAATGTCTTCCCAGTCAAATTCAACGTGAATTCCAAATTAATAATTTTCTCTTCTTGTTTCTAAGCTAAGTTATGGAGTCTTGCATTCTTAGAAAGGATACCTATCCTGAACCCCAGGGGTTTATCTGGAGAGCCCTTGCAACATTAATACAAAGTATACTTTTTCTAACTCACTTAAAAAAAATCCTTACCTTTTGATTTAGAATCTGTACTGTATAGTGGTTGCAAAGAAGAGTGGTAGAGGATAGACAATGGGTTTTAAGTTAACTTTCCCAGGGTTACATAGCTAAAAAGTATCTTAGATTTCCAGTCTCTAAGTCTGGCTTTTAATACATTGAGTCACTTAGCTGCCACTTGCACATTTTAAAAAATTACTTATTAACTTATTTATTTATTAATTAACTTATTTACCTAAGTTACTAATTAACTTAATTTTTTGTTTGGTTACTAAAATTCTGAGATATCTTCCTCTCCTCACTAGATAAGGTATCATTAGACAAAAAATATGTATTTTTTTGTTTCTTTTTTTCAGTTCTTTCTCTGGAGGTGCACATTCACATGTTATTCTTCAAATATTATCTCTATAATGTAAATCTTGAAATCTCTCAGACTTGTGAATGTTAAAAAAATTTCCATATTGAGGAATCCTCCATTGGAACAAATTCCCTACTAGAAAACATTCCCCATTTTGATGTGAGAACTCGCCGGGATCAGAAATGGGAAGACCTCTACTCCACCTGTACTTAAGACTGCTTTAGTGGAGAAAACTCCTTGCTAAACAATGAAAGTACTTGGACCCATGCTTATAATAAGGCAAGGAGTTCTTTGAGCCATGCCTGTTTTTTAGAATTGATACAATGAGATGCTAGGCACCTAAAAGGGTCGGGCAAGTTTTCTCTTAATGAGATTAGTTGACTCAGCTGTGTTTTCACTGGTTCAGACTTACTGAGGAGATTAGTCAAGTTAGCAGGAATTCAGATGGGCAGTCCTTTGGAAAACGTCTACAGTGATTGGTAGATGTAAGGACTTAGGGGAGGTGACAGAGGAGAAAAACCCCTATATAAGAAAAAGCAGAATCTCTTGAGAAAACAATCCTTTTGGAGAAAGCTCTTATGAGGATCACTTGGGAAGAATCTCTTGAGAGAGGCTCTGGAGAAGGGAAGCTCTTGGAGGACAATCTCTAAGGAGGTCTGGCTGGAGCTCCTCTGAGGGGACTCTGTCCCTCTGGAGGCTCTGGAGAGAGGCCCTTTAAAACAGTCTCTGGCTGGATCTCTCTCTGGTGAAATCAACTGAGTTGGAGCTGGCCTGGTGTCCCTAGAATCCTTGCTTAGAGAGACCTTGTGGTGAGTGATAAAAGACTAACTGACTGATCTCTCTCTTAAGACTCAGATCTAGGCCATGTTGGCTTAAGGCCCTTCATACTTATTTCCTTTTTTTCTCTCTCTTTCTTTGATTACTCATTGTATTATTAATTAAATTCTCTATAAAACCCAGTTGACTTGGGCATATTGAATAATTGGGAATATTTCCCTGGCAACCACCTTATATTTGATTTAAAAACCAAAACACTGTAGTGAAACATATTTTCTGTGGTCACAATTTACTCACCCTCTCTTATATCTATCACAATTTACATCTTCCACTATTTTAATCACTACAGTTTAAGACCTCAACCATTATAATTATAACAATAACTATATTTAATGTTTTCTTTGTTCTACTCATTTTGCTTTTCCTATTTTCATGTAGGTCCTTCAGTGTTTTTTTTTAATTAACCTACTCAGTATTTCTTATGGCACAGTAATATTCCATTACAATCATATGTCACAAGTTGTTTGGTCATTCCCAATTGGTGGGCATCCCCTCAATTTCTATTTCTTTGCCACTACAATGGTAACTGCTATATTTTAGAACATAAAGCTTCTTTTCCTTTTTTCTTGATCACCTTGGGAAACAGACCAAGCTGTAGTAGTGCTGGATCTACAAAGTATATTCCTTGATATAGGGAATATAATGGTTTTAATCTAATAATTTCTAGTGCCTGGCACTTTGCCAAGAATAAAGAGTGGTCCAGTAGAAATACTGATGGATTCGGAATCGTGGGGCCTATGTACAAATACTAAGTCTTCCACTTACTCCCTGTGAGACTTGGGAGTCATTTCACTTCTTAATGGCGCTTATAATGGGTGATTCCCACTTGAGGAATTGCTCAAGCAGAAATGACCACTAATACTCAGGCTGTGATTTACATTGGAATACAGCTCAAGGACAATTGGGTATCACACGATACTTCTATTTGAATCTTACCTCTAGTACTTACTAGCAAAGTATCTTTTTTTTTTTAATTTGAAATTTTTTACTTAATTAATTTACTTAGAATATTTTTCCATGATTCCATGATTCATGTTCTTTTCTTCCCCTCCTCATAGCCAATGAGCAGTGTAAAAATTAAATTAGTGTCTAGTAATTAAAGTATTATATTTTATGAGGTTAATTAAGGATCATTAGAAATCAAGGAATAAATGAAATACAAAATAATAAAACCATGTGCCTAGGGCTGATTAGCCCATTCAAAGCTTACTTACTAAATCTTACAAATGTCGAGCAGAGAGAACCCATGGGAGGCAGAGAGTCAGTTAAATACTAATTGTGATCTCGCCCAGGTGGAGACTCAGGTGAAATTATAGGGAATTCTGGGAAATACCAAGGACTTCTGGGGATTGAAGTCTAGGGTTAAAATCTCCATTTTACAGCAGTTCCACTGGGTTTTACATGTGTCATTGATCAAGATCTATTTCCATATTATTAATATTTGCCACTAGGGTGATCATTTAGAGTCAACATCCCCAATCATATTCCCATCGACCCATGAGATCAAGCAGTTGTTTTTCTTCTGTGCTTCTACTCCCACAGTTCTTCCTCTGAATGTGGATAGCATCTTTCTCATAAGTCCCTCAGAATTCTTCTGGATCACTGCATTGCTGCCAGTAGAGAAGTCCATTGCATTTGATTGTACCACAGTATATCAGTCTCTATCTATAAGGTTCTCCTGGTTCTGCTCCTTTCACTCTTCATCAATTCCTGGAGGTCATTCCAGTTCCCATGGAATTCCTCCAGTTTATTATTCCTTTGAGCACAATAGTATTCCATCACTAGCAGATACCACAATTTGTTCAGTCATTTCCCAATTGAAGGGCATCCCTTCAGTTTCCAATTTTTGCTAGCAAAGTATCTTGTAGACTAATTACTTTAACCTTCCAAGCCTCAATGTCTTTACCTATAAAATGGAATCATACTAACTTTTTGATAGGATGACTTTGAAGAAAGCACTTTTCAAATTCAAAGGGATATTTATGTGAGAGTCATCATTTTTTTTTACTGGTTATTATGGAATGTGTTTATCAGGATGGGAAATTCTCAATGTGGAAACTCTACCAATGTACATCATCAACTATTCTGTATCTTATAGTATTAGATATTTTCTTGGGGCAATAAGATATTAAATGGACTTGACCAGGTTCACACAGCCCTTATGCATTAGAGGTAGGATTAAAATTAATCTTCCTAAATCTAAAGTCATCTTCTAATCATTAATACTTTCTTTCGTTTTAAAGAGCTATTAAAATTTTATGTGAGAAAGACATGGGAGTTTTGGTGGAATACAATTTAAATATATTTCAACAATATGACATGGCAGGAAAAAAACCAAAAACAAAATGAAACCAAATATTGTAGGTCAAAAGAAGAGGTAGAAAACAAACATGTATTAGATACTTACTATATAGCAGATACATTTACAAACATTATCTCATTTGATTCTCACCTCAATCCAATGAGATAGCTATTATTATTATCTCTATTTTAGTTGTGAAAAACTGAAGAAGACAAAGGCTAAAGTATCATAGTATAGTCCTATAGTCAGTAAAATAATCTGAAGTCACATTTGAATTTAGGATATACTGATCCGAAGCCCAATGCTGTGTCCACTGTGCCTTCTACTTGTACCTAATAAAGAGAATAACATGATCGGAAACATGGTGTCCAGAGGAAAGGGAGTTCTCTTATAGCCATTGGCAGATCTCCTCCAGACTGTTATTTTTTTTTTAATTTTTAAAGTCACGTTTTCAGAAAGAAATTAAAATGTTGGAGTATATCAAGAGGAATATGAGATAAATAAATAGGTCATTTATTAAGCACTCATTAGAGAAATAAAAATTTTTATGAAGATAGTCTCTACCCTCAGGGTTCTTAGGTTCTACTAAGAAAAGACTACATGTAAAGGGATGATGGAAAGGGTGTGGGGGTTGGTAGTGGAGTAGGAAAGGTACATACCAAGAAATCTGGTGGAGAAAGTGCCACAGAGACCTAAATCCAGGAAAAATAAAGTGCTCTGGGGTATGAGTTCCAGAGGTGTAGTTAAAGATAGATATGAGAATGATGATTGGAGTTGATCAGGATGGTGAATGTACATGAAAGTACATGTGGAATGGTGGAAGACTTAGAGAAGACTAAATGCTTGGAGAAGACTTGGAAGGAACATGATCCTTGTCTTCCAAGATATTAAAGTCCATTATTATATGAAAGGATTAGGTTCAAAGAAGCGAAATTTCTAATAACTGAATTTCAGCTCAAAGTGAGGGAAAGCTTTCTAATAAATAGAGCTGTCCAAAAGTGGTGCAGACTCTCTCCATCATCAGACGTCGCCAAGAAGAGATTGTTTCACCAACTGAGATGTTGTGTGTGTTGATCAGGGGTGGAGAGAAATTGTTGCTCACTAAGAGGTTGCATTAGATGATTCTTACAACTCTGAGATTCTGTATTTCCACATCATCTTGCCTTCCTCAATGAATCTTGCATTCCTAAAGTCTAGTATGTCAGGCCAAACCCAGAACAGGTTGTCCTTGGCTTTCATGTCTAACTAAAAGGAACGTTGTCTTCAAGTATAATCATTCCCTCACACACACAAAAAAAGGAAATATAAGATCATCTTGATCCTGTATTGAGAACTGTGTGCCCTCTAATTTGTAGGCTTAATATTTTGTTAGGAATACCTGCAGTCTGTGACTAACCCGTCTACATACTCATTATTACAGGAAGGGAAAAAGTTATGGTGTAATGTTTTCAAAAGCCTACATTTTGAGTGAATCTAAAATTGTTTCTTTTTTTTTTTTTAGTTAAGGGGCCATGGAAACAGTTTCTCTATTTCTAAATTACTTCAACTAACTATTACTACAGAGTTTTAGGAGAGGAAAGAGCATTAACCAAGGAAAAGGAGTTTCTCAAGACTTCCTTTGATCCTACCCTGCTCTATTTCCTTGGGAGCAATTTTAATGATATTGATCTCCCTCCATTTTTCATGTACTATACATATGCTTCCATATTACAACTTTCCACATCGTGCCTTTTGATACATCGAGGGTCAGCAAAAGAAATTAAATGGAAATTTGGGGGAGTTTTGTAGAAGTTGCAAATAGCATGTAAAGGACATAAAATGAAAAAAGTTAAAAAATCATTAATGCATATAAGGTACTGTAAATACCCCCATAAAAGAAAAATAAAGAAAAGCACACTTCTTCTCTGGTGTGAAGGGCCAAAAATTTTACATGGATTTTTCAGATTGTGGGAGCACTTCACTAGTAACCCCTGAAATGGGAAATTG
This sequence comes from Monodelphis domestica, assembly GCF_027887165.1. Taxonomy (NCBI): domain Eukaryota; kingdom Metazoa; phylum Chordata; class Mammalia; order Didelphimorphia; family Didelphidae; genus Monodelphis; species Monodelphis domestica. Next base: position 106,468,607 of record NC_077233.1, read on the forward strand.
ATTCTTGTATACCCTTCCCTCCCCTGCTTCCAGACTTGTCTTAAAAGAAACACCATTTTTTTCCCTTTCCCTTTCTATATTCCCAGTGTCTTGAATAAAGTGGACACTTACTACATCCTTGTACACAGTAGACATAAAATAAATGTTTGTGAATTGAATTAAATTATTGATTAAAATTGTATGTTTTACAGAAATATATTTAAATTGTAGCTACAAATTTTTCTGTGCTTTTTGAAAAAATCTGGGATGAAGGTGAGCCTAGATTTCTCAAGCATTTCAGAGAAAAGTCAGCAAAAAGACAGCAGAAAGACTCAAGAATCTCATGCAGTGAGTGGTATTTGTGCTGGCTTTTTAAAATTCCTTTATCCCCTTGAAAAGTGATTTCTACTGAATAAGTTGTGGTATGGGATTATAATGGAATACTATTGTGCCATAAGAAATGATGAACAAGACAATCATAAAAAAAAACTCTGGAAATATATGAAATGACAGTAAAGTGAGCAGAACCAGGAGAATGTTGTACACAGTAAAAGCAATAATATTCAATGATCAGCTGTGAATGAATTAACTATTATCAGCAAAACAAGGATCCAAGACAACTCCAAAGGACTCGTGACAAAAAAGGGTTACACACCACCACACCACAGAAGGAGCTAAAGGAATTTGAAAGCAGCTTGTAGTATATCATTCTTCCTTTTATTTCCTTCTTGAATTTTTTTCTCTAGTGTAAGTAATATCTTTTTTTTTACAACATAATGAATATGACAATATTTTTTATGATAACACATGTACAATTTTTATCATAATAACTGACATCTTGGGAAGAAGGGTGGGGGGAAAGAAGAGAATACAAATTAAAAAATGACAAAAATGATTATTATAATTTATCTCGATACATAAAAGCTGAAGATAATATGAAATAAAAAGAGAATGTGAATTAAAAAGACAAAAAAAATCCCCAGATTGACTTTTTATTTCTATTTAGTTATAAGAGTTCAGGAAAAGAGTCTCTTTTGTGTTTATTCTAGAAAATTCATAATATTATGTAATAACATAATAGCTATAACCTATCTTTAGTTAGGGGAATAGCACTTACTTTGGATTTAGTGTGGTCAAAGTGAATTGAATTTAGTCCTCTGAATTTATATTCAGAAAGAAAAACGTCATGTACCAACACCACTAGGACCATCATTTCCTATCTCCTGTCTTTACACCTGATACAAATGTTCTGTATTACAAAGAGTTCTAAATAAAATTTAAACTAAACAACGGAAGCTCATCAATGTTGATGAGCTTGCTTCCTAGCTATGTGACTTTGGACAAGTCACTTAGCCCCCAGAGCCCAGCCCTTAGCACATTTCTTCCTTGGAACCAATACACAGTATTGATTCTAAGATCAAAGATGAGGGTTTTAAAAAAAATAATAATTTCCAAAGAGGACAAGTCATATAAACATAATGTGTGTATAAATACATATATATGCATATGCATATATAAATTAGCTAATAATATAATTTATATAACGAATGACATATATTATATTTACAGAAAATGAGAAAATAATGCTAACCCGCACACTCCTTCCAAGAAAGGATATAATCTTTTGCTTCTTTTTCTTCTCCTTTCTCCTTCTCCTCTCCCCTTATCTTTTTTTCCCCTTTTTCCTAAAAAAGGGGCATGGTGCTTACTATGTCTAGCAACTTCCAAATTCCATCTTGCTAAAGAAAATATTATTTCTTTGCAGGCATGAAGAATTCTGCATTCTGAAAACTTTTTGGCCTTCAATTTTTTTCATTCTTGTATAATATATTTGATGATGTTTTCAGTGAGGTAGAAAGTCAACACAAATTTATTAAGAACCCACTGTGTATGAGGTACTGTACTAAACACTAAAGACCCAAAGAAAGTCAAAAGAGAGTTCCTGCCTTCAAGGAGCTGATACTCCTGGGAGAGATTACAAGCAAAAACAAAACAAAACAAAACAAAACAAAAAGACAAAACAAAAAAAAACATACTTCAAATTACACTATGAATTTATTAACTCTTTGTCTGGTGATGGATAACATGTTTCATTGGGGGTCCTTTGGAATTGTGGTCAGATATTGCATTGATCATTATGTTTCAATGTTATTTTTCTATTTTTCAGCTTATTTTCAATATCATCTGACTCTTCATGACACTTTTTTAGGATTTTCTAGGCAAAGATTCTGGAGTGGTCTGCCATTTCCTACTCTAGTTCATTTTACAGATGGAGAAACCAAGGCAAATAGGGTTAAGTGATTTGTCCAGAGGTTACAAAGCTAGGAAATATCTGATGCCACATTTGAACTTAGGAAGATGAGTCTTCCTGATTGCAATGTTGTCTTTACAACATTTTCATTATTGTAAAATTTGTTCTCATTCTGCTTTCTTTGAGACGCTTCATCTAATTCTTCCCAGGCTCTTCTACAAACATCTCTTTTGTCATTTCTTATATCACAATAGTATTTCATCACTTACGTATACCACAATTTGTTCAGTCATTCTTCAACTGATGGGCATCTCCTCAGATTCCAAATCTTTCTCACCACAAAAGAGCCACTATAAATATTTTTGCATTTATGGGTCCTTTCACCCTTTCTTTGGTTTCTTTGGGGGATAGACTCAGTAGAAAAATGACTATGTCACAGTTTAATAACTTTTTTTAGCATATTTCCAAACTACTTCCTAGAATGGTTGATCTAGTTCACAACTCCATGAACTGTGATTAATGAACTTGTTTTGTTAGAGGCCCTGGACCATTTGTCATTTTCCTTTTTGATGATATTTTTTAGAGGTAAGTTAATACTTCAGTCATTTCAATTTGTATTTCTCTAATTGCTAATGATATAAATACTTTTTTTTTCATTCTTAAAGTACTAACTCTAAGACTATAAGATGAAAAAGCATTGTCAGTCTGCATTTGTGGATAGTTTCTTCACTAGAACATCTCGACATCAATGAAATTCCAGATTTGGACCCCATTCTACCCATCCATCCATCCATCCATCCACCCACCCATCCATCCATCCTTCCATCCATCCACCCATCCATCTATCTAAAGTTACCACATCTTTAAATTGTCTTCATATTTCCAAACCAGTTGGTCTCTCCTCTCCCTAATGCTTCTACATTTGTATACACATACACACTTATCAAAACATTTTCTGAAGTTATTCTCCAGGTAAATGTCTTTTCAAATAAATCACAGTTTAGTTATTGTGACACTAATTGTTTTCTCACCCTCCCACCCAAGTTTTAAAACTTCCCTCTGCTGCATTTCAATGTGTTGATAAACTTATCCCAGTAATTTGAAATATGGCCTATCAGCCCCCAAAGACACAAGTCTCTCAGCAGTTTAACTCCAAACACAAACACACAAATTGTTCAGCAGCAGTCAATTATGCACCATGGCAACCTGCTGCTTTTAATTATCCTTCTCTCCACCATAACAGCTGTGAAACACCCAGGGACAAGCCAAATGTAATTTAAATACTGTGACGTGTTCCAGATGTGGAGGTATGCTGCCAGGTGTTTGTTTTTAATGTATAACTTGACATCTTACCCCATTAACCCATTTATTCCCTACCCACAAAAAGGTATTTTCAGGAGACTTTCAGAGTGTCATCCCATAGAGTCAGTTTTGTCTGTTCAGGGTCTTTTTTATTGGGCTTTTCCATCTTCCTGGGGCTTGAAATATTAATTATGGAAATATTTGCTACTGCTTTGAGAGGGAGCCATACCACATTTAAAGCTTAGTCACCTGCCAGACTTTACCAGAGACCCTGGAGCTGGGAGCTGAGCAACTTCCCCAGGGCTCCTCTGGCCAAACAATAGTGCCCTTTGTAGCCCTGCATTGCAAACAAAGAGATTCACTTTTCTGCTGATCCCTTGGTTACTGAAAGCTGGGATCTGCTTTGGGAATACAATGGAAAGGTTGGTGGGAGTGAAGTTTTTTTTAATGTGATTTTGGGAGAATTTCCCATTACCCAGAATGCAAAGAAGATGCCAGGATGGACATTTGCTTAATTTCATGTGTTTCCTTTCTCCTTAGTGTGGGACTTGGGCACCGCAAATCTGGTGATCATTGGAGGGAGTGGGGGTAAAACAACAAAAATCTAACACATCATTTAAAATGTTGCCTTTTTGTATGGAAACAAAAAAAAAATTCCTTTCAGATTCATTATAGTTAAAGATAGGGGACAAATGCCTTTTTAATGATTGAACTTGTATTTTTTAATGATTTGCCCCCATTTCCTTTCTTATAGGCACCAAGAGAACTGTATAAAATGCACTGAATTGACCTTAAGTGAGGAGTTAGTAAATTGTAATGATGGGACCTGGCATCAAGTTGTATTTGGGGCAGATGTGGGAAGGAGAGGACCAAGTGGTTTTTTTGGCCCAGACACTCCAGCTTTCTTTCAGTAGAGATCACTGTTCTGAATATGAAACTCATTACACAAACTTTGGATGACACCCCCATCAGTTGCCCTTGGAACTCCAGTGGAATAGAGGACAAACTCTGCCAGAGCTACATTCCATTCCCTCCATAATCCCTCTGTATAAGGAGTCTGACTGCTGAGGGCAAAGAGGGACATTAATGGGGATGATATAGACTTTAAACTGGCATTGACCTGGAATCTTAATGTCTTTTCCCAGGAACTTTTCCATTAGAAAATCAGGGAGGTAAAGTGGAAAGAACATGGGAATGAGAAACAGAAGAGCTGAGTTGGAGTTTCCGCTCTTCAATTTACTAGCCATGGATAGGTGACTGAATCTGCTAAGGCTTTATTCCCACAAGTACAAAATGGGGACAATAGGCATTCACAGAATATCCAAATAAAAAGTTAATTTTTGCTGACATCCAATCTAACTTGTACTGAACAGAAATCCTTTTAATGGTATAAACTTGACAATTTGTCATATGACTTCCTCTTAAAGACAACAAATGCTGTTAAACTTACTACTTTTCAAGGTGTCTTAAAGGGAACTTGGGAGGTCATTGGCCAGAAGAGAGAAGGGAATACAGTTTTCCGCAAGAAGAATAGCTACAGAAAATGCCTGGAGTTGAGAGATGAATTCTCTTGTTCATGGAACAGCCAGGAGGCAGTGTTGCAGGACTGAAGATAAGTATTGGAGAGGATAGTGTAAGGAGACGGGAAGTAGGAGGGAGTGAGGTTATGAAAGCCTTTAAATGCCAAACACAGCATTTTGAATTTGTTCTCGGATACAAGAAGAAGCTACTGGAGTGTATTGAGGGTGGGAGTTTGCCATGATTGCACTTTTGTCATAGGAAAATCACAATAGTGGCCAAATGGAGAATTACTGGTGATGACCCAAAAGGCAGTGAATGATTTTGGTCATGTCTGACCACGCTCTAGGAACTCCTATGTGTTTGTACCAGCTGCCTTCATAGCTATTGGAAAGCATCGTTCTCATCCACTCAGGCTGCCAGGGGAAGACGAAGACGTCAAGCCTGCCTACTGAGAAGTTTTCACTGGATTGTGGTTGCTGTGCATGCTTTAGCTTCTTGGAGTCACAAGTGAGAGTTGGGTGAAAGGTAGACACCAATGATGAATGAGTAGCCTGAAAAAGGCTTGGCAAACTCTCATACCAGAAGTATTCGTCCTCACTGAATACCCCATACACCTCCCAACAAAACAACAATTACTACAAAGAGTTTTTTCCATGCTTCAAAGAACTTGCAAAGCACTTTACATATATTAACTCATTTGGTACTCTCAACAATGCTATGAGATAGGTCCTGTTGTGTAAATTTTAAAAATTAATATCCAATACTCCAAGTATTATATTTAATAGTATTTATTAATATTTAACTTGAAGCAAAAGGAAAGTAAAAGGCTAGGGAAACAGAAAGAGCTCACCAGCCTCCCACTTGGAAAAGAGAGTGAGAGGAAGGAGCCACCACCACTATATACAAACAACTTAACAATATAAGCATGTACAGGAAAGGGAAAAGGGAGTTTTGGGACAAGGAAAGAATGCTGGGAGATGAAGCCCAAAGGATACAGAAATTTCCACCTACACAGTTATTAACCCTGTTTTAAATATGTTTGTACAGAAAAAATATGCAAAAACAAAAGTCCTTTATAAATTAAAGAAAATCCATGAAAATTCAATTTTTTTCTGAATAAAGTCTTTATTAAAAATGTTTAACATTTTGTAATTTGTCTGATGGGTTTATGGAACTTTTGAGTTTATACTAATGCCTAATTAAATGACTCTAAATATTTTCTGTAATAAATTTAGTTTGAAATTAAGCCACTTAATGCCCATAATAGCATATATATACATATACATATGTGCATAATTCTAAATTATTTCATGTATGAATAAATATATATGTATTTATAAATATGTATGTATTTGTTTATATATAATATAATTAATCCTCAAAATGTCCCTATTTAGCTTTTGAGACTTTAAACATTCCTGTGATTTTATTAGTAACCTTGTTTTCTTTCTTTTCCTTTTTTTTTAACTTTTACCTTCTGTCTTAGAATTAATACGTATATTGTTTTCATGGCAGAAGCATGGTAAAGGCTAGGCAATGAGGGTTAAGGGAACTGCCCAGATCATACAGCTAGGAAGTGTTTGAGGTCAAATTTGAACTCAGAACCTTTCATATCTAGGCAGTGCTCTCAATCTACTGAGCCATGTAGTTGCCCCCTTACTAGTAACCTCATATTCACTTTCAAGTTGGCACCCACACATATTAGAGGCTATAACCAATAGAGATAAAAATTAGAAGTACAGTTCATGCAAGTTCACTGAGAGGTTTGAGTTCTACTAGGTACTTCAGTGGTCTTATTCACCCTAAAGTTAGAAAGAGCACCCATGCATTCTGTGTGTATTTTTATTGTTTGCCCTTAAAACTCAAGTTTTGTGTTGCAATTATACCTCTAAAGCAGGGTCACCTGGTTGCTCTTATGATAATTGAGTGAATGTTGGAAGCAATAACCACCACTATTGCCCACCCCATAATCCTAGGTACTAATGATATGACTCCTTTCTTCCTCCCCTGGGGGGGGGGGTGAGATGTGCTTGGGATCAAGATGGGAAGGGGAAGTACCCAGCATAGATGGAAAGGGAAATCTCCCAATGTCGCTCTGCACTTTAGCTTGCCTTCTCATACCCAGAAGTCTATGTTCCCTACATCCAGATGGGAGAATGACACATGACACACAGGAGTGGCTGTATTTTTCTGCATTTAATTCCTTATAACAAAACATTAATTCTGATGATATGTATTTTCCTAACACAGTAACCATGAAAAATTCATAAAATGGAGTAAAAAAATAAAATTGGTAACACAAAAAACATTTCTTCTCATTAGCAAAAGATTTTTGCTTCTGATGGTCATGGGAACCTAACTCCTTATTTCCCATAGAAACAATGTATCAGGATTCATCTTTTTGACTCTTGTGCCATTTTCTAGGGACATTTCCTTTGGAAGGTTGAGGATTAACTGTATGTGTAAATGTAAAAATATATGTATATGTATATGCATATGCACATGTATGCATGTACACACACACACAAATATATATATTCCTCAGAAAATCTTTTACTAGTCACTAAACTGTGATAATAAATATTTGGAATTTCTTTCTCAGAAGATCATTATACTCAATGCACAACTCATTAATTTGCATAACACCAGTTTCCTCAAAAACAGCATGTAATACAATTGCAATTATATCACTCAATCCCATCAGACAACATGAACACAAAATTTTGAACACAAGCAATGCTCAACAACAGATGTGAATATTCATAAAATTCCCTTAAGTTGAATATTTGTCTAAATTTTTCAGGAAAATAAGTCAAAACCAAAAAACTTTAATTCATTAATTCAGTCATTCATTAATTAAATAAACTGATTACATGTCTCATATGTCTATTGCTTCTTGTTAGATGCTCTGTAGGATATTAAGAGGAAAACGTTATAGTTTGCATCTTTAATAAATTTAGAATTTAATTTGGGAAATGAGATCCAAATTAAATAAGTGTGATGAGTAGGCTGTTGTGGTACATGGAATAAGAGCTTCATTTAAATGAATCAAATTATTTATAAATTTCTACTATATGCAAAACTATATGCTAAGTTACTTGTGGTATGACTTAACATGTCCAAAGCAAAAATTATTGTATCCATGTTCCTCAACATATGCCTCATCAAAATTTCCCTAATTATCAAAGTCATTGCTATCCTTATAATCACTTGAGTCATAAATTAGAATCATCTTTGACTCCTCATTCCCTCTTCTTAAATCCATTGCAAATTTTGTTGACTTTACCTGTACAACATCTTTTGCAGTCTTCTTTCTATTTATATGGTCCCCATTCTACCATAGTTCTTTGTTACTTTTTATTTGGAGAACTGTAAGAACTTCTTTACTGCCCTTTCTTTCTCCATTTGCCTCCCTTTCCAATACTTTCTTATAACAACAGCCTAGTTAATATTTCTAGGTCAAATGTCTGGCCATTTCACTTCCCTTCTCAAAAACCCTGAGTTCTTTCCCCTACAATAAAAATGCAGACACTGACATTTAAAAGACTCCACAGATTCCTCCTACCTATCATTAAACCTTGCTTCACATTCATCCATTTCATGCATTTATTTCAGTCTAAATGAACATGAGATTGAACTGCTTAGGAGAAAAAGGAGGCATTAGGGAAATTCCACTTTTGCCTTAATGGCTTCTTTCTGAAACAAAAGGAGATATTTTGAACTATATTCTTCAAAGAGTTTATATAGTTGTGGTTCATAGACCTACTTGTAAAAAAGAATATTTAGCATCATTTTTTGTAGTGGCAAAGAATTGGAAAATGAGCAATTTGGGGATGGATGAACATGTATATGGTTGTAATGAAACACTATTGGGCCATAAGAAACGAGGAACAAAAGTTCAGAAAGAACCTGGAAAGACATATAAACTGAAGCAAAGTGAAGTGAGCAGAACCAAGAGAAGAGAACCAGGTAACAGAAATATTGCACATTGATCAATGTTGAAGGACTAAACTATTATCAGCAAAACAAGGTTCCAAGATAACCCAAGGAACTTAATAAAAAAAAAAAAAAACCTATCTATATCCATTGAAGGAACTGTTAGAATCTTTTTGTAGATCAAAGTATGCTATCTTTTATTTTATTTCTTTCATGAGTTTCTTGTTGCATGTGTCAAAATTTGTTTCTACACATAAATAAAAAAATAAAGTTTAATAAAAATAAAAAATTAAAAATAATAAAAAATATTTAATAAAATTAAACACTATTTCAACAAGCTTTTTGTTGGTTTGTATTTTTTAGTGAACTGGGTATGCAAGGTATCCTAAAAGTTTTAGTGCATTTTTAAACTTAAATGGTTTTAAATAGTTTATAATGTAAATAATTTACAACTGTTCTAAGAATTTTGGGATTCCCTGTACTATTTCAGAGGAGGCAATTGAAAGAAAAATATTCCTAGAAGAGAGAGAAAGAGAAAGAGAGAGAGAGAGAGAGAGAGAGAGAGAGAGAGAGAGAGAGAGAGAGAGAGAGAGAGAGAGACAGAAACATTTTTTATTATAATGTTCTAATGAATAAAGAAATATATAGCAAAGATTTATCTAGGTAATGTGACAAGTATGATAACAGAGGATGAGTAGAAATGGATAAACAATCCTTCCCCCTATCCTTCTCCATCACTACCATATATTCATTACAACTTAAGACTTTAGTGCAAATAGCAACAGACAAAAATAATATTGTCAGTATCTTTCCAGAGTAGCTTTCCATACCAGGTCTCCATGTTGTTCCTGAAACTCATCATAAATATACAGCAAAAAATACATATACATAGTATGATAATAAGATTATCTCATCTCTGAATTGAATGTTTGCCAATTTCTTCCTGAAAATATGGGTGAACTTTTAAAATAAATTTTTAAAAATCTATTTATATTATTTTTCTATTAGATTAATTATATCCAAAGAGGGTTATACTTTTCACTATACTCAAATATCTGTGTCTAATATTAGTGAAATGTGTAGGACTATATATCATATATATTTATTATATATATGATACATATATGCAATAAATTTAAGGGACTATATTTCTTTTTATAGGAATTCTTATAGGTTCTGATTTTTAAAAAAATTATAGGAAAAAAGATGATAGCAATATTAATTTTATTTACATATTGACTCATTCATCTAACAATTGAAGGATATTAGTATATTATATATATTGGCTCTCCCAGGGAAATTACTATAATTCTTTGACATGCAGAAGTGGATGCGAAGTGTGAATACTTAAGTCCTAATACTACTTGATTCACCTTTTTTAGGGCACAAGTTTATGTGTCTATTATATAAAATTAAGGTAAAAATCCTTGCATTAGCAACATCATACGTCTATTTGTGTGGAATTCAAATAAACTAATGTGTATAAAAATGCTTTGGAATATAAGTGTTATTGCTAACTAAGCTATATAAATGGGAGCAATTATTAGTCCCAGAGAATCTATGGCTGATTAATAACAGAGTCTGGTTTATTTTATTTTTTTACATTTTGTTTTGGTATCCCCAGCATGTGGCCTTGTACATAATAGCCACTTAATAAATGCATATTGCTTTGCATTAAGTTGGTTGTAATAATAATATTTAACATTTACATATTTATGTAACAGACCTAACAAGTACCAAAATAGGAAGCAGGGAACTAAATTGCTTTAGGATGCAAATTTCCCCCCACTCCATCCAATGTTCAGTATCAAGGAGAGATATGTGACTACAATATATTTATTACATAGAGGAAGAGACATGCATTGAGGAAGAAAGGAGTCATCTCACTTTTGTTAAATGGGCCATTTTGAAACCAAGAAATAGGAGGAATATCTTCTAAACCCAAATCTGTCACACCCACCTAGCTAGTGTAATTTTCTTTGGTCCACTTCCAAATCAGCAATCAATCAGCAGGACATTGGCTGATATGAAAGAAAACTCCCTTCTCTAGAAACAGACTTCTTTTGGTCGGAAAGAGATCTTAACAATTCTGAATTATTTTCATTTATCACCAGACAACAAAATAATCATATTTAAATTAAAACAGCTATATCCTCCTAAATCTGGTTTTTGATATTAAAAAAATACATTTATTTTAGAAAAAGGAACATGAAAGGGAGAAAAAAATCTCATGACATTGCACTGCTCACCACATCATAAAAAGAGAACTTGGAAGTAGTCTTTCTATGCCGTTCAGTTAATGTCTAACTGTATAAATTCCTTATCATTACAAGAGTGGAGTATGGTTATATGACTATAAAAGCCTATTTAGTCAAGGTTAGAAAACTATTGACTGACTTTAGATCATAAAGTTTTTGTTTAAGACATCTTCATGGCTGCAGAATAAAAAATATGGTACTAGCAGCCTATTCATATGAATTTTCTAAGTCTAATAGTAAAAAAAAAATGGAACCATTTATGACTAATGGCAACCTTAATTAGTTAGAGAGGTAAGAGGTAGCAGGAGACAATAGATAATAGTTCTGCATTTGGAGACTGAATAAGTGAATTCAAACCCTGGCTCTGCCACATATATTTGTAATTGGGAAGATCATTTCCTGTCTTAGGACAGACATATGCTGAAGCTAATTCATGAGAGTTGATTGTTAAGTTTTTGGTCTGAGGATTAACACATCAGAAATCAAATGTTACAAATCAGGATTTGATGTATGATTTTGTGGATTGTCTTGACTTAGGAAAATAATAGGGAACATGCTAAAAATGCAGACCAAACTTAGAAGTCTTACAATGCCAACTGTCATTTTATTTTTGATTCTGAAGGAAATAAGCAGATCCTGGAGTTTAATAAGAAGAGGGATGTCAAGGACTTCCAGTCAAGATGGCGGCTAAGAGAAAGCTAAAGTTCAGATCTCCTGAAACCCTTCCCAACCGATCTCAAACTATAAGCTCCTAAGGCGCCGAAATTCAAAACGATCAACAGCATAGACCCTGGGAATCCTCCTCCTGGAACTGGACCTGGATCAAAAGGTACGGCCCCCCTCAAAAGCCAGAACCTGAGATCACTTGGACCTAAGGGGTAGGAGCGCAGAGTCCAATGCTCCGAGAAGCCGCGGCCCCTCCCCCACAGAGAGTAGGGTCCTCTGAAACAACAGCAATCCTCAGGGCCAAAAAACAGCCTGATGACCAGCTATTCTGAAGGCAACTTCCAGAAAGCAACCCAAGCCAGTCTAGTCGAGGGGGCACCTTAGCAGCAGGGAAACCGAGAGAGCCGGGGGAGAGTATGGCCCCCTGGTCTGACCCTTCCATTCCAGTTCCAGTGAAAGTCATTGCCCTAAGGCATACTCAGTTTAATCTGGGGAAAGCTCATAGAACAGACAATCTGCCCAGGACTAAAGCCTCTGAACACCAGACAGAGATAAGAAAAGCTAATCCTCCCCATTCAAAGATGGCAAACTCCACAGAAGCACAGAAGCCCCAAAATCCCAAGAAAAATAAGAAGAAAGAGGTGACTTTGGACACATTCTACGGAGCCAAAATACAAAATACAGAGGAGATAGAAGACCATACCAAGAAACTGCTCCGAAACCTTCCAAAGGAAATAGAAACTCTCCACAAACCCATGAAGAATTTGAATCAGAAATGACCAAAAAGATGGAAGCCTTCTGGGAGGAAAAGTGGGAAATAATGCAAAAGAAATTCACGCATCTACAAAACCGATATGACCAAACTGAAAAGGAAAACCAGGCTTTAAAGGCCAGAATCAGGCAACTGGAAGACAACGATCGTGTAAAAGAGCAAGAATTAATAAAGCAAAGCCAAAATACCAAGAAATTAGAAGAGAACATAAAATATCTCACCAACACAGTGACAGATCTGGAAAATAGAGGGAGAAGAGATAATTTAAGAATAATTGGACTTCCAAAAAAGCCAGAAATGAACACCAAACTCGACATCGTGATACAAGATATAATCAAAGAAAATTGCCCAGAGATTCTAGAACAAGGGGGTAATACAGCCACTGACAGAGCTCACAGAACACCTTCTACACTAAACCCCCAAAAGACAACTCCCAGGAATGTAATTGCCAAATTCCAAAGCTCTCAAACAAAAGAAAAAATCCTACAGGAAGCCAGAAAAAGACAATTTAGATATAAAGGAATGCCAATCAGGGTCACACAAGACCTTGCAAGTTCTACTCTGAATGATCATAAGGCATGGAACATGATCTTCAGAAAGGCAAGAGAGCTGGGTCTTCAACCAAGAATCAGCTACCCAGCAAAACTGACTATATACTTCCAAGGGAAAGTATGGGCATTCAACAAAATAGAAGATTTCCAACTTTTTGAAAAGAAAAGACCAGAGCTCTGTGGAAAGTTTGATATTGAAAAACAAAGAGCAAGGAATACCTGAAAAGGTAAATATTAAGGAAAGGGGAAAGGAGAAAACTGTTATCTTCTTCTTTTACTCAAACTCTCTTCTATGAGGACTACATTTATATCAATCTATGTATACTAACATGTAGGGAAAATGTAATGTATGAATAGGGGGTAAAGAAAGACCAAATAGAATAATCTTTCTCACACAAAGATTCACATGGGAAGGGGAGAGGAAAAAAACTCCTATAAGAAGGAGAGGAAAAGAGGGTTTTTTTACTTAAACCTTAATCTCAGGGAAATCAACTCTGAGAGGGAAAAACATCCAGACCCATTGGCATCTTGAATACTATCTTACACAACAAGGGTAGGGAGAAGTGAAAACCAAGGGAGAGAGGGGGAGAGGGAAATAAAAAAGGGAGGGAAAGAGAGGGGGGAGGGGGAGGGAACAAAAAGGGAGGGACTAAAAAGGGAAACATCAAGGGAGGGGACAAGGGGGACTGATTCAAAGTAAATCACTGGACTAAAAGGTAGAGCCAAAGAAGAAAATGTTAGATTTAGGGAAGGATATCAAAATGCCAGGGAGTCCACAAATGACAATCATAACTTTGAACGTGAATGGGATGAACTCACCCATAAAACGTAGATGAATAGCAGAATGGATTAGAATCCAAAACCCTACCATATGTTGTCTTCAAGAAACACACATGAGGCGGGTTGACACCCACAAGGTCAGAATTAAAGGATGTAGTAAGACCTCCTGGGCCTCAACTGACAGAAAGAAGGCAGGAGTGGTAATCATGATATCTGATAAAGTCAAAGCAAAAATAGACCTGATCAAAAGGGATAGGGAAGGTAATTACATTTTGTTAAAAGGGACTTTAGAAAATGAGGAAATATCATTAATCAACATGTATGCACCAAATAATTTAGGACCCAAATTTCTAATGGAGAAACTAGGAGAATTGAAGGAAGAAATAGACAGTAAAACCATATTAGTGGGAGACTTAAACCAACCATTATCCAATTTAGATAAATCAAATCAAAAAATAAATAAGAAAGAGGTAAAAGAAGTGAATGGAATCTTAGAAAAATTAGAATTAATAGACATATGGAGAAAAATAAATAGGGATAAAAAGTAATACACCTTCTTCTCAGCACCACATGGCACATTCACAAAAACTGACCATACATTAGGTCACAGAAACATAGCACACAAATGCAGAAAAGCAGAAATAATGAGTGCAGCCTTCTCAGATCACAAGGCAATAAAAATAATGATTAGTAATGGTACATGGAAAACCAAATCTAAAACCAATTGGAAATTAAACAATATGATACTCCAAAATCGTTTAGTTAAAGAAGAAATCATAGAGACAATTAATAATTTCATTGAGGAAAATGACAATGGCGAGACATCCTTTCAAACATTTTGGGATGCAGCCAAAGAGGTAATCAGAGGTAAATTCATATCCCTGAATGCTTATATTAAGAAACTAGGGAGAGCAGAGATCAATCAATTGGAAATGCAAATGAAAAAACTCGAAAGCGATCAAATTAAAACCCCCCAGCAGAATACCAAACTAGAAATCCTAAAAATTAAGGGAGAAATTAATAAAATTGAAAATGATAGAACTATTGATTTAATAAATAAGACAAGAAGCTGGTACTTTGAAAAAACAAACAAAATAGACAAAGTACTGGTCAATCTAATTAAAAAAGGAAGGAAGAAAAGCAAATTAACAACATTAAAGATGAAAAGGGGGACAGCACCTCCGATGAAGAGGAAAATAAGGCAATCATTAAAAATTACTTTGCCCAGTTATATGGAAATAAATACACCAATTTAGGGGATATGGATGAATACATACAAAAATACAAACTGCCTAGACTAACAGAAGAGGAAATAGAATTCTTAAATAATCCCATATCAGAAATTGAAATCCAACAAGCCATCAAAGAACTTCCTAAGAAAAAATCCCCAGGGCCTGATAGATTCACCAGTGAATTCTATCAAACATTCAGAGAACAGTTAATCCCAATACTATACAAACTATTTGACATAATAAGCAAAGAGGGAGTTCTACCAAACTCCTTTTATGACACAAACATGGTACTGATTCCAAAACCAGTCAGGTCAAAAACAGAGAAAGAAAACTATAGACCAATCTCCCTAATGAATTTAGATGCAAAAATCTTAAATAGGATACTAGCAAAAAGACTCTAGCAAGTGATCAGAAGGATCATTCACCATGATCAAGTAGGATTTATACCAGGGATGCAGGGCTGGTTCCATATTAGGAAAACCATCCACATAATTGACCACATCAACAAACAAACCAACAAGAATCACATGATTATCTCAATAGATGCAGAAAAAGCCTTTGATAAAATACAACACCCATTCCTATTAAAAACACTAGAAAGCATAGGAATAGAAGGGTCGTTCCTAAAAATAATAAAAAGTATATATCTAAAACCATCAGCTAATATCATCTGCAATGGGGATAAACTAGATGCATTCCCAATAAGATCAGGAGTGAAACAAGGATGCCCATTATCACCTCTACTATTTGACATTGTATTAGAAACACTAGCAGTAGCAATTAGAGAAGAAAAAGAAATTGAAGGCATCAAAATAGGCAAGGAGGAGACCAACTTATCACTCTTTACAGATGACATGATGGTCTACTTAAAGAATCCTAGAGACTCAACCGAAAAGCTAATTGAAATAATCAACAACTTTAGCAAAGTTGCAGGATACAAAATAAACCCACATAAATCATCAGCTTTTCTATATATCTCCAACACAGCTCAGCAGCAAGAACTAGAAAGAGAAATCCCATTCAAAATCACCTTAGACAAAATAAAATACCTAGGAATCTACCTCCTGAGACAAACACAGGAACTATATGAACACAACTACAAAACACTCGCCACACAACTAAAACTAGACTTGAGCAAATGGAAAAAACATTAACAGCTCATGGATAGGACGAGCCAATATAATAAAAATGACCATCCTACCCAAACTTATTCATCTATTTAGTGCCATACCCATTGAACTACCAAAATACTTCTTCACTGATTTAGATAAAACCATAACAAAGTTCATTTGGAAGAACAAAAGATCAAGGATGTCTAGGGAAATAAGGAAAAAAAATATATGATGGGGGCCTTACAATCCCTGACCTAAAACTATATTACAAAGCAGCAGTCATCAAAACAATTTGGTACTGGCTAAGAAACAGAAAGGAAGATCAGTGGAATAGACTGGGGGAAAGCGACCTCAGTAAGACAGTATACGATAAACCCAAAGATCCCAGCTTTCGGGACAAAAATCCACTATTCGATAAAAACTGCTGGGAAAATTGGAAGACAGTGTGGGAGAGATTAGGAATAGATCAACACCTCACACCCTACACCAAGATAAATTCAAAATGGGTGAATGACTTAAACATAAAGAAGGAAACCATAAGTAAATTGGGTAAACACAGAATAGTATACATGTCAGACCTTTGGGAGGGGAAAGGCTTTAAAACCAAGCAAGATATAGAAAGAATCACAAAATGTAAAATAAATAATTTTGACTACATCAAACTAAAAAGCTTTTGCACAAACAAAACCAATGTAACTAAAATCAGAAGGGAAACAACAAATTGGGAAAAAATCTTCATAGAAACCTCTGACAAAGGTTTAATTACTCAAATTTATAAAGAGCTAAATCAACTGTACAAAAAATCAAGCCATTCTCCAATTGATAAATGGGCAAGGGACATGGATAGGCAGTTTTCAGATAAAGAAATCAAAACTATTAATAAGCACATGAAAAAGTGCTCCACATCTCTTATAATCAGAGAGATGCAAATCAAAACAACCCTGAGGTATCACCTCACACCTAGCAGATTGGCTAACATAACAGCAAAGGTAAGTAATGAATGCTGGAGGGGATGTGGCAAAGTAGGGACATTAATTCATTGCTGGTGGAGTTGTGAACTGATCCAACCATTCTGCAGGGCAATTTGGAACTATGCCCAAAGGGTGACAAAAGAATATCTACCCTTTGATCCAGCCATAGCACTGCTGGGTCTGTACCCCAAAGAGATAATGGACAAAAAGACTTGTACAAAAATATTCATAGCTGCGCTCTTTGTGGTGGCCAAAAACTGGAGAACGAGGGGATGCCCATCAATTGGGGAATGGCTGAGCAAATTGTAGTATATGTTGGTGATGGAATACTATTGTGCTAAAAGGAATAATAAAATGGAGGAGTTCCATGGAGACTGGAAAAACCTCCAGGAAGTGATGCAGAGCAAGAGGAGCAGAACCAGGAGAACATTGTACAGAGAGACTAATACACTGTGGTATAATCGAACGTAATGGACTTCTCCATAAATGGTGGTGTAATGTTCCTGAACAATTTGCAGGGATCTAGGAGAAAAAACACTATTCATAAGCAAAGGATAAACTATGGGAATACAAACACCGAGGAAAAGCAACTGTCTGAATACAGAGGTTGAGGGGACATGACAGAGGAGAGACTCTAAATGAACACTCTAATGCAAATATTATCAACATAGCAATTGGTTCAAATCAAGAAAACATGTAATGCCCAGTGGATTTACATGCCGGCTATGGGGGGTGGGAGAGAGAAAAAGAAAATGATCTATGTCTTTAATGAATAATGCTTGGAAATGATCAAATAAAATATAATTTAAAAAAAAAAAGAAGAGGGATGTCATGATCAGAACTCTGCATTAGGAAAATCACTTTCATGACTGAGTGTAGGAAGCATTGGAGTGGGAAGAGACTTGAAGCAAGATCTACCAGCAGGCTATTTCAATAGTTCTCATGTGAGATAATGAATATCTATACAGGAGTGGTGTCAGGGTCAGAAAAGAGAATTGGCATATTAAAGAGATGTTGCAAAGGTAAAATCCAGAGGATTTAGTAACAGTTTGCCTATGGTAGATGAGAGATAATAAATGAGGAGTTGAGAATATCTGCTAGATTGCAATCCAGGAGGATGGTGTTGTCCTCTATAATATGAGAGAAGGTGTGGTGGGTAGCTTTAGGGGGAAGATAATAAAGATATGAATTCTGTTTTGGTCATATTTCATTAAGATGTCTATTGCACATCCAGTGTGAGATGTCTGAAAGGCAGTTGAATACAAGATTCAGAGATTAGCTGAGAGGTTAGGGAAAGACAGGTATATTTGAGAATTATCAGCATGGTCATGGTAATTAAATCCATGGCAGCTGATGAGATCACCACGTGAAGTAGTACAGATGGAAAAGAAAAAAAATGGCTCAGGACAGATCCATTAGGGATACCTATGTTTAGAAGGCATAATCTAAATAAGGATCCTGCAATGGAGACAGAGAAGAAGTGGTCCTTTAGGTAGGAGGAGAACCTGGAGAGAGAAATGTTCCCAAGTAGACATCAGTACAGAGAATAGAGTCTTAAGGGGGAGAGGATATTTAACAATGTCAGACTGCAGAGACCCTTTGATTTGGACTCCTGGTCATTTCTTTTAACTCTGTTCAATAGAACAACCTTATATGCAACTACAACCAAGCATACTTTTAGATCAAATTCTTTTTTCAATTTCCAGAGTTTTAAAATGCAACTCTATGTGTGTATATCTATATGTTTACATGGGCACAGGAATATTTTATTATGCCGGGGTCCTACGGAAAGCATTGGCCTCTCTACCAAATTTCTTTGTATTTATTTTGTATAAATTCTTTACATCATTACTTATGAGCATATTGGGTCCTCCAATAGAGTATAAACTCCTTGAGGAAAGAGACTAAATAAATTTTTTGTCTTTGTATCCATAGCATCATGTACATAGTAGACATTTGCTGATTGGTTGACAGAATAGCCAATATTTCAGTTTTAGGATCAAATATCTTGTTATGTCACACATATGTTTGTATGTCTAGGTATACATGCATGATGGGACAGGGTATATGTATACATGTACATATGGGGTATATAAGAAATTCAGCCAGGACTATAGCCTGTGGTATGAGGATTTGTCAAGCCCTTTTCAAGGCTAGTTGCTCATTCATGCTGGTGTCAACCTTTTCTTCATCTCTCAGCTGTGGCTCCAAGGAGCCATAGCTACTCCCTGGTAAAACCATCTCAACAGGTTGAATCCACAGGCTCAAATCCATTGTTAAGTTAAGGAGACGCCAAACCCAAACAAACAAACAAACAAACAAGACCTTCCCAGGCAAAATGGGCAAAGAAAAACAATTTGTCCCAATAGTCATGAAGGTGTCTAACGTGGCATCATGGGGCATTGAGCACTTGGTCAGACATCAAAGATGCCAAGATCATCCAATGCATCCTGGACCATACTAGGCATCCTGACTTTGTCTTGCATGGGACTTCACTGAATCTGAAAGAGAGCATGAGTTACTTTGTGCAACTCTGCCTCCTTTAAATCCAATGTATGCACAAGTCAAGACTTCACCAAGTAATGCCATTGATCCCCTTCAAGATGAAGAACAGCAACATACGTGCATATGGATATACCATATATGTGGTATTCTTTGTTGCGTATTAAACTTTTAAAATATTTACTTCAGAATAGAGATCTTCAAAGGATAGTTCAATGGAAAATATTTACAAAGATCACATTGGGAAAAAATGCTAACTTTTCCTTAAAGGTAGACTGTGTCCATGGAATAAATAGAACAATGTAGATATGAGAATTGTGAGAACTGGGTATTTCTAGTAACTGAATTCTCTCTATTTTCCAAAGAAAATTATCATTTCTAGCCTTTGAAACCACATGCACATGCTAAATTTAAGACCTGAAGCTAATTTGACAAAGATAACATCTGTTTGAGTTAAGCTTCATCATTTTCATGTCATCCAGTAGTAAAGAGTTCAATAAGTCCCTCAAGCCAAGAGGTGTCAGTTTGATGCCATTAAAAACCACAAACACCTCACAAATACCTTACTACATTCCTGAATTGAGGTTACTCATTATTTATGGAGGATCTTCTTTGTGAATGTCTTTGTTTTGCACCAAACCAGGGTCTGTAATATAGAAACAGATTTAGCTCTAGAATTTCTTCTCTGTTGGTTTTGTGTGTTTTCATACCACATCTTTGCTAAGATTTTCATTCCAATATCTTGGTAATGACAAGGTTACATAGAATGAGCCAAACATCAAAACATGGCCAATATGTGATAAAGTATCTCAGATTTTCAGCTTTATCTAATTTCAAGTGGGAATTTTCAGTGCTGGATTCTGGGTTCTGTTCTTGATGTTCAGAGACAAAAATTCATTTTGGCAGGGAAAAAGTCTTATAATGGATGTAATAAGGGGCCCAGATAGGATTTCAGCAAAATTGAAGGCTGGGAAAAGTGAAAAGATAGCATCATTTAAATGTAAAAAGGAGAACTTCCAGTTCAAAATAAGTATTTCACATCATAGAAAGTGTCTGAAATATGAATAGTTCTATTGAAAATTAAAAGATAAATGAAAGAGTATTTCTAGCTCACAGAATGCAGTCATACTTCTGTCCCTAGTCCTTCATTTACCTGAGACTTCAAAAAGAGGCTGGGAAGTAAAACTGAGGATATCAGGACTGATAAGCCAAGAAAAGTGTTTCTACCTGAGGGAACTGACCCTAAATTAAGAAGTTTGTGAAACAACAGATGCTAGACTTCTCTCACATTCTGCATTGAGGTGGCATGCCTAGAGCTGAGGCTCTGAGAAATTTAAAGATGAAAATTTTTTTGGAATCTTAGAAAGTTTATTGCTTTAGATGAAAGAGCACATTTGAACCCTAGCCATAAAGATCACTATAATACTAAAGGAATAGATGCCCATCTGATCCAGTGAATAATGGTGGTGAAAGCCTACAGTTGTCTATGAAAGAGTAAGCCTAGGGAGTCCAACAAAGGTGCCACATCTTAAGAAGAACTGAAACCAGCATCACCTGTCTTGGGAAAGAGCAGTCTATCTCCCACTGTCCAGTAACATCTACTTTAATGGCTTTGTGATCTGCTTGATTTAGATCTACAGTGGATTGAACTCTTCCTCCAAGACCCAGTGCATTGTACTACCAACTCCAGCTGAGCTGTGCATCCAGCAGAGATTCTGTGCTCTGTAAGGAGCCAGACAGAGTGAGCTACAGGAATTTTTGTCATGAGACCCCTGAAGAAGGAAAGGAAATCAGGGTTCCACAATTCCAAATTTGTAAGCTTTTTTTGTTGTGTGTTATCTATACATAAGTATCACTAATATTATACTTCGAATTAATAACACTCTAGGCTTAAACCTTGCTTTCTTGATTCCTAGTTCTTTTTCTTGTATCACATTGATGATTTAAAAAATCAAAGATTGCTTTGAATTGCTAGCTGATCTGCTTTATCATATGTGTTTTGAATTTGCTAAAATATCCCATGATTCTTTTCCTTTTCCTCTCTCCTCCCCTGCCAAAAAAGTAATAAAAGAAATGCTATATTTATTTTTAAGAATATACTCAATGTAAATATATTTTATTTTGATTCTTCTGGGTATGATTTTCAATATTGCTTGGAAGAGGCTTCACAAAATCAGGGTTAATATATTCTTGGTTAAGGCAAAACAAAAGAGAGACTGTAAGAAAATGTTAAAGCTGTAGCTAGAAAACTCCTAATATGAAAAAAGTTTATTTAAAATAGGTTTGTATTGTAAATTTTAACATATTTTTTAAATCCCCCCCACCAAATTCCTATCTTTATCTTCTCAGGAAATAAAAGATTTACATATATATGTATACATATACATATACATATATATAGATTGATAGATAATATTTCCAAAGAAAAATAAAAATGAAAGAAGAGAAAAATAATACTATCAATAAAATACATAAAAACCCTAACATTATAATCAATAACTTATATCCACAGACCATCTCCTTCCTCCCAATAACACAAAGGAGGATGGTGAGATGTCTTCTCATATCTCTTCTTTGTTACAAAAGACTGTCATACACACACACACCAATAAAAACTGATCCACATGATGGAATGATTGAGAGGAGGGACAGCTGCTTCTGAGGAGTGAAGTCCAGAGAGACAATTGAGGGTGTGTGTGAAGTGAGCATGGCTAGAGCCAACATGGAATGCACAGCTAGGGCTAGGGATAAAATTATTTCTAGAATTAAATGCCTTGGTTTTCAAAATCCTGCAATTTCCCCAAAGCTCTTAATTAGAATAAAATTATGAGAAACACCTGAAATAAAATTGTAGGGTCAAAATTTCCAAGCAAACACAATAAGAAGCCACAATTCAACTATGTTTTTCTGCTTTAGTCTTACTCCAAATTGAAGACTAAGGATGCTTCGCTAAAGAATGAGAGTTTAATTCTGAGAGCTGGCCAAAGGCCTATTACTTTGAAAAGAGGAATGAAGATGAAGACTCTACTATAGGCTGAGAATTATATATTGCTGGTGTGAGTGTCTTACCACCTCATCCTAGAACTGGCCAAAGACTCAGAATTTCATGAGCATTAGCTCCAAATAGTGCAAGAATAAACAAACCAAAAAGCTTAGAAACAATAGCAATGAACATTTTTCCAGGCATTCCTACTAAGTGTCCTCCTTATCAGTGATTTCAACAGAGCTTTGAGATCTCAATAGAGAGAAGTATAAGAAATTGACTCCTTGGAGGGTGGACAGGAACTAAATATAGTAAGGATAGTTAGTGATTAAGTTTGGGCAAGTTCTTAAAAAGGATGAAAGATCCCAGGTTAAATGGATTTCCTGGGTGAAACTCCAAAAGAAGATGACAATTTTAAAACAACAATTAGAACTCCAGGAAAGTTAATAATTGGCCACAAATTCCCTCTGACTGATTGAAAGTCTTATTAATGAAATAAGAAAAGTGAAAGAGTGAAATGAAAGCTTTTGATGAAAAATTTGAAAGGGGAATAAGTGGCTTAGAAGAAAAGATAAAAAAAGACCATAGCAAATCACTAGGCAAGTTGGGAAAAAAAAAGAATTTGGAAAGCAAAATTCAAGAATTCAATAAGAAATTTTAAAACAAAGTCAAAAGGCAGAAAAATTGGAAAAACAACTGACTTGGAAAACAAATGATGATGACATAATTCATAAATTATTAGATTCTCCAAAAACCAAACAAATGAACAAAAACTCTGAGTACTATACTTAAACAAAATTAATTTATTCAAAAATATTGGAACCAGAAAGTAAAATAAAAGTAGGTAATGTTCATAAATCAAAATTAGAAAAAAAAACACACTAAAATTTAACAAATCCCCAAATGTGTGGGCCTAAGTTATAATGTTTTAAATTCAAAAACAAAATTACTGTAAGCAGTTAGCAAGAGAAAAGTCATGTACCGACAAACTCTCATCAGAACCTACTAAACTATGCATCTAACATGACAAAAGAAAGTAAAGAGTACACTATAGTATAGATAAAAATGATATGCAATATGGAATTTACAAAAAACAACTATGCTATACAGAAAAGTGAAAGAAAATGTCTTTACCCAAGAAAAGCTTGTCCTGCAAAGATTAATGTATTCTTAGAATAGAAACATATATAACCCATATCCAGATCTGAACAGAGTTATCAAAATAATAATTTCTGTCAACGAAGTAGTTTGAACAATTTAAATAGTCTAAATGATGATTATGTTTACATTCTGAGAATCAGAGAAGAAACAATTGACTCTTTGGAATTCCATCATCTGTAAGGACTAATGAGAGGACAAAAAGAAATAAAGTCATAATTTGAGTGAGGAAAGGAATGGACACAAAAATAAAGGAAAATGAATAGGAAGGGGTAGGAAAAAAGAAGGGAAGAGGGGAAAATGTGGAAAATGCATAGGAAAGTAAAGCAGGAGACAGGAAGGAAAGGAGAGGAGGCAAGATGAGAGAAAGGAGAGAGAGAGAGAGAGAGAGAGAGAGAGAGAGACAGAGACAGAGACAGAGACAGAGACAGAGACAGAGACAGAGACAGAGACAGAGACAAACACACAGAGAAAGAGTGACAGAACCAGAGACAGAGACAGAGACAGAGATAGCAAATTGATCTCCCTAAGATGGTTGTCTTTATGTGTTACTATCCCTACAAAGTCAGTATCACCACTAGGAGTACCATATGGCAGCTTTTCAGTGTGTCTATAGATGGTAAAAGTGAAGCATGCAAGTCACTGTCTGGAGAAAATAAGATGAAGCAATCTCATGTAAAATCCCAAGGGTGGGAAACCTCGGAAGACTCAGCAACAATGTCTAGTGACCAGTTTGGTTCCACAGTGCTCAAATCTGAGAAATTATGCAAAGGGGCTCTGAGGTACCTAATATTCTGTTCTAATACATTTTCATGGACATCCTGGGTTTTGATGCTCAGGGAAAGGCATGGGATGGTGGTATTATAAATCAGGGGATGCCTGATTTAGGGAGATAAAATTAAGTGGAATATTTTAGAGGCTCCAGATCAAGGTCAACTAAATTTGGCTAGATTAATAAATTAAAGGAAATGGCAAACAAGGCTTTAAAAATTCTTGCAAATCCTGAAATTTCCCCAAATGAGTAAACAAATAATTTGGTATCAACAGCAAACAAAAATTCAAAAGAAGAAAAATTTTTGTTGCTTTCAAAAGGATTCTATAAATACCTAGAAAAAATAAAATAAGATTTTTTAAATGAAATTTAATTTCTGGAGAGAACAATTGGAAAGAGAATAAAGTAGCTTAGAAGAAAGAGTGGATAAACTTTATCACAGAAATTTAACTCCCTGAAACCAACAATAGACCAAACAGAAACTGAGACCCTAACAAGACAAAAAAAGTAGAAAAATCATAATATTAACAAAGAAGAAAATGTAAGGTATCTGATATATAGGAAAAAAAAACCTGACCTGGAAAGACAATGAAAGAATTTAAATAGCATTATATTCCCTGAAAGTTTTGATTAAAAAAAAAAAAGCCAGGAGAATATACTTTAAGACATCCTTCAAGTTAGATGGCAAAGATAGAAAAATTCAGTTTTCAGAAAAAAGTCTTAAAAGCAAAAAACCAAACAAATTTGGTTTGTCAAAGCCATAAGATATAGGTCCTATGTCAAATAAAAAAAAATATTGCAAGCATCCTGAAAGTGGTTTAGATACCAAGGGACTAAAGTATGGATCATTCAAGACTTGGTAGTTTCTATCTGAAAACAAAAGGAAATAAATATTGGAATGCAATATTCCAAAAGAGATAAGTTTATAACCAAGAATAATTTCCTCTGCAAATTTGAGCATAATCTTACATGAGAAAAATAGGTTTTAAAAGAAGACTTTTATGCATTTCCCATGCAAATATTTATTATATAGTAATTCTGACATACCAAATACCCCAGAAAATGAGAAAGTTAAAAATCGCGCAATTGAAATGAGTTGTAATATTGATGTGGTGGTAATATTCAAATATAGTAAAAAAATAGCAAAGCTTCACAATAAACTTATATATCACAAATAATGTGTAAGGCCAATTTTGCATTTAAATGTAGTTTATGTGTTCAGAGAGTAAGTTATATTAAGCAATAGCCCACCACGGAATGTAAACCTCCCCCCCCACCCCCAGCATCTTCACCTGATCTTGAAGGTAAATAATATTTCTTAAGCAAGTTTACTTCTTTACATTCTTCCTTTTAATCTATAAATATATTTATTTGTTATTTATAAAGTACATTTTCACATTTAAAAGCATATACATGAAACCAAAAAAATTGCATGGGGGGCAGAATGGATTAATTGCATTTCTATTCATTTAAATGGGGAAATTCTATTTGACACATGAGCAAATTGAATTACAAGGTTGGCCATGGAACAAATCAAACTCATGTGTCAAGGTGCCACTGTATAGATAAGTAGAAAAGTTTTGTGAAATTATATGTAAAATAGTTATACACTTTTCAGAAGTAAGCTATAGTAAAAGATTTCATGTGGAATTTTTTCTGAAGTGTGTAGTTAAATACTCTTTTTTGTATTTCATTTCAAAATAAAAAAAAACTTTTCCTCAAATATGGACACAGTGACAAAAAATATTATATTCCCATTGTTGGGCTTGTTAGCATGACAAGTAGAATTGGGAATTAATGAAACTGGGGTTATATGTGGATGTATCTGGATTCATTGATATGAATGAACTGCTTAAAAGCAAGGGGTTAGAGTGGCAACAATACAGGTGTGGGTGGGAGCAATTTTCAGGCTGTGCTTAGGATTTTCTTCTTTCAATCATTAGTATGAAACATAAACAAAAACAACTTAAAAATTCATTTTGTCAAAGCTATTTTTCTCCCTTAAGGATGATGTTGAACAACAATGGCTGTTTGTACTGCACTCTGGTAATTTAGTTACTATTTTGTGTAACAAATACTTATTTAATATGCCTTTGAAAAAAAGAAAATTATTTCTGTTGTTGTAACCATAACAACACCTAGTCTATTAGTCCAACGACTGACAATTCAACAAATAATTTTCAGATGCTAATCCTGACCTCTACATTGTTTTCTCTTTCTTCTGTTTCTTCTACAATAATATTTTTTGTAAGTATCAAACTATGATTCTGCAACCATGTATCGGGCATCCAACATCAATACAGAAATAGTTGAAGAAAGAATCAGGAAAGTCATAAACTTCTAAGGGCAGCTATAAGGACCACACAAGCTCCACAAACTAGACTAAGAAAAGTCATGTTGCATCATGACTTCTCACACATCATAGGCATTTAATGAATTTTTATTGAATTAAATTGAATAAGTCCAGGCCAAGGAGCTTTTAGAGGATGAACTTCTATGGCTATTTCCATATCCCATAGGCAGAAAATATTTTAAATGTGCAATGTACTCTTAACGGTCAGCAGACTCATTTTCAGTTACCCTATTGGAGAGAGACTATTCACAGTGAGGTAATGATAATTAATTTTTATCATTGTAGCTACATGTCTGAAAAATAAAAAGATCCTAAATGGATTATGTATCTGGCACTTAAAGAAGGGACTATATAATGAAGTCAAAATCTTTAAGTGATTGTTAATATGAGTCGCAAAAGAGTTAATTAGGAAAATTTGGCAATTGTCAGAGGACAAGGAGCTAGAAAAGACCTTTGAAATAAGTCTAATGAGGTATTTTATGGATGAGGAAATTGAAGCTGCTAGAAGGAAATTGAATTACCTAAGTTTTCACACAAAGCCTCTCTGTTGAATAGCAGAGCTTTTTCTGGATTCCTGGTTTTTTGACCCCAAATCTAATGCTCCTTTGCCCACACTAAGCTGCCTCTTTCGGCTTAGCCATTTTTCCATTATGTTCAATTCGTTGTGATTCCATTTGAAGTTTTTTTGACAAAGATACTAGAATGGTTTGTCATGTGCTTCTCTAGCTCATTTTATAGATGAGGAAACAGAGGCAAACAGGGTTAAGTTACTTGCCCGGGGTCACACAGTTAGTAAGTATCTGGGGCAGATGAGTCTTCCAGACCTGGTGCTCTATCTATTGAGCTACCTACCTACCCCCAAATACAAGAAAGCCAGTTGTCCATTTTTACTCAAGCCTTGTTCCATGTTGTTTGTTCCTCAGAAGATTTATTTTAATTATTACCTTTTAGGGTGTGTTGTTTTTCGGTAGTTTGACGTGTCTGGCATTTTGTGACCTAATTTGGGGTTTTTTTGGAAAAAGACACCAGAGTGATTTGCTATATCCTTCTACATTTCATCTAATAGAAGAGAAAAATGAGAAAAACAGAGTTATGTGACTTGCCGAGGGTCACACAAATAGTATCTGAAGCCAGATTTGAATTCAGGAATAGGAATTTCACTATTGCAAGAAATCACAAAACATCTGACTAGTGAGTTGAGTGAGTATCTACCTGCCCAATTTACGTTCTTTAAGAACAGAAGAGGAAATAGTTGTCTGCTATCTTTGAAAACTCTGCTCTTCAGCATGGCATCTTGGACAATGGCTTGGCCTTCTTCTTGGATATCATCTCCAACTTCATTATTACTTGACATCTTTCATGCTAGAACCATACATTCATCTTCCCTGTTGCATGGACTTGACTACCTTTCTAATGCAGTTGCTCCTTCTTAGACCATAGACACAGAGCTGGAAGGGGCCTCAGAAATCATCTCATTTTGTTGATGAGAAAACTGAGTCCTAGGGAAGTTAAGTGACTTACCCAAAGTCACACAATAAACACCAGAGGTAGAGTTTTAACCTAGTTTTTATAATTTCTGAATCAGCACTTTCCCCTATACAACAACAATGTTTTCCTTAGTCTCTGGACTTTCTTCAATTTTTAAACATAACCAACATACAAATACTAATTTGGAAAGGATGCGAAAACAAAAAACTATCTTATCTTTTTTCTTGTTATCAAATTGGAAACAGGAGCAATTGTCTACCATTAATGAAATGTGGTTTCTAGAAAGGGTTATTTTGATTATTTTCTTTTTGAGTGGAACCAGAGGGTTAAATGCTGGAAAATTCATTTTAGTGGATTTCTTCAAAGCAGTATGATTGTCTACTACTTAAAATGCTGAATGTAGCACATTGAATGAAATTACATTAGTTTTCATTTTGCCAATGTTAGGTTGGAATTGCTAAAGAAAAGAGCTAATGAGAACCAAGAAATGGCTTTAAAAAAGAAAAATGAGCATGAAGTTTGCAATCAACTTTGGAAGTGAAACTTCTTTCCCTACATCTTTTAGGAGCCTGGAGATTTTCAGGGAGGCTCTAAGAATTATTGGTATGGTTACAATTAAAAGCAAAGGAACTTAGTCCCATTTTGGGTACTGGGAACACATCAAACTAGTTTAAAAAATGTTTGGGGTTCAATTAAAATTCAGGATGTGTTTTGCCAGTCACTCATCCTCCTCATGATTTTAAAGCCCTTGTGTGTTTTAATGGAAACTGAATTTGTGTAGTTTTTAAAATTAATTTACATTGAACTTATAAACATATTTTACAAGGGATATCCAAAGTCCAAGAATCCATCAGAGACTTTCTCCTGGAAAGAAATAACTTGTAGTGGGCCAATTTTTGCACAGTAAATGAGAATTAAAGACCAAACCAGTCTGGAGCTCACTTCACCAAAAGTTATGAATTTTCATCGGACAGATATAAGGATTTGAATGAGATTTGTTTGTCTACTCACGCAGAAATTACCTGAGAACCAGTACTGACCCTGCACTGCTTGGGCCACCATGCTTTTGGGTATATCTTTTTTTTTTGCAATGTGTTCTGTCAATGATTGTGTCAGATTCATCATGAATATCATGAAGATTTACAGTTGGTCAAGCATTGTGAATGTATTAAATATTTCATTCAATTTAACAAACATTAATTAAGCACCTAATTTGTGTAAGATATTAATAGAAACTGGAGTTGTAAAGATTTTTTAAGGTGACATAATCTATGGCCCTTGAGAGGCTTATGATTAAGTGGGGATATAATATCAAAAGTATAAAAGTAAGTGATCTAGTCCTTACTGTTCTTACACCTTGGAATCAATACAAAGTATTGATTCTAAGACAAAAGCTAAGGATTTTTAAAAAATGTAGGTATGTGATAACATGCCATGTGTTTATGGGCAAGGGAGAGATCCAATCCAAGTGATACTAGAAGTTTTGAAAACAGAGAGATCATGTGCCTGTTAAAAAATAAAAACACAAAAAAAATTTACCTTCACTTTGTGTCATTGATTCTGCCAAGAAACAAACTGTGAGATGTGTGTTGTGAGGGATCACAAGATAAGATTATAGATTTGGAAATAGTATAGACAACTGAAAGTTTTCAGATCCAACCACCCTGCTTTACAGCTAAGGAAACTTAGAGAAGCTAATATATTTGCCCAAATCAATAACATGCTAATAATATATTTGACCAAGTTATGCAAATTAGTAGAACCATATTCTGACAGGTTCTCTTACTTCAAAGGACATATTCTTTCCCCCAAATCCTGTGGGCAGGGATTTTCTTGATGCCTTTTGGCTCTATATCAGGATATCCATTTTTTCCCTCTATCTCCACCCAATCATCTTTCTTTGTATAGGTAGAGAAGGTATGGACAAAGTATAAAATAGATTTAACATCTAAAATCATCTTGAGTTAATCACTGTAAGACTGATCAGAAAGCAGACAACCAAGATCATTAAGTTTAATGTAAATAGCTTCCCTGAAGATAGCAGAAACAAACATGAGACCAATGAAGTATTGGAGTATTAGAACTCAAAGGAACCATATGGTTAGTTTTTAAAAAAATACATTTTGTTAATCATTTTATCTATCAAATACTTTTCCTTTTTGTCAAATGTAACATATATTCATGTAGAAAAGAGGGAGGGAATTTTTTTTTGTTTTTGTCTTTTTTCTTCCTTATAAGTTGTTATCTTGAATGATATCTATTCATGACAGTCATGTGCTGTGCACTATGGATTTGGTTACTGTTGGAGTAAGACATTGCTAAGTAGTAGGCTTTGTGCCTTTTTAAAGAAAAGATTGTTGGAGATACATTTTGAAAGACTAATGGGTCTGTGATTGTCAGGAGATCCAAAGCATGGACTGTTAAATAGTTAAGTGATACCTTCGTCTTGCCCCAACTGACACTTGCCACACTAGAGAATGGAATCCACTTGGTGCAATTGTGTTTTCTAGTCTTGTTTGAGCTGACTTTGCTTACTTTCATCAAAGAAGACCATGTAATCTTGTGTGTTATTTAATACATTGTAATGTGTATAAGTTTTCTGATTTCTGTTTGCTACCTTCTTTGATAAAGAAATCTATCATTTATTTGTAATGTTCTTTTCTGTAATCTGTGTCAGATGGAAGAGCTAGATGGCGTAATATAGGACCTAAGAGCTACTTTCTCCCTTAAGAACCAGCTGAGAAGCATCTTTTCTTTATGAATTCAGACTTACCCTTAGATTAGAGATACTTGAGGGATGGCAGATAGGTATTATTCTCTCCTGATTCCCTTTTTGGAAACTGGAAGAGAGATAACCCAGTCTTGGCAGTTCTAGCCTTGGCTGATCTCTTTCAGCTAGACTGCTGGCAACACTAGAATGAGCCTCCTCATACTTTCTTGAAGAGCGTGCATATCCCAAATCATATCTATCCATGACATCCCAAGCCATTTTTACATATTAAGATAACACACACAGAATAAAAACAACTAAACAATAGCATTTCATGTAGTGACCATATATGAAAAGTAAATAATAATCCATATTTGTATGCTTTCACTATTCTTCTATAGAAGAAAAAGTAGGTTTTACCATTTCTTTAGAGACCTTCATTGTTTTTTTTCTTTTCATTAGTCATAGTTCAACTTTCTTTCAGGGGTCTTTCATTTACAATTCAATTCCATTTGTCTTATAGAGGGGTAAAGTAGGGTCCAAAGACAGGAAGTAAATCAGCAAAGTTATAGAGGTTCTATTTTCAGAGTTGATATCCAAATCCATGTGCTAGAACTTCTCAGTTATTTTATCACACCAATGATTCCATCTGATTACAAGATAGACTAGGTAGAAAAAGAAATAGGAATAAAGAGAGGCAAGTTAAGGAAAGGACAGATTTGTTTATGGATCTTGAACTTTGTGTCTGAAATATTACAGGATAATATGCAATTAGCCTGCAGACAATTTGATGAATTAATTTTTAATCCAAATTTTAGTGAAAAGGGTCATTAGTCTTTGAGTTCCAGCTAAGATGTTATGATTATGAAAGATTGGAAACTAATGCTTAAAGTAAAATTAGTTGTAAGAGCCATACCATGAATCAGTTGAATTAAAACTTAAATTACAGAAAGGATGCCTTCTCTTGTAATTCTATGGAACAAAGACATAGTCTCCTGAGAGAAGAAATGGAAATAACTCAGGATAAATAATTTTGCTTTGCCCAAATATGCCATCAATAAAACCACAAAATCACTCCATCTCTTTGCTACTTCTTAAAATGAATTCCAAAATAATTTCCATCTTGATGAAAAGAAATTTAAATTACATACTAGAATTAGAGGCTTAGAGATGAATGTGATGAATTTAGAAATGAATTCATCTAAAGATGAATATAGGTGAACTTAGAAATTAATTCTAAAACAAAATTTGCTGTTTCTACCTTATTTTATTTACATTTTGTCCTTCCTCTCTAAATGGTGGAATGAAGTAAAATTCCATTTAATTAAGAATAGAACTTTAGTTAGTTTCTTTCTAATTATTAATTATACTCTACTTTTGTGCTTTTTTCACTTGTAAGTGTAAAAAGATTAAGGATTCATAGAATCATATTTAGGAGGCTCCATTTTAACTCATAAGAACTAGATCCTTGTCCCATTAGCTATACAGAATGTAAGTACTGATTCAAAGAAAGACGATCCACCAAACAAATGTTATAGTTCTACTCATTTTGTCTCCATTTAAAATAGATGTTGCCATTGAATCCATAATTATAAAAGAAAAAAGAGAGAAGGAAGAAAGAAAGAAAGGACAGAAGGAAGGAGAAAGGGAGGGAGAGAGAAGGAGAGAAGAAAAGAAAGGAAGGAAAGGAGAAAAAGAAATGTTTTTCTCTTTGTATGAGTAATTCTCAGTTCTAAAAGTCATCTTACCCAATTAAAAGGTGAGGAAGTAGGTTTACCTAAGAAATAGAATACATTAGTGGAGTTCTTGAAGGCTTAATGATATAGGGTATACATTTAGGGGGTTGATCCAGAAAACATTCAATTAAACATATTTTTTTCTTATGGAACAAGGTCTTCTTTTTAATTTTTTTCTTGTTATTATTAACTTTCCTATTATCCTGTTTGACCAATTTTAAGTTTCAAATATTATGCATTTCCTTCTTCTGTTTGCCTGGATTCTGCTCCTATTCTTCCCTACATGCAGATTTCCTAAATCTATGTCCTTTCACCTCTTTTTATTTTTTCTCCCTATTTTTTCACACATGAATTCAGCTACCTATCACTTTGATGTGGATCAGTCTGTCAAGCTCTATTCCTTAATTTCTACCTCAAATGTAACAATGGAAGCTTAGCTTTATATCTTTTCTGTAAAAAAATAGACTCGAATCCAGGACTTCAATCCCAAGAAGCCCTTGCTCCACTTCCCTAGAATGCTTTGTAATCTCACCTGGGCCAAGAGCGAGATGGAGTATTCAAACCTGGTTGTGAATAGGCTTGGTCTCTTTTGGACTTCCATTTTGGAGCAGACGCGTCTCTTCCATGATGTGAGGTTATCCTGTCTAGGCCTCTCTGGCCTAGGCAAACTAATTTCTACCTGCCTCAGTCTCCCCAAAATTTTAATCTTTACATTTCCCACAAAATATCTCCTTTGTCATTTTTTTTGTCAATAATATCTCTATCAAGTTGCCCAAATTCCAAACCTTGGAGTCATCATTTATTTTTTTTTATCATTGTCCCGCTAAACAATTACCGTTTTTTCTGCTTCCAAACTGTACCTTTGTTTTCATTGTTCCAGCCATCAACTTAGTTTAGAACTTTATTACCTCAAAACCAGACTCTTCCAAAGTTTCCTAATTAGTCTCCCTGTTTCCTTTCTCTCATCACTCTAAACCATTTGGAACTACACAGATTGATTAATATTTCTAACATTCCTTTCATCATATCAGATCTTTTAAAAATATGTTTATATATACTCATCACCTACTTAATAACATCTAAGATCTATAGCCTCATGTTTAAAGATAGGTATAGTATATTTAGGGGTTTGATTCTGAAAACATTTAAGTAAAATGTTTTTTGCACATGAAATTACCCCATCTCTTTGCTACTTCTTAAAATAAATGAAAAATCACATTCATCTTTATCAAAAGAAATTCAAATATGAATGTGTTCTCAAGTCTATTCTAAAAGGCTTCACTACACACACAGTCACAAATGATTAGACATTTCTGCCTATTGAAACATGCATTTTCTAACAACTTCCTTTATGAAGATTTTCCTTATCACTTTTTTCAGAAGTGATCCTGGTTTCTTCTGAATTTTTATATCACTTTTTACCCATATGGTCATTGGGTCAGAAAAACCAAAATTCAATCCCTGCTACTGAAACCTAGAACCTGTGTGTTGAAGATAAATAATTTGATCCTTTAGAGCACTAAACAACTTTCCAAGGGAGTGTTTCTGTATTGGGAATTCTTTATATCATAGGCATTACCCTCCTCCCCTTTCTCCTCCCCCAAAATAAGTCATCTATGATATATTATTTTTGTTAAGGTTAAAGCATGGCATAATTTGATAAAATGTTGGCACCTTCTTTAAATTCAGCCAGAGAAATTTATTAGTTCTGTAACCCTGGAAAAATCACGTAACCTCAGTAGATTTTAATAAAATTCTTAGGACTTAACCTAATAAATAACAAATATATTGTAATTTGAAATTTAGACTAGAATTTCTCACATTAGTAAAATTCAACAATTTTAAAATTATGTATCTTTATAAATTTCAAGCATGTTATATGTTTTTTTCTTCAACTAAAATGTATAATGCTAGATGGAAGGAACTGTGCCATCTCTGGGAATCTTTGTTGAAAGTTAGTACTTTCCCCCCATAAGAATAGAAGCACAATGACTATTTGTTGAACAAATGCACAAATTAATAACATGTACTCTGTGAACACTCTGACTATCCATATTCTATTGGTACCAATTTGTAAGAATTAAAGGGTACAATTTTTCAATACTTTTGTTCGTATCAGGTGTTGAAATGCAGTGGGGAATTCAGTTCAACAGTGCTTTACAATATGTTCTGCCACACTTAATGTATTATGTTAAAGAGGTAATTTCTTTTAGAGCAGGATTAATATCTAGAAACAATCTTTTAAGTTGCTATGAGCTTTCTCATAGTACACAAATAGACTCTCCATTTCCCTAAACTAGCACATAGGGTTAGGGAATGCTGGGGATATTTTTCTTTCACTATAACTCAGGAGCCTTAGCTTTCAGCTTTTATAGAGTAAGAAGTCCTTACTCCCTTTCATCCAGGTTTTGACATATCATGGAGTCTGTGGCATGATGATGCTGATTGAATTTAATTTTTCTAGTCATCATAGTAGCCAAAGGTCAAGATATTAACAGGATCTGTGAATGGTCAAAGGGATTAATCTGCCAAAAGAACTTGACTGGATAGTATATGGTCTAGTTACCTGTGTCAAAGTATCATAGATCATCATGAGTCATAGCATTTAAAGCTAGAAAAGTCTTAGAGATCATACAGGCTAACCCCTTCAGAGATGGAATGATTTCTCTAAGATTACATAGCTAGTAAGAAGTAACTTAAACTGAATTGGCAATGTAAAATTCAGTGTAAACTTTCATAAGTCCTTATTTAATATCGTCTTTGGATTGTTTATTTGTCCATTCAAATTAATAGAGGGATGATCAAACTTCAATCAATGCAGTCATCTGGTCATTGGAGAGGATCTCAGAAATACAATAATAATGATAGAAATGCCTATATAGCAGTGCTTAATAATCATCTTATGTTTTTTCTCATAGCAGCCCTATGAAAGAATTTGGTTTGATTAGTATTACTCCTCTATTCTTCTAGATAGAGCAAAGAGGACAAAATGGATTGATAAATGTCATATTTAGTAAATCAAAAGCAGAGTTGAGCCAAAATGGTTTAATTAAAAATCCAGTATTCTTTCCTCTATTCCATGCTGTCTCACTATACAGGGAAAAAAATTCTATGGAGATGGCTCGCCAATAGCCTTAGATGCTGCCATTTTCTTAGAGCCTTGGGGTAGTAGAGATCCTGAGCTTAAGTCACCTTCCTTGTAGATTGGTGAATATAATCTTTTCTCCTCAAAGATTAGCACTTGAAATATAAACCCTGAACATTGATGTCATAATCAGCCTGCCCTTTTCAACTTCAACTAAGCTGGTGCCTCTAAGTCTCAGTAGACATAGGAAGAATAGCAAATCAAGTTTCTATCTATGTGGCTCTTTCTACCCCTCTAATAACAACAGATTTCTACAAGAAAAATATTCTTTGATTTTTTGCTGTTATTGTTGCCTGAAATGGCAATTATTCTAGTATAGCCATCTCTATAATGTTAAGTCAGAATAGAATAGATTGCCTAGAATAACCTTTCACATTCACTCTTCCCCCTCCATTCTTTTCACATCTTTTTTCCTTCTTTTTCTAAAGACAGAGGGATAAATGCCCAATTTGGAGACAGAATTGGGCTCAAGTGCAGGCTTTCAACATTTATAAGCTGAGTGACTGTGGACAAAGTATTGGGCACTTCCCTAACTCAGTTCCTTCATCTGTAAAATGGGAAGAATATCTGCCCTGCTTACCTCCCAAAAGTGCTAGAAGAAAAACATTTTCACAATCCTGCAAGGATGATATAAATATAAGCTGTTAGTGTTCTCACTCTTTGCTTCTATTTATATTCCACTCCCCCCACTTCTCCCCATAATGGCCTATTCTTTGTTGGTGACTATTTCATAAAAAGGTATTATACAAAGCACCATTCTTTCATCTTGTATTGTAGCAATTTCTAAGTGTCTCTGTAATTACAGCGGATTATAAGGTACAGAAGAGAAGCCGAGCCCTTAGTGCCATGATCCATTAAAATGTTCAGTCCAGACAATAGATTAAGCCTCTGTGTTTCCAGCATCTGCTGCATGGGGAACAGCATGTCACTGTACTCCCTAAGAGAAATGCATTAGGGCCTCTCACAGATTAGTCTAGCAAGCAAACCCTTGAGTATGGTTTGCAGGAAAATATTATTCTGGATACCCCCTAGAGAAAATGAAGTCATAGCTAGCCTGATAGTGATTTATTCTTTCATTAATAACATATTTCCCATCTATACCAATGATAAATTAGGTCCTTAAGGCAAAAGCGTTTGTTTCTAACCTTGCAGAAAGAAAATGCCCTTGAGAGACTAACATGCTGTCAGATTTCAGAGTGTGAATGTTTGGTCTAGCGACAAAATCCTTAAATTCTGCAACATCTAAAGTGCATTTGAATCTTGGGTTTCTTGAGTGCGCTGGGGGCTGAGGGAGGAAGGGTAATGGTCCTGTGATACAGTGGCCACCTTCAGAAAATGGTGATTTTAAACTGATAACGTAAAGTCATATGTGGGCTTTGTGAAAACTACTCCATGTCAAAGAACTCTTATAGGGAAGAAAAGGAAAAGCATCTCTACTATCCCCAATTTAATTGACTAGAGGCTATGTGTAGGCTATTTATGAAACATAAGGGCATCAAAATAATTGGCATTTCTGGGATCACATCCCTAATGGTGATATTCTAAAATAAGAGGCTGCCCATTCACTTAATTTAATTCAATTAGAAAAATCCAAATATTTATAGGCATTTTTATCTAGGGATAAAAGTAAGATTTTTACCCTAAAATATGGGAAGATTCTAGTTCACTTAAAAAAAAAAACAGGAAAGAATAAAAAGAGATATGTTTAAATCTCAGCCTTCTCAGGGTTTCTGCTTATACCCACCTGGATCCTGGGCTAGTCACTTAACTTTGTTGGCATCCATTTTTCTCATATAAGGAAGAGTGGCATTAGCTTATCTTTATGGTCCCTCCCTATTTTCAAATACCAACAAAATGATCATAGAAGAAGAAATGGCATGACTTAGGGTATTAGTGAGGGGCAACTATAGCATGGTGGCTAGCATGTGGTGCTAAGGGTTAGAAAGATCTAAGTTCTGCCTTTAACATATATCCTTGGTCTATGGTTTTAGGCAATTCAATTAACCCCTCTTTCCTATACAATTTTCTAAGATTATAAAGTTCAGAGCAGCTGTCTGATCTGTATTCTGGAGCAGTTTAGGGAGTGTTTTCATCAAGATTTCCCTATGTAGATGAAATTACAAATCTTGTCTTCACTGTTCTTGTTACCAAAAAGCCAAACACAACCCCCCCAAAAACCCCAAATAAACAAAACCAACAAAAATCAACAAAAAACCAACAAGAAAGAAAGAAAGAAAGAAAGGAAGAAAGAAAGAAAGGAAGAAAGAAAGGAAGGAAGAGAGTTAAGAAGACCTGGCTTGAATGTTGGATCTCTTACTTACTATCCACTTCTTGGATAAATGAGGGGATTTGACAAGATGGCAGTTAAGTTGCCTTCTAGCTTTAAAACTATGGTTTGATGCTATACTTTGGCTTAGGGGCAAGGGAAGAATTACATTTATACTATAACCATGAGAAAATGTAACTATGTCTCACAGGTGTAAATGAAAGAAAATTCTTTGATGATATGAATCGACTGAAATGGAATTCAGTGCTCTGCACACAGTATGCAATCAGTAGATGAGAGTGTTTTGGGTACTTGTAACAGGGTGTGCCTAAATGTGTGATCTTGAAAATGTCATACTAATTGTTTTCACAGAACCTCTGAGGTGAAAGAGATCTCAGAAGGTGTTGATTTCAACATGTATCAGAACAAAAATCCCTTCCATATAAGCCAGTAAGTGGTTTTCCAGGTTCTGATAGGAGATCTTTAGTGAGGAAAAGTAATTATTTCCCATTACAATTCTACTTTTGGATAATTCTCATTGTTGGGAAGTTTTTCCTTAAATAGCCCAGACATAGTGTTCACCTTGCATCTGTACCACTCCTCTTCTCCTTTCTTTTTTCTCTCTGGACTAGATCAGTCATTATCCTCCACCAGGTCTAGATCCCCTGACCCCCATAACTGAAAGGTGGGCAGTAAAGAGTAAAATGGTCACAACTACAGTGCCACAATTCAGCTCTCAGTTTCTATGGGATAAATCTGGAATAGGAGACATACTCTTATCATTGTAGGGCACCCTGGACATCCATGCTAGGAATCCCCCCTCTTTCAGATTCTAAATGACAAAAAAATAAATTAGCCCAGACAACCCTTCAAATGCAAGAGATTTTGCTTTCTTCTAATCACCTTCTACTATTTACAAATAGCTCACCTTGCCCTTCAGTTTTTGAACTTAATTGTGAGCTGTGATCAGTTCCCATCAGTTTTTTTCCCCTGTATTTTGTTGGAAACTTATATTTCATAAAATGTGGTGCCCAGAATTGAATGGCAAACTCCAGATTTGGGTTGAACTAGACAGAATATAATCACTTCCCTAAGTCCTGGCCACCATATTCAGTATAGCCAAAGGTTATATTCAATTTGTTGCCTGCTCTATCACACTTGACTTACGTTGTTGAACCTGATGTGCAGTAAAATCTCAAGATCTTTTTCAGATAAATTGCTGTCTTATCACAATTCTCACTTCTATCATTTGTGATGTTGATTTATTTAAGCCAGGGTATTCTTTACTTTTATTCCTATTGTGCTTAATCGTAGTAGATACCCTAATTATTCTAACATCTCAAGATCTTTTTGACTTTTGCTGTTGTTACCCAATATTAATAATTATTCATTCCTCCTGTCTTTATGGCATCTGTAATTTTGATAGCCATGCTTTTACCCAAGCTAGAGAACAGTTACAGAACAAAAGACTAATCAGAGATTCCTGGTATTTGGCTAGAAAAGTTGTTCCAAGGTAATCTCTAACTATTTACATGTGATCCATTATAATATTCACGCATCAGTATTATTGCATAACTTTTCTCCACCTTTTCCACAAGAACAACATGGGAGAGTTTTTTTCAAATATATGGACAAAGATTAAGTAAACTACCCATTACATTTTTATAATCTCTCAGGCTATTATATTTTTTTATCAAAAAGCTAAGTAAGGTTAGTCTTTAATGACATGTTCCTGATGAAATAATACTGGGTCTTTGTGGTCATTGTTTCTTTTTCTAGACCTTCCCTAGTGATCCATTTGATAATATATTCATGTATCCATATATATATATATATATATATGTGTGTGTGTGTGTGTGTGTGTATGATTATATATTGCCAAGGATTGAATTTAAGCTTAGAAATATATACTTTTGCAGACACCACTAGTTTTTGTTTGTTTGTTTTAATTGAGTCATTTAAACTTCTCCAGATTTCCTTCCTATGCAGAAGCAGAAGACATAAGAGTTCTGTAAAATCACTTCGAATAGCCAAAGGAAATAATCTTACCCACTTAAATGGCTAATACTGATTCTTAGCACAATGAAGCTCTCCACAAAAATATATCTCTATTACCTTCAAACTTCTTATTTGTTTCCTCACATTCAGGCTTCTGTATCACTTTTACAATGAAATGGTTTCCTGTAGGATTACCAGGGCCTTCTTCCTGGCCAAATTAGAGAACTGAGATTGAGATCTGGAAGAGACCTTAGGACCCATCTGGTAGAAATTCAATGGCTCCTTTTCAAAGTGCATGTGTTTGTGGAGTTACACAGCTTCTGATCTTTTCATCTCCTCCCCCACTACTCCTGTCCATTTCTGTGAAGTCCTTCTTTCTCAGCAAATGCATCTGCATATGTGTTTTCAATTATTATATGTAGATTATTCCCAAAACTAAATCCTTTTCTCTAACTTAACAGTAATGGCTAACATTTCTATCTTCTTTAATTTATATGCAATATATTATTTGGAATTTTTAACAAATCTTTCAGGGGGAGTGTTTACTAGAGGCACTATTATCACCATTTTTCAACTCAAAGATGCTGAGCAGTTTGCCCATAGTCACTTAATTTGTCAGAGCTGAAACTCAAGTGTTTCTCATTCCCAGTCCAACACTCTATCTCTGACTAAAGGTCTTTCATTTTCAGTCTTATATTTGCTTCTGTTTATAAGTCACCACATTTGAATATTTAAAAAAAGAAAAAATATTAATTTTTAAAATGATTTATACAATTTACTTTTACCCCTTAAGTTTCAACCAACGATTGCTACCTTCAACTTCTCATCTACTTTTTTCTTCCACTTACCACAGCTCATCTATTAGCAAATCCTAATGGTTCATCCACACATTTTTCAGTTTCGTTCTTTTTCTTCTTTTTTTTAAATTAGTTAAAAAAAAAAACTTTACTTCCATCTTGGAGTCAATACACAGTAGTGTATTGGCTCCAAGGCAGAAGAGTGGTAAGGACTAGGCAATGGGGGCCAAGTGACTTGCCCAGGGTCACACAGCTGGGAAGTATCTAAGGCCAGATTCTTTTTCTTCTTATTAGTTATGACCTTATCAGACTTTGAAAAACTCATTCATGAGCCATTACAATATATATTTCTTCTGTATATACTTTGCCTTTAGATTTCTTTTCTTTTAATTTACCCTACATATAGCAATGAAGATGATGCCCATAAACTCATTTTGACCATGTCAATCCCCTTCAAGGAACAAAATTTAGGCTTCCAATTGTCCTCTAAATTAAAATCAATAGCCTAAAAAGACTTGTAGAACCTCCTCAGGTGACTTCTTTTAGGTAAATGATCCACTACCTCCTTAAACCAATATTGCATTTTCCAATACATTTCATGTTATCTCCAAAAATTATATACATGTTTCAACCTTAGTTTTCATGTGTCCCATTTCTTCTAGTCAATACGAACACCTTTAGCAATCTTCAGATTCTTTTGTAAAACCAAAAATAATGATTAGTGCTTGATACAGGATAGAATATGGACTAAGACGTAGTGAATAACAGCCTTGGCTTGTCTTTCCCTTTTCTACCAAAATCATTCTAATATCCCTTATCTCTAGCTCTGATTCTGATGCTGAACAGCTATAGGATCAGGTTGCAAAAGAGAAGAGAATGAAGGAAGAAGGGAAAGACAGATGTAATGTTAAGTGAAAAGAAAAAATGGAAATAAAGAGAAGACATAAAAGTAACTTTTGTACAAAAGTACATATGGACTTAGAATATAGAATATGCATATTATATATATGATAGAAACACTACATATGTGTAGTGCATATATGTATGGATCTATATGTATACACATATACATATAGACACATATATACTGATATATGCTATATTTTTAGATACTTCTTACCATAGGCTT
Source organism: Monodelphis domestica (assembly GCF_027887165.1). Lineage (NCBI taxonomy): Eukaryota > Metazoa > Chordata > Mammalia > Didelphimorphia > Didelphidae > Monodelphis > Monodelphis domestica. The sequence continues at coordinate 106,510,975 of NC_077233.1, forward strand.
ATTTCCTAAACATGCACCCACTAGGGTGGATTAGTTCCTCTAGGATAGATGTACTCATCTCAGGCTCGTAGAAGTAACCCTTTGAGTCCTTACTACTATTACTATTATAGCTCGAGTCCCCTTTACTGTAGTTTCTATTAACAAATCAACTAACTGACTCAATTAGCACTTAGCAAAGGTATTTATTCAAAAAGACAAACTGAGAACAATAATGACATGAATTCTACCCATTATCCTGGGCACAATGCCTGTGGGAATTGTGCCTATGGGTTCAATCTTAAAATGTCTTTTAATGATGGTTGATAATTGGAAGGTAGGCATTCCTGAGAACTAAGATAATGGAACGTGTCAGGGATTATTCCTCTTTTCTTTCTATATCCTCAACTTCTGGCACCCAATAGGTACTTCATTTAATAATTATTGAATTAAATTAAGTAAGCAGTTGGACACCAGTAGGCAAAAATACCTTCTCTCTAGATCAACTACAACTCTATATCAATGTCTATACTATATATATATATATATATATATATATATATATATATATATACAATCTATAAAGTACGAGAGAGTATACATGAGTACATATATGTATATGTGTTATATAATATGTATATGAAAATTATTACACACTTACATAAATACACACATTAAATACATGACCCCTTTAAAATGTTCTGAAGCTATAACTCTGTCAAAATAATTATATCAAATATATCTTATCTGTTAATTGGTGCATTTTAGTTGATATAAATTACTAGGCATTACATTTTTTATTATATTGAAAACCTTTGAAGTTAGGTGATAAGTTTAAGACTAAGTTTGTCATAGTATAATAAGTGTTAAATTTGAAGTTAGTTATTCCTAGATTCAAATTTTGATTTTAATATATACTAACAGTTGACTGTAGGCAAGTACTTTAACATCTCTGATCCTTAATTTCCCTATCTATAAACTGGAGATGCTAGTAACTACAGTAATTTAGACTAGATGTAAGGCTAATTAATATAAGCACACATGTGCACATGTACTATGTACATACATATGTGAAATATTTGTATTGTGAAGACTGGATTTAGCTATCTCCTGATTGTAACAATGAAGGTACTTAGCTCTTCCTTTATTGGGAAGATTGAGTTGTAATCCACAATCTATTTTTAGATTTTAATACCCAAAAGGTGATAACTCAGTATTTTAAGTAAATTTACCCATTTTAACTACAAAAAAGTGTTAAATAACTACAAAAGGTGAACTAACCAAAAAAGGTGTTAAGTAACCCAAAAGGTATAATCTAACCAAAGAAGATGTGAACTAAAGAGTGGGCAGTCCTGTAGAAAAGTGTCTGCTGTGATTGGTAGATATGAAATTTAGGGAGAAAAAAGATCTTTAAAAAGAGGATCAGAGGCCAGAAGAAGATATTCAATTTGAGATTCAAGTTGGATGGAGGATTCTCTGACTCAGAGTTGAACTGGAGGAACTGGAACCCTGGAGGAACTCATGCAGGAGACCTCAGACTGCTTTTTCATTTTAGAAGGTCACTGTTGGTGAATGAAAGGATGACTTAGTGACCCTGCTTTTCTCAGAGGTAACTCTGAGAAAGGCCAATTGTCTTGAGACTCTTTCCCTTGATTAGGGCCTTAGTATTTCTACCTGGCTCAGAGGAAACCAGAGTTTCCTCTCTTTCTCTTTCTCTCATTCCTTAATATCTTTCCTCTATTCTAAACGAACTACCATAAATTCCATTTATTTTAGTAATTCATTTTGGAAATTAAATCCCTGGTGACCACCTATATAATTATTCAGAGTCAACCACAATTAAATTTAACAGTATGTATACATATGTTTGTGCTTAAATCTAAAGATGATACATTAATGTAATTATTATTTTCTTCAATTCATATTTCTTTGTTTCTTCAAATATATTACCATATTCTATATAGAGTGGGTACTAAAGAAGTGTTCTTAAATAGTATCAAATAATACAATGACTTGTTGAATTAAAAAAAAAAAACATTTTAACGTGATTTTTCTGTGCCAGGCACTTGGAATAAAATGGCAAAATTAAATAATACTCAGTTATAATAGGACATTTGCTTGTTAATTCTGGAACAGAGATTTTGGAGGTCATAATGGAAGAATAAGAATAAAATGGAATAGGGCCATCAGAGAGATGGGATTGACTAGTAGGTGGGATTAAGGAATGGTATTCCTACGACATCAAAAGTCCCTCTATAGAAATAATTCAATCCTTGGTACCTGTTCTGAAATATTGCCCTGAATTCTTTATTATACACATCTATAGTGGTAATGTGATGGTTACAATTGCATCCTAGTTAAATTTTTTCTTTTTAATCACTTCAAACATATATCTCAAGTTTCCGTTGGGATTAAAATACTATTTACTTATTGTTCAGTCCAAAGGTGATTGTTTTTGGAAACTCTGAGCAAAACTGGCTTATCCATTTGGGAGTTAGTATCTTGAACGTCCCCCAAGTCAAAATCCATTTCATTGTTTGAAAACACAGTCTTCCCTGGGGAAAGATGGTCTTACTGTATTCACATCAGTAAGTCTGAAGGAATTCTTTTTCTGATCCCAAAAGCAACCACAAAACTTTCACTAGGCAAAGAACTGCATACATCATATTCGCCCAGAAGATTAGAGTCGTCATTCTTCAAACATGTTTTGGCTTCCACCAAGAGCAGAGGGCACGCATTAAATTGCTCAAGCAGACACATACACACATAAGCGAACACTGAACGCAAGTTGAAAGGAGATCGCGGCGGAAACAAATACCATGGAAACTGAAATATAAACAAGGATTCCCTCTGTGGGAGTTCTGCCTGTATGTGTAATATAATTTAGGTAACTGTTTGCAGGTTGTGGTTGACAGTTGCCACGGAGACTGACAGCAGCGCTAGGGAAACCCTCCTCAATGACGTTGCCAACAGCTGTTTACCTTCGGGATCTTGCACGCAAACCTGCTCCTTCACACCCTGTGTGGGTGGGTGGTTCAGGTGGATATTTCGATAAGCCAGTAAAACGGAGGAGAAAGTTCGTTTCTAAAAATACTACTCATCACTATACCCCACTGAAGCTAGAGTTTGCTGGCACAGACGTTTTAGCTGAGTGAAATAAAGCCACATTTGGGAAACGGGCACAGTAGTGTACCCTTCTTTTTGTCCTCAGTAGAGAACCGGTGATGAGTACAAAATTACTGCAGTATTTGTTACAGCTGCTAGTCCTTATTCCCTCACTTTTCAGATTTCTTAGCCCCTCTTTCTAGATTCTATTTTAGAATATCATATATAAGATAATATGTATTGTATATAATATATAATAATAAATATAATATATGCATATATATATAATTTAATTAAAGTATATTCCAAGCACAGTAGATTTAATTTGCATATTTTACTCCAGTCCTCTCACTTTACAGAAACTGAAAGAAACAACTTTCTTCACAGTGATGCACTTTAGTGACTACAGCCTATCTCTTCTGACTGCTGGTCCTGCACTCTAACTGCTATATCACCAGTCCTCCAAGTCCTTTTGCCAACCAAAGTCGTATTACCTTTTATGATTCATTCTATTTTGATATTTGCACACTGACAGCCATACAGAAACGTTATTTTCACTAGTGACCTAAGAGGGAATGCTGTAAGACTTTTGGACAATTCTCTCTTTGTCTCAGCAGCCAGTTTGATTTCTCACAAAGTATTGATGATCAAAGGATTTCTAACAACTTAAGTTTGAGTCTCTCCAAATGATGTGTGAAATTAACATACATGGGAGAAACCTTTTTGGAGGGAAGACTTTAAGGCTTCATTTGGTTTCACTGCATCAAATTCTGTTTATAATCTACTAACAACAAACACATCTTATTGGTTCCCTTCTCAGATTTTCCTCAGAGAGACCACTGATAGGTAACTAAATTATTTTTATAATCATGTAGAGATTCTTGTAGAGATGAGCAAGTTGATATATGCATTAGTATTTATTTACCCCCAAATGCTTTTTTAATAATACCACAAAAATTGTGAGCGGCAGTGTAACATAGTAATTGGAGAGCTGGACTCAGTAACAGGAAGACCCAGACTAAGTTCTTCTTCTGATATAGAGTGGCTGTGTGACACTAGAGAAGTCTTTTAGTTTCTTAGTTGTCTAAGTAACTTTCTAAGGTTGTAGATTTGGAAAGAACACATAAATAATATGGGTCAAAAGATTCTCTTCATAGTGTTTTCTATATTAATATGATCATAGGTCCTAATCACAGGGATATATTTTCTAATTATTTTATATCTTCTCCCTTTTCTATTATGCTGAAAATCAGTCCCTGAACCTCTTCAAAATTGTGTCACCATCAGTATGGATTTTGTCTGTAAATGGGATGTTACTCAACTACTCTTCCAAATCTGTCTCCTCCTTTAACATTGAGGAGGCTGAAGTCAATATCTCTAAGATGCTTTCCAATTCTAATATTCACTATTTCTGCAGTTATTTTTCAGAATTGCCGTTAAGTACAAAAATGTGAAATGTTGAATTCTGACTCCCCAAATATGAAGGGATATGAAAGATCATAGTACAAAGAACAAATTATTAAAAATAATTGATAAAAGAGTCCTACCAAACTCTTTTTATGAAACAAATATGGTGTGGATACCTAAACCAGGAAGATAAAAAAATAGAGAAAGAAAATTATAAGCCCATTTCATTAATGAATATAGATATAAAAAATCTAAATAAAATATTTGCCAAGAGACTACCACTATCACAAATATTATATATCATGACCAAACAGAATTTATACTAAGTAAGTTTACATGGATGATTTTATATAAGGAAAACTATGAACATAATTCAGTTTACTTCCTAGGACTATGGCTGCAGATAATAGGATATAAATGCTGTTATTTCCAAGACTTTCAGGTTCATAGTCCATCAAGGTCTGAAAGGAGATAGTTATTAACGTAGCTCCCATAGGTCCCATTTTCTCCAGTTCCATGGCATTTCTCTTGTTTCTCCATAATTCCTTAATGACAATAAGATCTTGTGGAGCTGAGCTGGAAGGGAACTTATTAATAACCTACTTCATCCAACTTTCCTATGTTCAACAACTTTTTGAACAACACAGAATTAATAGAAGACCCATATTAAAACCCATACCCTCTAATTCCAAATCTTTTGGTCTTTCCACTTGACCTCATTCTTAACAATGGCTCAGCAATCATACTCATAAAGTCTTTAAGTGATTTAGGGTACATAATTTGTCAGACTTAAACTTTCAAGGGGAAGTCAAGTGTGGGTTTCACTTCTCCATTTATCACTTTTGTTCATACTATGCTTTATATATTTTTTTCTTCTTTGTGGGGGAGGAATCAGAAACTAATTTAGGAGTTAAATAGTTGTATTTTCTGTTTTCATCATCCCATCCCCTTCATACAGTCATCCTATTCCTGTTTTGATCCTCATCTTGCCAACAACATGCACCTTTCTGTTGTCTCTAGTTTTCACACTAAACCTCATTCCATTCGAATCCTTAGTCTTTTTGAAAAGCATCCTTGTTGGCTTCTGTTACTGCCTTTAATTTTCCCTTAGTTACCTGTTAAAATATGAGCTCATTGATGAGTACTTCCATACAGCCATACTAGTCTCCTGGCTTTCCTGACTTCCTTTGAGAAACATCTCAGATCTTACATTCTAGAAGAGATCTTTTCTATTCCTTTTAATACTAATGAATTTGATGTCTTCCCTTTAAGATTATTTTCCATTTAACTTCCTTTTAAAAAATATAGTTGTTTGCATGTTGTCTCCCTTGTTAAAATATGAATTCCTTGAGGGTAGCAACTCCCCCTACACACACACTCCACCCGATCCTAGCTTAGGCACACAATGAATGCTTAATAAATGTTTGTTAACTAAACATTTCCTCAGTTTTCTCCCCTCATTTTCATAAATTCATTTCAACAAACATTTATTAAAGACCTATTGCTGTGCCAAGTTCTTCTTTCCTCAAGTTGCTTACATTCTACTAGAATCAGAATTAATGGATTCCATTAGAATCACTTGTAAATTTATAGTGCAAACTATGTAATTAGAAAATCTTGAATGCTTGTACTCCGTCTCCCAGAATTCTTTTCTTGTCCCAAGAATCCTTTTCCCTTCATTCACATTTGCGTTTGTTACGTATGTATATATAATTTTGTGGCTCCTCTCCCTCCCTCTCCTTTTTACCCTGTGTGAGGCTGGATGGGCTCTCTCTGTTTCTCTAGTCTTTTATTTTCCTTTTTGTTTCAAGGTATTATTAATAAATCTCATTAAATATAATACTTGGAGTATTTGGATATTAATTTTTAAATCTACAAAACTTCATCCTTAACAGTGTCTTATACCTTATAAGATCCTATTAGCATTTGAATTCCACTACCTTAATGCTAAGCACATATCAGACTTTCTCTTACATGTCCTTCATTATATATCACAACCTTTATAAAAAACCTCTGGTTAGTTCTCAACCTTCCTCTTATTGATTATTATTATCAGTATTATTAAATAGGTAACCAGTTTCTTATTAGCTAAAATCATGCTCACAGAAACACTAACACCAACCAAGTCCTCATAGCTGGTTAAGGTTTATAAGTAAACTCCATAAAACAATACTGGGAAGCAGGGATTTAAATTTTTATTATTACACCATTCTATAGAAGAGGAAAATGAAGGTCAAAGAGAGCTGGTGCTTTCTTGCCTGTGCTTATAGAAGGAGAGATGCTCAGTGTCAAATCCAGGATTCAACACTATCTTTTTAGACTCCGAATCTTCATGTTCTTTCCATGGAATGATGTTGCTTCTCCTCTGCATGGAGTAAAAGACTTCCTTCTAGTTTTTCTACTTCAGTTTACTATGCATACCTACTTATGCTAAATTATGGAAAAGCAAAGAATAAGTGGTTTCCACAGCTTGGGGAATTCCCCCATTGCAAAGCTTCTGTGATTTAACAGATAAATCATAGGGAGTTGCCTGGGACACATTAAGGTTAAATGACATGCTCAAGCTTACATTGCTAATAGCAGAAGTGAGATTTGAATCTACATCTAATTAACTCCAAGTCCAATATTCTATCCACTAGGCTTCCCTTCCTCTCCCTGAATGCCTGTAGGCTGCACTGTCAATAGAAAAGAGCCAAATGTAAAGTCTTATGATTTTATTTACAAATTATAGATAGGTAAAGAAGTAGATTCTGTCCATAGCTGAGGAGGAAAAATCCACTGTATGTTTATGGACAGTTTGAACATTTTAACATAAGTGCCTAGCCTCTGCTAACTTTATATTTAGATGTAACTGAAATATTAGTGACTAGAGCTCTTGCAACTGAGAAATTTCAGCTACTGGCATGAGTATCCATTACTCTTTCTCTGGCGTTTTATAGCCATTCATCCTCCTGGGTCTGCTTGCTAAGAATATGCCTGAGTTGTGCCCAAAGTGCCCAAAGCAGAGTTGTTCTTTATGGACATGTCAAGGTAGGCTTATCAATTCCTGAATATATTTGTTTTGTGTTTAGTATCTTACATTTCTCACTATATTATTGAAAGTGTTTACAAATCTATCTATCTAGCTAGCTAGCTATTGCAAGAAGTTGCCCAGGAAATCAGGCATCTTCTTCCTTGGCACTTTGGGATCATTTCTGGATTCCAGGATTATTCTACCAGCCATCATCAAGGTTAGCATTCCTTGTAGAAAGGGTCTTCTGTGCCCGATAAGATCAACACCAAATAATGTCCAAGATATGGGAGGAGAGAGTGAATAAGTCAACCTGCCTGAAGCACCAAGGTACCTTCAGGAAAAAGAGACCATATATCAGGCAGATTAAAAATATCCTGACTATGGGAAAAGGACCTACCTGGAAAATTTATTTATAACAGTTCTTTTTGTGGTGGCAAAGAACTGGAAACTGAAAGGATTTCCATCAATTGGGGAATGGCTGAACACGTGTTATATGCTTATAAATGGAATACTGTGGTGCCATATGAAGTGACAAACAGGATGATCACAAAAACACCCTCAAAGACTTATATGAAATAATACAAAGTAAAGTGATCAGACCCAAGAGAATGTTGTACATAGTAAAAGCAATAATGTATGATGATCAACAATGAATGAATTAACTATTATCAGCAATTCAAGGATCAGGACAATTCCAAGAGATTCATTATGAAAAAAGGCTATCCACCACTAAAGAAGGAACTGATGGAGTCTGAATACACATTGAAGGTTACCATTCTTTACTATTTTCTCCATGAATTTTTCTCTAGTATATGTGATATGTGTCTTCTTTTACATGAGAAAAATGAAAATACAAATTGTATGATAATGCATGTATAAACATATATCATATTACCTTCCATCTTGGGGAAGGAGGAGAGATGAGAGGGAGAGGAGAGAGAGAGAGAGATGGGGAGAGAGAGAATGAAAGAGAGAAACAGAGAGATAGAGAGAGACACAGAGATAGAGACAGGGATGGGGAGAGAGACAGACAGAGAGAGAGACAGAGAGACACATGGAGAGAGAGAGAACAAGAACCCCAAAATATGAGAAAACTATTATTAAAAATTTTATTGACATGTAAAAAAAATAAAAACCTTGACCAAACCTTCCTTTAGACTCTGGTAGATGTAGCTTAGGACTCCTTTAGTCTAAGAGTCCCAAGAATAGCAACTTTGCCTCCCCTTGACCCAAGTTTTTGTAGTGTAGATAAACATTTTTAAATGGGGAGCTATGAAGGACCCTAGTTCCTATCTGCTGCCATCCCCATCCCCCAAATAACAACTCTTGCTTCCCTGATATTAGGCCAAGATTTCTTAAGGCCTTAGACTCATAAAAAACAAGTGCTAGTAAACTCACTATCCTAACTTATTTCTTATTTCCAACTACTGCTCTACATTTGACCCCCAACTTTATGGATCTACACTGACAGCATACATTCCCACAGTAAGGAAATTAACTTAAGAATCCAAGAAAAGCAACCTTCTTGTTCTTGGGAATATGCTATCATAATGATAGCAAAGGATTAAAAAATACAAAAGCTCTGTGTGTGTGTATGTGTGTGTGTGTGTGTGTGTGTGTGTGTGTAGGATCAAGAGCATGTGTTTTCTCAACCAAATTGTTATGACTTTAGTCCCGTTAGTTCTGGTGACACTGGGAGCAACTTTCTTCTTCTCCAGATCCTGACACTGCTAAGGGGCTTTTCTTTCTCTCTACAAGACACTGGTTTAAAAATTCCTTTTTCTACCACTAAAAGGTGGGATTCAATACATCCCAAACTCAGAGTTGTGAAAGTCAACTCTAAGAGATATGCTGTTTGCAACATCCCCTTTTACATTAACAAAATCCTGGATTTGAAAATTCTCAAAATTGGCATTATATAGGAAATCTTCTTTTATCTATCCAGGAAGTTGAGTTCAGAAACTTGGGATCTAGGAATTCCTATCTTAAGGCAACAAGGATGAAAGAGCATAAACCTACCTTGTGCTTCTGTTCCAAAGCAAACATTAATGGCTCCCCAAGGGTGGAGGACTGTGTGAATGGAAATATTCCAATCTTACCTCTGCTATTCTCTTACCTGTCATCTTGAAAGGGAAAAAAAAGGAAAAAAATCTAACTCTATAATTTATTCCCTTTTATGCTTCCAGGAAAAATAGTGGCTCCTTGACATCTAAATGGCATAGTGGATAGAGCTCTAGACTCAAAGTCAGAAAGGCCTAAGTTCAAATTCAGGTTCTAGCTGTTTGATCTTGCTGACCAAATCAGATCTCTCCCTCAGTTTCCCAAGCTGTAAAATGGCAAACATAATAGTAGTACCAACCTCAAAGGGTTGTTTTTAAAAATAAAATAATATCACTAAAATTCTTAGCAAAGTGCTTGGCAATTGGTATAAATGTAATATTTCCCCCCTTCCTCCTCTTCCTCAAATATACATTCTCATTTTCCCCTAATTGATGAGATACAATAAAAGTCATAAAGATTCAATAACCTTACAATTCTTTAATTTGATCAGGAAGCTTTCCTCATTAATCCTCCAGATGTACTCTAGATGAACATTCTCCTTTTACTAGTTCTTTTCATGTATTCGTCAAAGTAAATACTTTATAATTCCCCAACTGTGTGCTATATGTATTACATATATGAAGTTCTCATTACTTTTAATATAGTCATTTACTTACCTAAATACTTTATAGATTGGTGATTTTATTAGCATAAAGACTCATTCCAGCACCATAAGTCACCCTCCTCTTACACATTTCCTCTGAAAAGAATGGTTTAGTAGATGATCTTTATTAGTTTCCATGACCATGATACTTATCCTCTGATTATCAATCATCTAGTGATGGACTCTTTCAAAGTGAGCTTTGCTGATCCTCAGATAATGGACTTCATTTACTTCATTTCTTGAAATCTTTTGTAATCATTTTGTGTCCATCTTCTGGAAATTGCTTTCTCTGTTAATTTTTTTCAACTACTTAGTTTGCATTTAATTTCCACTTTTCACATTGTCTAAATTCCAAAGTTATTGAAATCTGTAAAATCAAGCCCACGTGACAGGTCTCTCAATCTAACTCCAGCTTTTCTCTTCTCCCCCATACTCTGAATAACAGGAAGCCTCTCAAAGGAAACAGTAGAAAAGTGAAAAAAAAAAACATAATTGGGGACAGTAGATCCTAGAACTTTTTTATTCTCATTGTATCCCCATGCTTTCCTATTCCAAAAATGTTGCCCTCCAAGTTAGTAGAATCTGTTTGTCTTCTTGCCCAGACTTCTTTTTCCCCTATAATTCAAATAATTATTAGCAATATTCAAACAGCCCCTTTTCTTCTATATACAGATAGATAGATAGATAGATAGATAGATAGATAGATAGATAGATAGATAGATAGATAGATGATAGATAGACAGGAGATGGATAGACAGATAGATAGTTGATAGATAAATAGATAGCTAGATAGATAAATATTAGATAGATTGAAGGATGGATGGATAGATATTAGATATATGGAGATTGATAATAGATAGATAAATAGATAGATTGATGGATAGATAGATAAGACAGATAGATAGTAGATAGGTAGATATATAGACAGACAGCTAGACAGGTAGATAGTAAAAGGAGAGACAGACAGACAGACAGACAGTAGATATATAGATAAATAGATAGAAATAATTCACTATCATCACCTCTAGTCCTCAGCTTAATAATAAATTCAGAACACATAAGGGCAACCACATAACCACGAATTACTTTGCTGTGCTCTAAGTATCATACATGCACTACACATCATCACTGGACAATGGTGGGTATGAAGCAGCACATAGCAGTATATGGGGTACTAGCCAGGGAATCAGGAGATCTGGGCCTCTCAGCTCTTGCTCATACCAACTTTATGATTTGGAGCAAATTACTTCCCCTTCTCTGGCTCCAGTATTTATATCCATAAAAGAGTGTTTTGGACTATGTGATTTTAACAGATTCTTCTATAATTCTATCCTTCTATAATTCAGGTTACCACATCATCAAGTTAAGATGTAGCAAAATACATTACATCTACATATTTTGGGGGTGGGGGCGCTGAAAGAGAGGGAATCATTGAATCAATTCCCCTCATTCTGCTCATCTCATTCCCTTCATAATGAATGTTCCCGGACCATGCCTAGTGTCTTTGGATGGATTTGTGGGACATGGGGAGAGCCTGCTGTGGGTTAAGCCAAGCTTCCAATTCTGAAGTTCTGAAGATCATCTGTGGTTTTTATTTCTCATTTCCTCAGCACACCCGTCTCTCTACATTTAGTTGAAATGCTCTAACACACAAGTCCTGACACCTAAGGGTATGTTTTAGAAAAATGTGCACGCCATATGCACACCTAACATAGTGCAGAACACATGAACAGCTCGATGGGCTACAGCTTAGTGCGGGCCAACTTTTTTTTTTAATTCCCTAACATCTTGCATACAAATTACATCCCCAAACACTTCACAGAGTTCAATAATCCCCAAATGCCTATAGCTTATTTCATTATGCTTTATTTAGTGCTTAAAAGGCAGAGGATTCCATATGATGCCAGGAACAGTTTAGCAGCATCAGGCTTTATTAAGCTGAAGAGTTTTCAAAGAAATAGATTTCTGCATTTCCTTTGTTATAGGGTTCATGTGTTTTGCTAAGAGCAATCTTAGGAGTGCCTTGCTAATACTTTTCTTCACCTATGATGAGACTTTTAGCCTTCACTATGCTGGGATTTATTTTTTAAAAACACTAGATTGGACGGCAGCATGGTGGAAAGGAAGGGACAATACATAAAAAAGGAAGAGATTTGGGTTCTAGTCCCCTCTCTTTTATTTATTAGCTAAGTGCTATAGAAAAAGTCATTTAACTTCCTTGGGTCTCAGTTGTTTAATCTTAAAAATGGGGATTAAAATGTCTTACATAGCTAAGGTCAGAGTTTATTGTGGATGATCTCTGAGGGATTCTTTATGTTCTAAGACATATTATCTCTATGAATGATACCACTAATGGTCACAGCTGTATCTTATTGCTTCTTATGATGAAAGGAATCAAGGGATTGCAATTTATGTTTATTTTCAGGATTTACTGACTTGCCAAAAGGGAACATAGTGTAGTGGGTAGAAAGCAAACTTCAGAGTCTGGCTCAGTCAGTCTTATTACGTTCTGGGCAATTTGCTAAATATTGAGAAAACAAAGAGGCAAACATGGCCCCTAGTCTCCAAGAGTATGCATTCTGATAAGGGAGACAACATCTACATCAAAAGATATATACAGTATGTATTCAGACTAGAAGATTAACCTAATAGACAAAGGCACTAACAGCTGGGAGAATTAGGAAAGGCATTCAAAAGGAGGTGGCATTTGAGCTGAGTCTCAGAGAAAGCCAGGGGTTTTAAGGGGGAGAGGTGGAGTCACAAAGAGGGGAGATAGAACATCATGTTCAAGGGACAAGTAGTGCAGCTTGATGGTTCTGCAGAGTATTTGGAAGGGAGTAATCTGGGAAAAGACTGGAAAGACAGGAAGACTTCAGGTTGGGAAGAGGTTTAAATGCCAAAGAGAGGAGTTTATATTTGATCCAGGAATTAATAGGCAGCAACTGGAATTTTTTGAGTAGAGCAAGAGTCAGAAAACTACAGTGGAGGGCTAAATTCTGGCCACTGCCTCTTTTTGTATAGCCTAAGAGCTAAGAATAATTTTTACATTTGTAAATACAGTAAAACTTTATTTACAAATGTGAAATTTGTAAATTTGTAAAATTTTACATTTCACAATTTGTGAAATTTGTAAAAACCTTCGCACTGTAAAAAAAAAAAAAGGATCATGAACTGATTTGCTCCCCAGGGCACAGTTTGCCTAACCTTGGAGCAGAGGGATGACATGGTTTGGCCAGCATATTAGGAATGGGATTTTTTTTTAATTTTCCAAAATTTCATTGTGAAATGAAATAATCAGAATGACTGGCATTCATCACATCAATACAACAAACAAACAAAAAAAAACCCTCTGATTTTTCATCTTTCAAATACACCTTTCCAATTTAGTTATCCCTCAATGGTACTCAGTACTTCATATATTCTTTTTTTTTCTTTTTTTTAAACATTATTTTATTTGATCATTTCCAAACATTAAGGGATGGAATTTTAGTGAATGTGTGGAGAGTGGATAAGAATGGTGAAAGGGACAGGAAGAAGGGAAACCCATTAGCAAGGATGTTTATGTCATTGGATTTTTTTGAAGGTAATATTTATATTTTACCTTGTTTTTCAAAGTTCTTTCAAAGTATCATATTATTTTATTTTTATAGCAATCCTCAAGATAGTTGTCATTATTTCTATTTTAAAATTGAAGAAACTGATATAAATATGGAGGTTAAGTCCGTTGCATAGGATGGCACAAGCTATTAAGTATCTGAGTTTGCATTTGAACTCAGGTCTTCTTAACTCCAGACTCAGTGGTATGTATGTATATTGTAAAGATTAAAATTTAAGAATATGGGGAGACTGAGGCAGGTACAAATTAGTTTCTGCAAGGAGTATATTTTAGTATATTTTTAGAGGTTTATTAAAGGTTAAATATTAAAGAAAATACAGAATAAGAAAAAACACGTGCCTAGGCCAGAGGCCTGGGCCAGAAAACCTCACATCACAGAAGAGATGCATCTGCTCCAAAACAGAAGTCCAAAAGAGACCCCAAAAACCTTTGCCACCAGCTTAAATCCTTCCTTGATCTCGGCCCACCTCAGAATTCCCGTGAGATTACAAAGCATTTTGGGGAAGTGGAGCAAAGGCTTGTGGGGATTGTAGTCCTGTATTCGAGTCTATTTTTTACAATATATATATACATACATACATACATATATATATATATATATATATATATATATATATATATATATATATATATATATATATATATATCACCCTTCATACCACCTAACTGCCAAGCTAGGGCAGGCTGATGGGATCTGTGAATGTGGCAGATCACCACTACACTACTATGCCATTTCTAACATTATCTAAATACCTTGTTATCAATGAATTGAATAGCCTGTCTCTGGACATTATAAACAGTAGACCAAACACCATTCCTTTTTATGTTGGCCCTATTATTTTTGACTTGCAATGGTTTCAAATTGCAGCTGTATTTCCTAATAAGCTACTTCCATAATGGTCAGTTTAGAGTTAATTACATCCTTTCAAAGTTATTGAGTTTGGTAAGTACTCAACAGAATTAAAGTGTCTTGTCTTAACTTCTACAAAATTTGGAGGTGGGGAAGGAATGACTGATAACATTTGACCTAAAATATTTTAGGTCAAAGTAATTTTCATATTGTATGACATAGAGTATTGGCTTTCAATAGTGTATTTAGAAATCTTGTACCTTTGAACTACATTACCCAGGAGCCCACTCAGGAATATTAATGGATATTTTAAAAGATTCAAATCCTTCTCCTCCCATTCTCCAAATATTGACTCATTCTAAGACTCTTCTGTTGCAATATCCATGATATATTCATTTATTCTTTCTGAGCCAGAACACATAGCCACTTCTTAAAGTTAAAAACTTCAATTCCTTCAAATCAAACCTCTAAAACTCATGACTCCTATATTAATTTACAATATGAACTATTTTTCTGCAAGTACATACTAAAAGGATTTGATTATGAATCAAATGGGATCCAATGCCCCTCTAAATTGGCCCAAAATAGGAGAAATATGTGGACATACTAATGATTCATTCATTCATCTGAAGTCTCCAAGTTCTATTACTATGTTAAACCATGAGTAAACAAAGTACTTGTACTACATTATCTAAACCAATTGAAGAAACTTTTTTTGAGTTATGATTCGATGTTATACCTTGTGTCTATAGAGAGCTGAGAAGCACTTATTTCTTTATTTTTTGTAAATGTTCTTGAAATTATTGTCCTCCCTGAAACTCAATGTCCTTTAAAAATTCCTGCTTGAGATTAGTGCCAGGAAAAATATGGCTTAAGTCTTTTTCGTATTCCTATTGTCCAAACCAACAAACTATGTACCTCAACTTATTTCCTTTGTTGCTTTTCCTGCCAGATACTTTAGAACCAAATGTTTTGCCTAAACATTGTAAACTACAAAACTAAGAGAACATCATGAGAACATCACTTCCCTCTGCTTCCTTCAGTGAACATTTTATCCTGAAATATTTTTTAATAAGGACTCACTTTTAATATAGAAGCTTCCTCTTTTAAGGTATAATTATGAAAAATGTTTAAAGTACTGGCTTGTATACCTCTCTTCTCCAGTGAATTCAATCTCCTTATGACTTCTCCTCTCTTCCTTTAAAAAAAGTTATATATGCCATACCCATTGAACTACCAAAAAACTTTTTTACTTTTAATTAGAAAAAAAAAACATAGCAAAGTTCATTTGGAAGAACAAAAGATCAATAATATCCAGGGAAATCTTGAAAAAAAATGCAAAGGAAGGAGAACTTGCAGTCTCAGATCTCGAACTATACTATATAGTAGCGGTCATCAAAACAATTTGGTACTGGCTAAGAGACAGAAAGGAGGATCAGTGGAATAGACTTGGGGTAAATGACCTCAGCAAGACAGTCTATGATAAGCCCAAAGATCCTAGGTTTGGGGACCAAAACCCACTATTTGATAAAAACTGCTGGGAAAATTGGAAGACAGTATGGGAGAGATTAGGTTTGGATCAACATCTCACACCCTACACCAGGATAAACTCAGAATGGGTGAATGACCTGAATATAAAGAGGCAAACTATAAACAGATTAGGTGAACATAGAATAGTATACTTGTCAGATTTGGGGGAAAGGAAAGACTAAAACCAAGCAAGAGCTAGAAAAAAATCACAAAATGTAAAATCAATAATTTTGATCACATCAAATTAAAAAGTTTTTGTACAAACAAAACTAATGCATCCAAAATTAGAAGGGTAGCAACAAATTGGGAAACAATCTTCATTACAAACCTCTGACAAGGGTCTAATTACTCAAATTTATAAAGAAATAAACCAATTGTACAAAAAATCAAGCCATTCTCCAAATGATAAATGGGCAAGGGACATGAGTAGGCAATTTTCAGTTAAAGAAATAAAAACTATTAATAAGCACATGAAAAAGTGTTCTAAATCTCTTATAATCAGAGAACTGCAAATCCAAACAACTCTAAGGTATCACCTCACACCTAGCAGATTGGCTAACATGACAGCAAAGGAAAGTAATGAATGCTGGAGGGGATGTGGCAAAGTTGTGACATTAATGCATTGCTGGTGGAGTTGTGAATTGATCCAACCATTCTGGAGGGCAATTTGGAACTATGCTCAAAGGGCACTAAAAGACTGTCTGCCCTTTGATCCAGCTATAGCACTGCTGGGTTTGTACCCCAAAGAGATAATAAGGAAAAAGACATGTACAAAAATATTCATAGCTGTGCTCTTTGTGGTGTCAAAAATTGGAAAATGAGGGAAGGTCCTTAAATTGGGGAATGGCTGAACAAATTGTGGTATATGTTGGTGATGGAATACTGTTGTGCTCAAAGGAATAATAAAGTGGAGGAATTCCATGGGAACTGGAACAACCTCCAGGAATTGATGCAGAGCGAAAGGACCATAACCAGGAAAACATTGCACACAGAGACTGATACACTGTGGTGCAATTGAATGTAATGTACTTCTCCATTAGTGGCAATGCAGTGATCCTGAACAACTAGGAGGGATGTATGAGAAAGAACACTATCCACTTTCAGAGGAAAAACTGTGGGAGTAAAAACACTGAAGAAAAACAACTGTTTGAATACATGGGTCAAAGGGATATGGTTGGTGATGTAGACTCTAAATGAACATCCTAATGCAAACACCAACAACATGGAAGTACTTTCTGATCAAGGACACAAGTAATATCCAATGAAATTGTGTGTTGGCTGCAGGGAAGGATGGGTGGAGGGGAGGGAGGGAAATAATGTGATAATTGTAACCAAGGAATAATGTTTTAAATTGACTAAATAAACTAATTAAAATGGAAAAATGGTACATAATTTGTGATTGTATAAGAAAGCACTATCTTTGCTCAGGAACTCAAGATAGAGAAGAAATCAGCTTGGCATTAATTAATACTAGGGAATAAAAACATCTCTCTTTTCCTCTCATTTATACTATCCTCCTCCGTTTTTTCCTTCCCTTCCCTTCTCCTTTTTCCTCCTCTCACCTTTCTTTGGCCTCTCCCCAGTTCTCTTCCCTTCCTACTCCTTACCTCCATTCTACTTTCTGTTCCTCTCCTTTTTTTTTATCACTCCCAACATGCAAACTTTTGCCAAGGCCTTTCAACTTAACTTCAAAGTATTTTTCATATATATCCACTTCTCTCTTCTGATACTGGCACTACACTAATGCAAATCCTTATTACCTTTTATAGGACACCTCACCAAATACTTAAAGAAACCTTTTATATCCTCCTTCTAGCCTTCTCAACTGTTTTCTTTTTATTCAGGTTAAACTTTCCCAATTCTTTCAGTCAATCCTTATATGCTATAAATCCATGGTTCTTCACCATCAAAAATATATTTCTCTAGATGCCTTTCAGTTTAGCAATGTCATTTCTAAAATATAATGCCCAGAAGTGAAAATTATACTTCATATGTGGCCAGAATTAAATGGAATATGAAAGAATCATCACTTCCCAAATTCTGGATTCTGTTCTTTTCTCATTCAGTCTAAGACTGCATTAATTTTTCTCTAGGTTACTCTATCATATTGTTTACTCAAGGAGTCTGTAATTCATTAAAATCCCTCACATCTCTTTTATCTAGGCATATCTCCTCCATCTTCTACCCATGAAAATTATCTTATGAATATTAATGACTTTAGATTAATCTCTATTAAATTTCCTCCTACCTAATTTGATAGTGTTTTAGTTTGCCAAGACCTTTTTGGAGACACCACTGAACTTTATCCTTAGAGATTTTATGTCCTCTTTTGTGCAATTCCAAAAGAAGGTGTTTGCTATTTTCTTGACATGTTTTTGCATCTGTTGAAGCTAAGAGTAGGTCATCTACATATTTGATTAATTTGCTATTTTTAAATGTTATATTGTCTGTGTCTTGGCTCAAAATTTGCTCAAATAAGCTCGGACTTTCGACATAACCCTGTGGCAGCCGACACCAGGTATATTGTGAGCCCTTCCAGGTGAAAGCAAAAATATGCCTGAAGTTCTCATGTATTGGTATGGAAAAGAAAGCTGAACACAAGTCTACTACTGTAAAGTATGTAGCTGTGCTAGGAATAGATGAAATAATAGTATGTATGTTAGAAACTACGGAGTGTCTCTTTATAACGTGATTATTCACTGCCCTTAGATCCTGTACGAATCTATAGAGGTGCTTGCCATCGGGCCCTCTTTTTGTTTTTTTAATTGGCAGGATGGGCATGTTGTATTCAGATTTGCAAGGGATTATTATTCCCTGTTCTATTAATGAGTTAATAACTGGTGTAATACCCTCAATTGCCTCCTTTGAGAGGGGATACTGAGGGATAGAAGGAGGTGGGCTAGATTTAGTTTTTATCTGTACAGGAATAGCCGACTTAAGTAAACCTACATCAGAAGAAGATGTGGCCCAAAGAGACTCCGGTATATCTTTAGGTATTTCAAAAGTGAAAGGCTCTTTTGCCTCCTGGTTTTCCGAGAGAAGTACAGGGAGTAAATTTAAAGATTCCTCTGCTACTTATCCAGAGATAAAATCCAGTCTTTAAGAACCAGAATACAACAACTAGGATTAAGTGACCTCACAAGACAGCAGGACACTATAAAACAAAACCAAAAGAATGAAAAAATTGAGGAAAATATGAAACCTCTCATGCTTTGGAGTAATATAAAGCAAATTCTTTGGAGATAAACAAACAATATATGGGAAAACTTGAAACATGAACAAATATATCATATATATGTTAACTGGGAAAAATTTTAAAATGAAAATAATTAATGAGGACATAAAAAACAGATCATCATTGATTACTCTATAACTCAGAGCAATGAGAATAAATATTATAATTGATCAAGAAGTATGTTGAAGAGTGACCACTTCATGAAGGTTACTGGTAATTATGATTGACTTTTGACTCTGAGGAAAACAACAAATTACTGTATTTTTGAGTTCCAGACATTCAAATGGTCTTAAATTCACTTACTTATAAGACTTACCTGTTGCTATCTCATCATCTTTTCAAAACAGCATGAAACACTATAAAATGTGTTGTTAAAATCTAGATAAACTACATTTATGACATTACTCTTGATCTACATGTTTAGTAACTGGTGAAAAAACAAACAAACAAACTATTGTGGCATGACTATGACCTGCTCTTGATTAAGCCATTTAGGCACTATGCTATCCCTTTTTCCTTTAGGAGATGTTCTTTAAAAAACATCAATAGGGGAGTAGGCAAGATGGTGGCTTAGCAGGAGCAATAGTTCAGACCTCTGAAAAATCTTCCTTACCAATAACAAATTAAATGCTCCTACAGGGCTGAAAATGAAACGTAACAACAAGACAGAGGCAAGGAATGCTCCTGCTGGACTCAATTCAAAAGGTACACACTCCAAAAGCCAGAATCTAAGAATACTCGGGTTTAAGGAGAAGGCAGGAGGAAGGTCCCAGGACCCCTCCACCCCCACCTAGAGTGCTAAGCCTCCAGCAGGAGCAGGAACCTCTGGGCGGGCAAAGGTGCTGGTCTGGAGGGTGTACTTTTCATGCAGGGCTGTGCCAGGCTCAGAGCGTCAAACACAGGTGGTGGCAAAGGAGCAGGAGAGGGAACACAGAGCTGGCATCCTGGGCAGAGTGGCAGAGACCCTCCATATTGCTCCAGCCTTCCAGGAGGTTTTGGCCTCAGAGCACATCCAGCCCAACCCAGCTGAACTTAATCCCATCAAAGGTCTTCAGAGCACAGGGAAGCCAAAGATCCAATACCCCTCCCTCACTGACTGCTGGAATTTAATCCAATCAAAAGCCTCCAGAGGACAGGGAAGCTCAAAATCCAATACTCCTCCCCCAGAGACTGCACTGAGAGATCTGACAAAGCTCCAAGAGGGGAGACTGACAGAAAGCTCCAAAACCAAAAATATGAGAGAAGCACGAGCACAGACAAATATGGGGAGCAAAGAAGGAATAAATATGAGCAAACAACAGAAAAAGAAGAAATTACAATCGACAGCTTCTGTATAGGCAACAAACCAAGAACAAACAGAACAGAAGAGGAGGCCAGCAATAAAAGTGAAATCCCAGCAAATTGGATACAGGCTTTGGAAGAACTCAAAATGAAATTCAAACACAATAAAGAGAGGATGAAGACAATTGGGAAATGAATTTAAAAACTAAGATAAGTCATCTGGAAACAGAAAATAGTGTCTTGAAAGCCAAAAACAACGAGTTTGAAAATGAGGCAAAGGAGATGAAAGATGAGGTAAAGAGAATGAAAGATCACCTCCAAAGAAAATCAGACCAGAAGGAGAAGGATGCATAAATACATATATATGTGTGTGTGTGTGTGTGTATACAACTAGAGATTAAAAAGAGGTTAATAATAAAAGAAATGGGAAAAGAAACAAAAGAAGGTAAATTTTATATGTCACAAAGAAGCTCACGGTGGGAGGGGATAGAACATCAGTACACTGGAAGGGTAAAGAGGTTGGAGATAGGAAATACTCATCTCTTACATGCATTGAAATTACCAAAAGAGGGAAGGACAACCCAATCAATTGGGACAGAAAATAGATTTGCACCCTGTAGGGGAGTAGAAGGGTAACAAATGGACTGGTGGAGAGGGAAGCAGTACAATGGAGGGAGAGGGTGTAGGTAGTTTTAGAAAGACTGCAAGGAAAATAAGGGGGCAATAAGACAGGAGTCGGTAGAAAGGGAATTAAAATAAGGGTGGGGACTAGGGGGATTGATTAAAAACAAACATTGGTGTAGAAGGAAATAGTGAAAGAAGAAAAGGCAGGACCAGGAGTCGAAATCAAAATGCTGGGAAATACACAGCTAGTAATCATAACTCTGAATGTGAATGGAATGAACTCACTCATAAAACACAAGCAAATAGTAGAGTGGATTAGAATCAAAAACCCTACCATATGCTGTCTACAAGAAACACACATGAAGAAGTTAGATACGCATAGGGTGAAAGTAACAGGATGGAGACAAATCTATTGGGCATCAACTGATAAAAAGGAGTCACAGTCATGATCAGTGACCCTGAATAACTAGGATGAATGTATGAAAAATAAAAACACTATCCACATTCAGAGGAAACACTGTGGGAGTAAAAACACTGAAGGAAAACAAATGCTTGAATACATGGATCTAAGGGAAATTGTTGAGGATATAGACTCTAAATGAATATCCTAGTGCAAACATCAACAACATGGAAATAGGTTCTGATCAAGGACACAAGTAATACCCAATGAAATTGTGCGTCGGCTGCGAGAAGGGTGGGTGGAGGGGAGGGAGGGAAATAATATGATTATTGTAACCAAGGAATAATGTTCTAAATTGACTAAATAAACTAATTCAAATAGAAAAAAAAATTAAAACAACAATAATTCTAGAATTTTCCCAGGACTAGAAATCAAGTTTATTGGCTAATAACTTGCAGGATCCATCTACTTTTCTTTGTGGAAAATGCGTGCACACTTTTGTCTGTCATTAGTCCTAATGTACTTTTGCTATTCTCATAACATTTCAAGGGACCACTAACAGTTACTCTATAATCACCTCTTCTAGTTCCTTCAATATCTAACTTTGGTGACTTCAACTCAAGTGAAACAATGTGCTCTTTTATTGTCTCCAATCATATTTTGAGTATCAACTCTCTTTTAATCATTTATTACCATACTTCACAACCCAATGATCATTGTCTTTGAAAAAGAAAATGAAGAAAATAAGAATTTAGGAGGTCAACATTTTTTGTCCTTAGGTATAGTTTTTCCATTCTGTCCAAAACAGTTTTCTTATTTTTTTTCCTCTGGTTCATTTCTTTTCCATTATATAATTTTAATATAAGACAAAAATATCTTTGGGTTATACTAGCTATCTTCCCCAGTCTTATCTCATTCTGAGCTTTAGTTCTTCTGACACATTTTTCTATAAACTGCTATATTTTTTTAAATTCATCTTGGAATTTGTCTTTACTTCCATCTTCCATCTATATGTGCCTTTAAAAAAGTTGTTTGGTTAATTCTGAAATACTCTTTTTGCCTATTACCTAAAGTTTAAATTCCTTTTACTTGTCATTCATTCATACAAAGGTAGGCATACTCCATCTTTCCTCACCTCTTTGATATCATTCCTCTCTATTCACTCTAAGCTCTGGACAACAGAGGTACTCTTAGCCCTTGACCATGCTCTTCATTCTCCCATCCCTTTGTTGTGCCTCAGTTAAAGGACCTGTTTAATAAATATTTACTGATTGATTGAGGGCATTTATGGATTATCCTTACATTTTCTGTTGTTCCTACCCATCCTTTAAACAAAGTTCAAATTCTTCCTCTCCTAACTGGCCCACCTTTTTAGTGACATTTTTCCTCAGGCTTCATATAATATTTTATTTTGTACCTTTCAGACACATTTACCATGTGGCCATGTTTATTATAGATGTCTGTGTTAGTATCTTCTCCCCCTACTAGTGTGTAAATTCTGAGAGCAGGGAATGAATCTTAACTGAATTTTGAATTGCCCTAACCACTAACAGTATTGCGTATCCAAATAGGTGCTTAATATCTCTTTTAATGAAAGGACCACTGGATTTGGGTGTGAAACAAATTTTGTTCTCAACTCATTTCAAGCTTCCTGTGACTTTGCTTGAGCTCCAATTTTTTTTTTTTCATTTCCTCCAGCTCACAGCAAGATATAGTATCCTGAAACATGGCAATAAGATGAGCATTTGGCCTAACTCGAAATACTGAAATAACATGTTACCATTTCATGAACCACTTAATCTTTGAATGAAGTTCTCAGTGCCACTCAGCATGTATAGTATTGCCAACACTTGTAACAAAAGAAAGCAATTTTCTATAATTTTTCACATTACTGGATACTTAGATTATTCTGCCAATTAGGTAGAAAAGTAGCATATTATAATGCAAAATGTATTTGAAGCCAGAAAACCTGGAGGTTTGCCCCTGTTCTGTTACTGACAATTTCTATGACTTATGAATAAGTCACTCAATCTCTCATATTTAGTTTTCTCACCCATAAAAAAGGAATAAAATTCTAATACAGTCTACCTCACAAAATAACTGAATAAGTCATTATATAAACATGACCTAATTCATTCTGAGAAGAACTTTTCTTAGACTTTTGTGTTTTCTTTTTCTTTCTTTTCTTTTTAGGGCTGAACAATAGAATGTGTTACCTCAGCTATCTATTTCTTTGTCATGCATTCCTAGCTACCAACGAGTAAAATATACATACAGTGAGTCATATGAGGAAAGTAATAAGCTAAAAACCAGTATAAGCCGAGTTTCTGAGAGGTGTGTATGTGTATGTGTGAGAGATATGAAGAAAGAGTGGCAGATAGGGAGAGAGAAAATACAGAGAGAGAAAGAGTCGGAGAGAAAGGGAAAGAAAAAGAGGATGATTCCGTGAGAAAGAGAGACAGTGAAAGAGAGAGTAAGAGTTTTAGCAAGGACTGCAACTAGAAGTAGGATTCCAACTCATCAGGGAAAAATCTTTCTTTAACTGGTTTATGACTTAATTGTTTCCTGGTTAATGATTTACTACCCATAGGTCACTTTGAGATTAGAAATCACTCTAAACTATAAAACAAATAAGAGCCAGCTCTGGTATTCTTCACAGTTGAGAAGTATGGATTAGGAAATCCCTAACTAGATGGACATCTGAAGCACAGAAGCCATAATTTTTCCTTTAAAAATATGAAGTAAATTAAGTTGATAAATACCCAGTCCTAGACTTTTAAGGAAAAAAATATACTATTGTTAAATATATTATCTATATCAAGAAAAAGCATTAGCCTTGATCTTTGAAACCTGGAGCTTTCTACATTTCTACACTGATATAGTCAATAGGTGGTGTGATCAGAAGGTCTGTAAAATCATACACCTCTTTCAATTATTTCCCCAACTGATATCCAGTTTCATGTTAATAAACAAGTTTATTTGTGTTGAGCATTCCCCTAAATCATAATGTCTATGGGATCATATTAAGTCATTAACATTTTAATTTAGTTATGGGAGCAATTCTATGTCCAAAAAGAGGAGTATCTGTCTTTGTCCTCCTCCACTCCCTTTCCTAGCAAAGGAACGGGGGAAAAATCAGGAGGAAGGGTAGGCAGATCCCAAAGATTCTTTGCAGTCTTCATAATTTTATCCTATAGTATCAAATAATTTTAGATTTGAAAGGGTCCCCAGAAGTGTGTTGGGTGTGGGGTAGAGTTGTGGTGATGATGGCATATTTTTCTTCCTTCGGGGGAATCTTATAATCTTATTCACTTTTTTGGTAACTCTAATTTTAGAAACATTTTGCTTGCATCAAACATCAGCTTCCTCCCCTTTAATGTTTCTAGTTCTGTCCTTTGTGGTCATAAATAGGTCATAAAGTAGAATAAGTCCCTTTTCCCTCTAACTCTATCACTATCCTATTTAGTAAACTCCAGTGGCTCCATATTGCCTCTAGGATAGGTTTTAAACTCTTCATAACCTGACTCCAAACTATCTTTCCAGCATCATTATAGATGACTCTTCTTCCTGTCCTCTACAATACAACTAAACTTTCCCTTTCCCTTCCAAGCATACAATGCTCCATATCTTCTTTCTATACTTTTGCATTGATTATTCCTAAACCTAGAATATGCTCTCCCTGCGTATTTTTACCTTGTAGATATCTCTTTCCATTCAAGATACAACTCAAACTCTATATAAAATAGCTGTGTGATGAAGGCAATTGAGCGTTGTACTTGGATCAATAAGATTCCACTTCATATTCTACCTCATGTACTACCTACTTCTGAGACGATGGTCAAGTCATTTAGTGTCCTCAACAATAAGATGTGGATAATAATAGTGTTGACTTCAAAAGATTACTCCAAGGATCAGGCAACACAGCATGTAGGAAATGCTTTGTGTAAGTCTGACCATGTCACCCCAATAAATAAGGAATTTTAATGGTTCCTTATTGTCTTCAGGATCAAATCCAAAATTCTGTTTGGTTTTCAAAACCTCTCATAGCCTCAAAACCCTCCTAATGTTCCAGACTTCTTACATTTTACCCCCTCCACCATGTACACTCTTCAATCCAGTAACATTGGCTTCTTTGATGGTCCACAAACAAGATTCTCCATTTCAGGACTCTGAGCATTTTCTCTGACTGCCCCCCATACCTCAAACACTTTTCCTCCTCATCTCTTATTGCTGGCTTCTCTGGTTTCTTTTAAATCCCAACAAAATTCCCATCTTCACCAGGAAGTCTCTCTCAACACCTCTTAATTTTGTGCCACTCCTCTCTTATTTACTTCTTATTTCTCTTGTGTATACTTGGACTGTACATAGATACCTGCTTATTGTCTTCCCCATTAGATTATGGGCTTCTTGAAGCCAAGGATTAATTGTCTTTTGCCTCTTTTTGAATCTCCAACACTTAGCATAGTGAATGGTATAAAGTAGATGCTTAATAAATGTTTATGAACTAACTGATTTTGCAGATATGTATTTGTGTATAATATATTATACATATGCATATGCACACATTTCTAAGTCTTTATGCACATATATAATGTTTTATACATGCTAGCTGCTATTTTGATGAAGCCTTTGAGATCCTCTCAATTTCTTGTGCCTTCCCTGTGTAATTAGAATTTTTCTACCAGGGACTCTTTCTCCCAGGATCCCATTTATGTATCTATGCTATGTAGCTAACATAGAGAAGATACAAGTTTTGTGTAGCTCCGTCCTCACTCTCTTCTCCCATAAATGCAGCTGTGGTGGTTGGGTGAGTGCCAGGCAGGAGAATTTTACTCACGTGGCTTTACTGAGGCTTTTACTTTTGTTCTTTTATTTCTTCTACTTCAAGTGATTATTAATAAATCTTATAAAATATAATACTTGGAGTTATTGGATATTAATTTAAATTTTACATCCCTTTATAATGGTTTTATATTTAACTTCTTTGGGCTTATTCTCTTTCATTTATTCTGCATATACATATGTATATACTTGTCTACCTCATGAATTTACAAGCACCTTATGAGTAAAAATTAGTTCATTCTTTGTTTTTGCACTGCTCGTGCCTAGCACATTTCCTGGCACATTGTAAGCATTTAATGAATACTTGTTTGATTGATTCCTTTTTTTTTCTTTTCAAATACTATTTTAAAATGCTATACTTATCTTCTCCAGACAAAAAATCTTCAACTGCTTCAACTAATCAGGGCAAATTTCATCCATTCACTTGGTTAGAGGCCCAAGGTATAAAATTAGATAGGGAAGTGATTATTGAATATAAATTTCCTCACATGTCCAAATTATTGAGGAATGGGCAATGAAGGGTCATAGTGTGGGAAGAAAATTAGAAAAAAATAGGAAAAGTATTACAAAGGAAAAAAGTATTCAATGAGATTACAAACTCAGTAAACATAATGCAACTGGAGATATAACAGTCACCAAAATGTCCCCCACTGAACTCCATTTTCATTCTTGATCAACTATTGTATATTCTGGTCTTTTGAGCTACTCATTTTCCATGCATCAAACAAGATTCAACTTCACAGAAACTTCCTCATTCTGTGAAGGTGAGGAATAAATACGTCCACAGAATGTAGAGATTATCAGACTTTATGTTCAATTCCTGTGGAGTAACAGCCAGAAAGATCCAACCTCCAGATATCTCTCTTCATATATATTAAGTGAAAGTTATTTTTACTGATGTTCAGAATATGGTGGAACATCTCCATCAAATTAAGCATTGGCCTAAAACAGATAGAGCAACCCAATGAAGTTCAGCAATATTCTTTGCACCAGGAGACATCTTGGGGACGTCAGAGGAGAAATTCAATGATACTTCCAAATAAATAAAGTTATTCATTTGTGAATTTAAATTAGGATGCTTTCCCAGTGGTCTACAAAGGCCAAGAAGGGTGAGAAACAGGAAATGAAGGGAACAGCTCTAAGCACAATACCAGGGTTGCAAAAAGATACAATAGAGATTCTAAGAATAGTCACGAAGCTGATATTTTCCAGATATTTGGGGGTCTTTAGATTTTCAGGATATTAAAAACATCTTCATGTTTTAGCACAAAATAATCCTTCTCTTTCCTGCAGCTGTCCAATTTTCATACGGGGCTTTGTAATAATAATATACTTAAAATTCTTTATTATGCCACACTTGTTAATGTTCAGGGATTTATTCTGAAAGCAGTGTACAACATAATACACTGCTTTCAGGTTGTCTTGATGCATTTTATAATGGAAATGCAAATGTATAATTACACATTGAGTTGATCATAAACACCACCTTTTAATGCAGGTATTAGGGATAGAGTGGTATGAAGGTGCTCATTTTATAGAAATTGAAATGAGGTGGATTAAATTAGGACACAAAAAGTACCAAAAAAAACAAAACAAAACAAAACTGATATATGCTCTGGTTTGACAGCTGGAAGTTAGATAGGCCTGCTTGCTTTCTTTTTTTATGAGTAGAAGCATGTGTCTGCTATTCAAATGATTCCCAGAGGGTTTAGGAGCCTCACCAAAGAAGAAAGGGTCAAAGCAATTGTAGAAGACTGGCTGTTGAAGAGAATGGCTTCAAGGTTTGATATTACATCTCCCTTCTTGAGGTAGCAATGAGTTTTATAGGATCTGATCCCCTGTCTTTGAGAGAACATCAGCCCAGAGGCTATGAGGGAGCAAATCCAAAATGGCAGACAAGTTAAAGAAACTCATCTGATTTCTACCAAATTACCCTCCAAAAAGCAATGAGATATCACTTCAAAATGAATTGAATTCTGGAGCAGCATAACTCACACTAGACAAGGTGAAGTACTTTTTCAGCACAAAACAACTTAGAAGGCCAGCAAGAGGGATCTAGTGTGCTGGGGTGGTGGTCTGGAGCTCAGGACTCCAGGGAAAAACCCACCAAAGCGATAGGCTTTGGGCATTGTGAAGCAACAGTCAAGGCTTCTGGAACTCTCAGCCCTAGATGGTAAGGTAGTAGAGACATATGCTCAGAAGGAGGTTACAAGGGACCCTTTCCTAGTTCTGGGTGTAAGATTCTTGTCATATTGTCCACAGGCAGAACCAGGTCACAGCCCTGAGAATCAATCACAGGGTAAAGAAGAGAAACAGTATACACCAGCACTTGTAGCCATGGGAGAGCAGGGCACCCTGGTCACAGTTTCAAAGAGTAAAAGAGTACTTGCAGTAACTCACAGACCAGAGCATAGGCCTGGAGAATACACCTCTTATATCATATCATTTTGGAGTAACTGAAAGCAGATAGATCCCCAATGGCAGCTCTGAAGGCAGCTGTAAAAAGAACCTGAAGTTTGGAACAGAGTTCCCTTCACCACAGTTAAACAGTTCAACTTTAACAGTTTTTTTTTAAATAAAAGAAAACAAAAAGGCAGAAAGATGAGCACACAACAACAAAAAAGAAATGAAACAGAAAGTTAATTCAGTAACAGGGTAGCATCAAATTTAGAAAAAGATAACA
The DNA here is from genome assembly GCF_027887165.1 of Monodelphis domestica. Taxonomy (NCBI): domain Eukaryota; kingdom Metazoa; phylum Chordata; class Mammalia; order Didelphimorphia; family Didelphidae; genus Monodelphis; species Monodelphis domestica. The sequence continues at coordinate 106,540,241 of NC_077233.1, forward strand.
AACTGAATACTGCCAAATCCAAAGCCTCCAAGAAAAATGTTAATTGCTTCTCAACTCTCCCTCCAAATTTAATGAAAATACTCAAAAAGGATTTTAATAATCAGATAAGAGAGGTAGAAGAAAACTTGGGTAAAGAAATGAATGATATAGGAGGAATAATTCAACAGGTTGGTAAAGAAGGCACAAAAATACTAAAGAAATTAATGTCTTAAAAAAATAAGAATAGACCAATTGGTAAAAGAGGCATAAAAATCCAAAGAAAAGACGAACTGTTTAAAAAGCAGAATTGACCAAATAAAAAGAGACATTAAAAATGCCCTGAAGAGAAAAACTTTTTAAAAGACAGAATTGGCCTTTTAGAAAAAGAGGTACAAAAGTTCATTGAGGAAAAGAACTTTTTAAAAAGTAGTGTTGGCCAAATGGAAAAGGAGATACAAAAGTTCATTCAAGCAAATCATGACTTAACAATTAAAATTAGGGAAGTAGAAGTTAATGAATTCATGAGACATCAAGGAATACTAGCCCAATTTAAGGAAGAGATTTAGGATACAATGAGTCTCAGAACAGAGCAGAAGTCTGAGCAGCCTGAGGGACACTCATTGCCTTCCCTACTCCCATTCTAAGGTCAAAAATAGGAATCTGGGTCACCTAACATATTCAAGTATTGCTTTCCTTTCTACTTGCTCTGAAAACAAAGAAACTCTCTTACACTGGGGAAGGAGAGGCTATGCTTCAGTTGCTAGTTATTCGGCTACATAAAAGCTGTTGAATATAGCATAAGGAGACATGAGAGCTGGATTCTAATTCTGGGTCCTCTGTAAACTGATGAATTTGAGCAAATGACTTCCCTAAGGACTCAACTCCATAAAATAAGGGTCTTTATCAATGACATATGTAAAACCCAGAGGAATTGCTCATTGGCTATGGGGGGAGGGAGGAAGAAGGGAAGGGAAAGAACATGAATCATGTAACCATGGAAAAATATTCCAAATTAATTAATTAAATAAATAAAGATGTCCAATTAAAAAAATAAAAACAAAAACAAAAACAAAGGACAACATTCTATAGTCACCTTGCTATTTAAATAATTTTAACCAAGAAAAAAATTAAGGACATATTTCAGCAAAACATGTGAAGTCATAGCTGAGCATCTACAATATCATAGGTGACTTCAATATATTCCTACCTCCCTGTCTCTGTCTCCTCAGAGTCTATTGGCCTAATTTTTGATAGCCAGAGGACATATATATGGGTAAATAATTATTTCTGATATGGACTTTTTCATTAGTTAGTTTTATGGATGAAAACTTTTGTAGATATTACCCTCAGTATATAGGGAAACTAGGTGGTACAGTAAATATTTTTAAATCTATAATTGGGAAGTTGTTGAGTTGTTTCAGTAGTGTCTAACTTCACTTCATTACCATTATCCTGTCAAAGATGCTGTAATGATTACCATTTCCTTCTTTAGCTCATTTTATAGATGAAGAATTGAGGCATATAAGGTTAAATTACTTGGCCACGGTCACACAGTCAATAAATGTCAGAAGCCAGATTTCAGTTCATGATGGTGAGACTTCCTAATTCTAAGCCCAGTGTTCTAAGTAGTGTGCCACCTATCTGCCCTAGAATTGGGAAGAACTGAGTTTAAATTGGGTCTCTGATATTACATATGTCCCTGGAAATCACTTAACCACTCTATGCTTCAGTTTCTTCACTTTAAAATGGGGATAATACTTGGACTTACCTACCAAGAATATTGTGAGCCTAAAATGAGATAATATTTATAAAGTGCTTTTCTTAATTTAAAGTGTTATAAACTATAACTATTATTTTAACTATAACTATAATAATTATTATTATATGGAATTTCAGAAGTGTTTTAATAATTATGACCCAGAGTATTTGGGTACAACTATGAATACTTTGTGTTTCTTTTTAATTAATAAATTTAAAACTTTTCCCATATTATGCATATATAATTTTCTTTTTTTGTAATTAATTTTTTGAATATTTGTTGTACTAGAAGAAATTGACAAGACTGACAGTTGGTGGGGGAAGAGGCAACTGGGACTGGCAGTAGGTCTTGTGACTAGCACTTCCTTCCTGGTGTGGGAAGTGGGAGGAAATTGTCTTCCTAGGCTCTGGAGAGGGGCCTCTACTTCTTTAGCTCAAAGAGACAGGCCCAACCAGCTCTAAAATTCAGAACTTTTCTTGTTGCTTGCTGTCTATTGCTAAGATTTTGAAATTAAGAAAACTAGCACAGATATAGTGTACACAGGAATAAGAGAAACCCTACACCAGCCTGTGAGGCCTGACCTTAGCTCCAAAGCTGAGAAAAACGCAAACCTTATCTAGGGAAATCCCTCTTCCCTCTTCCCTGATACTTCTCCAATCTGAACTGGTTATTAAAATTTATCTTATTTGAATATTGCAGTCAAAAAAGTGGACTATCTTTTCTGGGTCATAGAGGGAGCTAAACTTAAATTCAGTCATTCAACAACAAAGGGTCCTTATAGGACCCCTGCTGGGTGACCAAAGTCTGAGAAAGGCTTGTCCCTTAGGAGGGTTTGTGTTTACCTGTTCTGAGGCATCTTCGGCATCAATCTATAGAGAAGACATCCCCACAGGCTATATCATAAGTGGCTCATTTCTTGGACACCCCATTTTGTTCAAGAATAGCCTCTCAGCAGCAGTCATCTCTCTCCTTTGCCTCACTGGCAGCCATATTCCCTCTCTCCCTTCAACTCCTCCATTCCCTGCTACAAATTTTCCATATCCCCTGTTTTTTTTCAATTCCCCATTTTTCCCAATAAATGTTACTACATATATATATATATATATACATATATATATATATATATATATATATAACTGTGTCTTATTGATTTCTGTTAATTAGTTCTTTCTCTAAGGTAGACATTGTGATATTGAAATCACTTTAAAAGACTGATATATATTAATTTAAGGTCTCCAAGGAATTCACTTATGTAATTCCAAAATGAAACACTCAAGTCAGCTGCCAAATTTTTATGGTGATTTAATTACAAACAGGAGGAAGAAAGTATTAGAGAGAGAGAGAGAGAGAGAGAGAGAGAGAGAGAGAGAGAGAGAGAGAGAGAGAGAGAGAGAAGGGAGAGAAGGAAAGAAATTTAACCCAGACCCACTCTGGCTCAGGCTGAGCCAAAGCGGGCTTTAAGGCCTTGGATAACCAAGGCAAGGAAAGAGATTAGTCCTTATCACTCACGTGACCAATCTGAAGGAAAGCAGTCTGTGGGGCTCCTCCAAATCCAAGCACCAGCCTCCAACTGACTCTAGCCCTCTTCACCATAAGTCCCGAGAACTCCAGAGGCTGTTCTCTAACCTCACTTCCTGCATCATACATGTGCCAATGGTGGCTCTAGCTTAACCTAGGACTGCCCAGAGGTCTGTCCTTTTTTTGCACATGTCTGTTTAAGGCCATATTCTCAAATAATTAAGTCTTTAGTTTGCTGCAGCCCTTCCTAATCTTGTTACACTGAGTAGGGTAGAGATTGTAGTTTCCAAGGCCTGATTTTGTTATTCTAAGTATCTATTGTTATTGATCAGGAAATAGCTAAATCCCATCTTCTAAAGAATGGTCTGAATAGGGTGGAGTAGTTTTGAAATTTACAACATGCACAAGTTATTCTCCAACAATATTCCTGTAATACCACATAATGTTCTCTTGGTTCTACTCATTTTACCCTTCATGATTTCATGTAGGTCATTTTATGTTTTTTTTTTTTCAAAATTAAGTAGTTTCTCATTTCTTATGGTACAGTACTATTCCATCACAATCATACACTACAATTTGCTTAGTCATTTCCCAGTTGATATATATATATGTATATATATATATATATATATATATATATATATATATATATATTCATTTCTTTTTCAGCTCTTTGTCACCACAAAGAGAGTTGCTATATTATATTTTAGAACATATAAGTTCATTTCATTCATCCTTGATTACCTAAGGAAATAAATGTAATAGTGGTATTGCTATATCAAAATGTATACAGAGTTTTACAACTTGAGCATAACTCTAGAATGTCCTCCAAAATGTTTGGATCAGTTCAAAATTTCACCAACAGTGTTTTAGGGTTCCCATTTTTCCACATTCCCTCTAACATTTGTCATTTTTCCCTTCCATCATTTAGCCAATTTGATAGATAGGAAATCATATCCCAGAGTTGTTTTGATTTTCATTTCTCTAATCAATGCTTCAGAGTATTTTAATATAGTTAAATATAGCTTCAATTTTTTGTCCAAAATCTGTTTGTTCATATTTTTTGATCACTTATCAATTGAGTAATGGCTCATGTTTTTTCTTATAAGCATTGCAATATTTTATATATGAGATTTCTATCTGAGAAACTGTGTATAAAAATTCCCCCATCTTACTACTCTTTTCTTTCTAATCTTGGTTACATTAGTTTTATTTGTACAAAACTTTTTTTAATTGATAAATAATAAATTATAATGAAACAAATTCTTTCAATTATATATAAATCTGACTGTTTGTATACATGGTATTTTATAATTATGGTCATTAATTTCTGGATAGTTTAAAATGGGTTATTCCTTATATCTTTTTCTGACCTTTTGTGATCTGTATTCTTTCACTTCTTCCCAATCTCTTAAGACAGCAGGAAATATAATATAGGTTGTATACGTATAATTATACAATCCATATTTCCATGTTAATCATGTTGTAAACGAAGACACCTCACTTTTACTCTAGAGAAAAAATATTATATTACTCTCCTCCCCATTCCTCACAGGAGGAGATAAAATAGAAAATGATGGCCTTCAATCTGTATTCATACTCAGTCACTTTCTTTTATAGCAGCAGATAGCCATCTTCATTATAAGTACTTTTAGTTTTTTGAGCTAATATAAAAAATGAAATCTACATATTATTTCAATGATTCCTTGGGAATTCAACTACTTCAGAAGAAATAATCATATCATACACATTCCAGGGACCACCTAGAAGAACTCTGCTTGAAAAAGAATCCTTGTATTGACTTTCCTAAAAAAAAGGACTATCCATTTTTACCTTGAAATTCTCTTAAGAGGAGGAACCCATTAATTCTATCACTTCCCATTAGACACATAAATATAATTGTGAGAATGTCTTCCCTATTTATACATTAAATCTAGATTTTAACTTCTATGTAACATTCACCCATTGTTTCAAGTTCTGCTAATAGACCCAAAATGGAGCAATTCTTCTTTCTCTCCCATCTGAAAACTTCAAATACCTGAAGACATTTATCATGTCCTTCCTCCCCCTACCTCCTAGTCTTTTCTTTTTTCCTCCTCCCTTTAAGTGGCATTAGATGGCTGTATATCACAGTGGAAAGAGGTGACTATGTAGTCAAAATGTTAATCCTGCCTCTGGGTGACCTTGGGCAAGTCACTTCTCATGACTTCAGTTTCCTCATTTTCAAAGTGAAAGAGTGGTATAAGATGACCTCTAAAGTTTCTACTTGCTCTAAAAAACATCATCTCTGAACTTGAGTGTTTTACCATCATGTTTGACTTCCTCTGGATGCTTTCTAGATCATCATTGTCTTTTGTTAAATTAGATGACTGGAACTAATAATAATAAAAATTATTTCCCTTTAAAAGGATGATTTAATAGACTTCTAGAACACTAGAACTAGTTCGAGGTCTCTCATGTAATCTTGGACAGATTATTTAATTTTTCTTTACTTCAGTATTTCCAACTATAAAAACAGGGGAATAAAAGATGATGAGACCCAGGACTTTATAAAGTTAGGGGATGTTTTGAGGCAGAATGAAGAACTGTAAGATATTTTGATTTCTTAGGAGGAATTGTACTACAAGAAGAAAATTCAAGTCTTCTCTAATTCGTGAATACCCACTTATTAACCGGTTATGTATTTGTAATGGGGAAGGGATGGTGGTACTTCCCACATGTGGAATCCTAGAGAAAGTGAAATGTACCCTGAGTCCCTGAGTTATTGACCTTCTTTCTCCCTGAACCCTTGGCTTGGCCACAGGAAAAGGTGTGTATAGGACTGAGGGCACACTGTTCTTTCAGAGCTACACCATGTACTCATCTTTCTTAATATCATGAATTGCATTTTCCTATAGGAAACAACTTTATAAATAGTGGTAAGGTCTGTTTATAACAAAAATTAATTCCTAACGTAGCAGAAATATCATAAGTAGAACAAGGAGTGCAAACTAAACAAAATATAAATAGAACTTCACTTGCATGGGATCATACAATAGTCAATTCACCAGGAAATCTAAATGAACATAAATTTAGGGCTTAAATATGTTTCTGTGACTTGGCCTAGAAACCTAACCTCTATTTAAAATAGAATGATTTACTTTTATTGTTTAGGAGAAAATGTGTTCTGAGCACCAAATAACTAATGATTTTTAAAAACTGAAATGGTGATTACATTTTTACAAAAATCCACAAGGAATATATGGCTCTGCCAGTATCCACTTTGAAATTTGCAGCCAGGGGTTAAATGGCTTGCCTATATGTGTCTGAGGTCTTGGTGATTTCCTGTCCATTATGCTCTTCTGTTTCTACAAATTTCCACCAACAGTTTTACCCTTTCTCTGAGCTCCAGAGATACTAGCTCAATTGGCCCCATGCCATTTCCAGATACATGCCTTGCCAGGACCTCAAATTCAACAAGTCAAAAACTCAGCCTGTCATCTTTCATCCAAAAAGTGCTTGTCCTGATTGTTTATAACTTCTGACAATAAAATCCTTCCTATCTCTAACCTGACCTTTCAACCTTGAGAAAATCGTTTAATCTTCCTTGTTATGATTCAAATTCTCTAGAGACCATATCTTAATTTATAATTATTTATTAAATGATAAAAAATGGGCCAGAGGAAGAGAAGACACCAGCCACATGGGGCCAGTAACTCATCTGTCATTTACATTTAATTTCTCTGCTAGATGGTGAGGTAGAACTTAGGACTTTCCTAAACTCTCCAGACCTCTTTAGTATATATATAACTTAGCCTTCAGTGAGTACTTAATGAATGCTTTTGGAATTTAGTTGAATTTACAAGTTAAATTTTATCATAGAGTTCTTTAACATGGAGTATCTTTAAGTTATATGAACTCAGAATTAATTCAAGCCTCCTTGTGGTTTTGGAAAGAGAGTAGAAAAGAAGCCAAATGGTCATATTTAATAGATATTTATAAATTCATCTTCATCATCATAATTGGAAGATGTTTCATTCTCCTTAATAATTTCTCTTCAATAGAAAAAAAAAGTTTTAAAAATAGAAATAAATTTTGGAAACTCCTATGAATTGTGACAGTTCTAAAACCTTTTTCTCTCAAATTTCGTTGAATATTAAATAGAATATAACTCAACAAGATTTTGTGAAAAAATTCTTAAAAAAAAAAGACTGCCTGAAACCAAGGGCAATTTTCATATAACCCAGTTGTCCACAAATGAAGTTTGTAAAGTGAATAATGGGAATAATGTACTATTCTAGTTTTGTTGGCATTGTATTTGTTTGTTAGTTTGAACAAGATACCATTAGACACATGAGAATCTTGCAAAGTAGCATTTGCAACAGCTAGAAGTTCAATGTGCTATTAATTTAAAAAGTCAATTTTCCTTGGCAAAGGTTTTTAAGATAAAGTACCTGATAGTTCAATTTTGCATTAAAAAATTCTTCCTATGGAAATTTGTCACCAATTTCTTGGAAATACATGAAGAGTTAATAAAATTTAGGTAAATGCTTTGGCATGGAGATATTCATTTTCCCTCCCCAGGCCTCAGGGTCCTTATTTGTATAATGATGGATTTGAATTAAACAATTTAATTTCCTTTTTACTCTATAGCTTTTAAAAAAAAAGAAGGGGAAAGTACCAAGGATATTATGAAAAACAAAAAGTCAAGGACTTGACCTGGAGACTACTCTACTTGGATAGCAGAGTCATAGCTAGAGATTTTTGCACCTGAGGCAAGTAGCATAAAATTCACCCTTGGGCACTGCCAAGACAGTCATGCAAAGAGGAAGATTGGACTAGAACATTGGGGAAGACCTTGTTTGGGGTGTGGCTCACTTTCCAGTAGCCTTCCATTTATATTAATTATTCTTATTAACTAGATGCTAGACTCAGGCTTCCTAGCTGTTGAAGAAATACCAGTGGCTATCAGGGCTTTGTAAATTCTTGCACCTTGGAACAAAAGTCTATAAACCTCCCCCAAGTTGAAGCTTGGTTGACATGCTTTGAAAAGTTGGTCGCAGGCAATGACACATGTTTGACTCTTTTAGGAGAAAAGTAGCACTACGTTGTTATTTAGACACTCCAGATTATCACACATTCAATTCTTTTAAACGTAGCAAATGTATTTGCTAACAACCCTTATATTTTTTAATGACTTTCAGTTCTGAGGACAACAGAATAAATTATTGGTCTTTTGAACTCTTTAATAGCAAATAATTGTGCTTTGAGGCTGTGGAATACCAAAAATTAGAACTGTTCCTGAGTGCCACCATTTGTCCTGATTGGTAACACCATTAAAACGGTAATTGTCACCAGATGAGGGTTAATATGAGCTTTTGAAATTCCCACTTTGAACAATATGAAGTGAAAACAAAGCATCTTTTTTTATATAAAAAAGTTATTTGAGTCTGAATGCAGGGATATTTACTAGTACAATACAAAACCAGCAAAAGACAGAGGAAGTAGAAAATTATCCCATTCTCTATAGAAATACCGTACCGAGTTAAATATGCATGTCTCTCGAAACTCATAATGGAAGAACAGGTTCTTGACACGCATCCAGTAAATATGACAAAGTCTAGCTGCTCTCCTTAAGAAGATTAATGAATAGTGACTTAAGAGAAGGGATGGGTGAACTGTGTACTAACAAGTAAGAACCAGCTAAAAACTCAGCCCTATTTCAGAAACAAATCAGAATCTTGAAAGTTTAGCTTGGCTTGGCTCAATTAATCCTCCCCCTCTTTCTCTCTTACCCACTCCCACACCCAACCTTGCCTCTCACTCATGTCTTTTAATCATGAGTCATGATCCTAGCACACCTTCATTCTCTCTACTGGGTCTCAAGAACCTTTCTTTTTCCAATCCTCTGAGTACAGTGGGGAGTGGAAGTAGAGGGTGAGTCTACTCACCCTCTTAAAAAAATAAACCATTTTTAGGCTTTAAGAGAGAATGAAGTTCTAAGTGGGTCCCATGATTCATCATTGATGGAAAGTATGTAGGAGGAAGTAGGAACAGGCTGATTAGAGATCAGAGGAAGAAGGAAAAGAGGTAGGCATTATTATTATTATTATGAACGAGAAAGAAGAATTGGGCAGAGATAAGAAGAGTAGGATTTGGGGCCAGTAGGATAAAATACTTTTATCAAAATGGGGATTAGAAAGTTGTTTTTTGGACAAGAAGACAACATACATAAACATAGGCTTTTACGAGTAGATTTTTGCCTTCATGTTACCAGGCCTATCATGTTTCATAAAACACCCATTGATTTAGCTTTCTTTTGTATCCAGTTATATTTTGTTTAAATGACTCATTTTGTAAAATTCCTCAACAGATCAAACAAGAAAAGGCATGATTTTTGCAACTAAAACAGGAACCAAGAGTCTTGAGTTCTAATTCCTTTGTAGTTTGTCACCTCAGTGAGTTTGACTTTTCATGTTGAAAACTTTGGCATTTATGCTCAATTTTTTGCAGAAATTAACAATCTTGGTTGGATATTTCCCATTTACCTACCTCAGCAAAAACCAAGAAAGTTAGGTAAGAATTTAAATGAAAAGAAATTAAATAAGAAATAATAATGACTTTCCACTCCATATATGCACAAAATAGTGAACCTGGCTTCAACCCTCAAAGTCAATGAAAGTAAAGGAAGCCTCCAAACATTACTAGAGACAGCTCCAGAGATGAGTACATTCTGCAAGGTTCTGTCTGGAGACACTTAGAGAAGAGGGCTAATCTTAAGCAGACCCAGAGTGAGGACCTTAGAAGCTCAGAGAACAGTATCCAGCAGTAACCGGCAACAAGTATAATATGGTGTGGTCCTACAGTACTGAGATCTGGGCTGCCAAAAGTTCAAGAGTTCTAAGGTCCCTAAGGCAATATCCAGAGAAGTGAGAGAGGACTCTGAATATTCAATGCAGATGCAAGGGATGCTGAACTCGACAAGGAAGAGCTCAGCCCAAGAACTCAGGGCCAGATCAAGCATGGCCCACTATTTAACCCAAAAGCACAGCAGAGAGCAGAGAGTGACCTTGGCACAAAGTCCTTTTTCAAGCTGGAAAAAAAGTAAATCAAAGAAAATATCATTTAGTGTCCAAAATTCTTGCAAATGACTATAACTCCATAACAACTAGAAGCAGCCTTAAAGAAAACAATGGATTTTATAGAAAGACTAGAAGTAATAAACCAAAGCATAAACAAATAATAAATAAGTAAATTAAATTTAAAAAATAAAAATTAAATTAAAAAAGTGACAAAAGTGACACTTCCACTGTAAGTATATCAAGTGATCCTATCTTCATTCCCATGATTGCTTCAAAATTATGCTTTTAAGACTAGGTTCTATCCCTTTAAAAAGACAGTAATCTCTGAAGAGATCAGCCCAGTGAGTTTTGAAAGAAGAAGGAAAAGAGTTTCCCAGAACTCTGGCCATCATCTAGAAGGGAAGATCCATGCTATTAGGTTAGGAAGGTGCCTACAAAAGCAGGAGACATCAGGAAGGCAAAGGACCAGATACCAGAGGGATAGAGTTCCTGAAAAGAGGGAGAAGAGAACCACAGATGGAAATGGAGTCATAGCCTGCAGAAATTCCTTTATTTCCCAATTTGACCTAGATCTGGCCCTTTTACTTATCAACTGTCAGCAAGATATTTGAAAGCAGTTATTTTTTAAAACACAGGTAATAAGTTATATCACAATCTACACAGTCACCTGATTCATAAGCTAGCTGCTTGAATTCAAAATTGCAGTCTATGTCTAATCAATGGAACTAAACTTATTAAGAAATGAGGGGAGAATTAAAAAAAAAGAAAGGAGGGAATTTTACACCTTACCTTGAAATCATTAACATCACAGTCTTCCTTGTTACCTTATACCTTTTTATTGCATAATCTCTTTATTACGCCTTTTTGAGCACAGCTCCCCCAAACTCTTTTTCATCTCCCTTTTAATGCCTTCTTCTCCTTTTAGAAGGTAAGCTCTTGGAAAGAAGGAACTGTCTTTCCTTGTAATGTATCCCTAGCACTTAGCACAGTGTCTGACCTATACTTAAAAACTTCTTGTCTTACTTTAATATATTGAGACATATATTTGGACACATGGACTGGCACGGTGGTGGTGGAGAGAGGAAAGGATTGTTCTTCACTCCACTCCTACTTATCCAACCATCCTCTTCATTACAATTTTATCTGAACCCCAATTCTGTGCCCTTCTACTTCTAGACAGTCATTTTCATGGAAAATAAGAACCTTGGCTAGAGTTGGAAGGTGGAGGGAGATAGCCTCAGACACAGCCAGGATTCAAAATATTCATGTATTAGCAAAAAGAAATTGCAGCAAATTGTGGAAACTTTTTATGCCTATCACCTCTTAGTTATTTTAATCTTAATTTAAACCCTTATGCTATGTCTAGACAATACTTTTTTGTTTGCTCCCCTTATAATCTTTTTGTTTGTTTGTCTTACTTTAATACTACGATTGATTTTAATCTTTTTGCCTCTTGTCTCTCATATCAACTTGTTTTAACCCCTTCTACACACACTGGCTTATTTTACTCTTCCATTTGGAACTTTAGAGACTTTCCCAATTGAAAAAAATTCAAGGCCATGGTCTTTTCTAATTTTTCCTCAGGGGAAGCATGCATTTATAATGTGGAATGCTCAGGAGCAGGAGGAATAGTGCAAGAATATCTTTGTACACATACTTATAACATACAATCACAAACTATTCACACATCTCCATAGCACACAATAAGCTGTAGAGGAAAGAGCATTGAGCATGGAGTCAAGGAACTGAGTTTGAATTCTTGACTTTCCTTTTTTTACCACATAGATGATTTTCAGCCAATCATTTAACCATTCTAAGACTCCTTTTTCTGTGAAATTAGAGTTATATTAGATGACTTGTATTTTTCCATTTGTCTTGAAGTATTCTGATTGTATGATGCTCTGACCCCACATACAGGATCTGTCATCTTTATCCTCCAGTATAATTGCTTCTGCCTTCTACTTTCCACCCACATGATAAAAAGAATGGTGAGGAAAGCTAGGTTGCAAGTCATGATGCATCAATGTATCATGGCACTATGATTAGGAAATCATACCTAAATTAACTTGCAACCTGTAAGATATGGTAACTCCTTTAGGTCAGATTCACTCTTGATAGAAATTCCATAGATAATCATTTTAATTCTGCATTGAACTAAGAAACAGGGAACTAGGAGTCCTAATTTTGACTCTAACACTAAATGGCTGTATGACCTTTGCCAAGTAACTACTCCTCATTCCCCTTCTGTAAAATGGGACTGCCGGGCTAAGATAACTCTGTATTTTCTTGGCAATTTGAATTTCTTTGGTTCTAGTCTTACTCAGAATTTTAATGATAGAGAAAGTAAGAAGTTACTGAATTGATCTAGCCTCCCAAACCAGCTAAGCATGCCTATGATTGTGCATAAGAAGAAGAGGTGACAGAGTATGGACTTAAAGGCATTTGGAAGGGCTCCTTCCCTAAAAATGACCCTCTGTCTTCTCAAGGACCAATCTCTGCTTCCTTTTCTTCATGAGTAATATGAAATATTCTTACTAGATGATGACTAAGATCTACCTCCTTCAAAGGATTGTTACAGGAAAACACTTTGTAAACTACAAAGTATCATCTAAATATGCATTGTTATTATCAGCACTCTGAGCTGAAAGTAGGTTCTTATCAGGTAGAGGGAAGAAAACCTGAAAATACTAGGAGAAAAAATAATCAATATAATAGAATCAATGTTTAATTTCATACCTACTATATGCAAATAGCTATATTAGACAATGAGGATATATTTGATAGGTTGGTCTGGGCTCTCAATTGCTAAATGTTCAAAATATATGAATAGATAATTTTTGGATAAAGAAATCAAATTATATATATATATGAAAAATGCTCTAAATTATTATTGATTAAAGAAATGCAAAATAAAATAACTCATATCTCATACTTATCAGATTGGCTAAAATGATAAAATAGCAGAATGACAAATGGTGGTGGGGATGTGGGAAAAGTAGGACACTAATATATTTTTGGTAAAACAATGAACAAATCCAACTATTTTGGAGAGCAATCTAGAATTAAACTTAAAGAGTTTTAAAATTATGTATGCATTTTAACCTAATGACACCTCTTTTTAGCTTTATTTTCTATGGTAATCAAGGAAAAAAGGAAAAGAAACTATATGTTCTAAAATATTTATAGAAGCTCTTTTTGTGGTGACAAAAAGTGGAAACTAAACGGATGTCCATCAATTGGGGGACAGTTGGGCAAATTGTGTTATATGATTGTAACGGAATATAATTTGAACATAAGAAATGGCAAACAAGGAGCTTCCTCTCCCAAAAAAACCTGGAAAGATGAAATGATGCAAAATGAAGTGAGCAGGAGCAGAACTTTGTACACAGTAACAACAATAATGCATGATGACCAGCTGTGAAGGACTTCACTATTATCAACAAAGCAAGAATTCAGACTAATTCCAAGAGACTCATGATGAAAAAGGATATCTTCTGCCACAGAAGGAATAGATGGAATCTGATTACAAATTAAAATCTACCATTCTTTATTTCCTCCATAAAGTTTTCTCTAGTGTTAGCTATATGTGTCACTTCACATAATGAATAGGAAAATATGTTATACGATAATGTGTACAACCTATATCATATTATCCCTATTTTTGGGAAAGGGAATGGATGGGAGGGAGGGGGAAAAAGAATGAGATGTAGATTTTTGGACATATCTAATGTAAAAATGTGTTTCTGTTGGAACAATGTTTATTATAATTCATTAAATATTTATAACAAATCATATTTATTATAATACTATTATATTGCATATTATTTATGTTATATGTTAAAAATAAAAATAAATTGTTAAAAAATACCTAATTGTTGGCTTTTGAATCAACACTAAGTATTGATCCTAAGGTTAAAGAGTCAAAAGGGACAGGCAGTTGAGGTTAAGTTTCTTGTTCAAGTGACCCACAACAAGGAAATTTCTGAGAATCCTTAATTGTTTTTGTTTCTTTTAAGTTTACTTATTTAATTAATTAAGAATATGTGTCTATGGTTATAGGAATCATGTTCTTTCCCTCCCCTCCACATGCCCCAAAGCCAACAAGCAACTTCACTTGGTTTTACATGTGTCATTGATCAAAATCTATTTCCATATTATTAGTATCTGCACTAGGGTTATCTTTTAGAGTCTACATCTCCAATCATATCCCCACTGAATCCTGTAGGATCCTTCATTCTTGATATATAACCAGTTTAGCTACTTTTGTGATCATGATGCCTAATGCTTTTTATGCTATTCTTACATGCACATTCTAGATGATACTATATGACTACTTATGCCCAACATATATTTCATCCAGTCATTGACTTTTGGATTACATGTAATTTGGATTTTTTTGAGATTATAGGGTTCCATGATTCACACCTTAGTAGAATCACTGGGAGAATACTATTTTTAAAAGATGTTTTTTGTTTTTTTTTTTGCAACTGGGATTGGCCTAAGATTAATGAAAATATTATTTCTAAAATGTGAGTCAACCCACTCTTATTTTCTTCAATAATGAGTCTCTGTTGATTTGTCTGCTTGCAAGGCCTATCAGAAACAGATTCCTTCTTTGCATGGCTCTGTGCCATTTAACTTACTTATAAAAAAACTTATTGGCTAGGATAAAGACATAAATTACATGCTGTTATATTTGAATATGACATAAATTTGAGAGGGGATTAACTGGATGACAGACAGGATTCAAAATTATATGATAGGTTAGGAGTTTGACCAAATCTAATAAGCTGAATTTAAAATAAAATGCTTAACTTCCACCATAGAATCCATACAAGTAGTAGTTCCAAGACAGAAGAGTGAGTGGTAAGGACTATGCAATTGGGTTTAAGTGATTTATACATCTAGAAAGTATCTAAAACCAAGTTTGAACCCAGGTCTTCCCAATTCTAGACCTGACACTATGCACTGGGCCACCACACTTCCACTAATAAGTTGAATTTTGGTGGAGATAAAAACAGTGTCATACTTGAATTCAAACATTCAATTTCATTAATGCAATGGGAGAGGGATGGCAGAAAAACAGTTAAACTAAGAATTATCTATAGATCATTGTTGGCATCATACTAAATATGATTAATATGACAGCCAAGCAAGATAATGCAATCAGGTTACATTAAGAGAAATATGGGGTCCAATAGGAGGAAGCTCCTATAGTCTTCTGTTCTGTGAGACTATGTCTAGAATATTGAGTTCTTTTTTATTGCCAGGTTCTCTAAATGAGATTGATAGCATAGAGAGAATGTGGAGAAGGTAAACCAAGTTAGTAAAGGAACTTGAAATAATGCCAAATGAAAACTACTAGTTAAAAGAACTTTGGGACTGTTGGTCTGAATAAAAGTCATAACAACTCACTTCTAATATTTGAAGAGATATTGCCACAAAGGATGACTAGATTTTTTTTTCTGTCAGATCCAGAAGCAGAATTAGGAAGTTACAGAGGGAAAAAAATGCTATCAGAAAATTTGACAAATTTAAATGTATTAAGTCTCATGCTTGGGTTAAAACAAACTAACTTAAAGAGTACCAAATTGAGTACAAAATGATAACATACAGAATGTTCCCAATGTTTAATATATTGATTTTAAAAAGAGTAGGGTCTCCCTCCATGAAAAAAAAAGTCTTCAAGCTGAGCCATAATGGTTAGTTTTCAGGTATTTTGTAGAGAGATTTCTGTTCTGATATTGATTTGGGTCAGACAGCCACTGAGGTTCATTCCGCCCATGAGATTCTTTGATTCTGATTGATACCAGCAATTCTTCCCAACTTCATTTTCTTCCCTTTTATACTATCACCATAGTAATCATATCATACACTGAAGTCCACTAGAGGTTCCAATGTCATCACTGAAAACACTAAATCATCATATAAATGTTGGGAAGTTAAACATATTGAAGAAAACATTGTTCCTGCCCTTATAATCTATTAGTTAGAAAACTGAGACTAGAATGTGAGGACACACTTGATCTACTTAACAATTCTGTGATTGTCAATATAGCTAATAATATTTTTCTAAAAGCTTTTTTCTCATCCCTCCGAAAGGGATTGAGAAGAACCTGTCACAACCTGTCCTACTCCACTGGAGGCAGAAAAAAGAGATCATGTAGTTCACCTCTCTTCATTAAAATATGACAACTGACTTCTGATCAATCTATAAAGTTTTTTTTTTTTAAACAGGCTCTAAATCTAATGGAAATGGCCAACGAATTTCTTCAGAGATATTTGTTTTTTAAGGCTCCAGTTCATGATCTTGTTTTTACTCCTTGGCCAGGCTTCAGGAGGTAAAATGCCTTGAAATACAAAGTAGTGAAAAGTCTACTATTCCAGGTACTACTTGCTGTTGAATATGAAACCAGCAGAAAGAGACACTTGGAAGACTCTCTCTTACCCAGGGGCTTGTAATCAGAGATTGAATCTCAGATGACATCAATTCTGTTTGAAGACTGGTATCTTTAGAAGGTGAACTTGCCTTATCATTGATTTAAATAAGCATTTCACAATCCAAAGAATGGATTTGTTGTTGCCAAATTAAAACCATAGGCATTATCTGATTATTAAATCAGATAATAGCATGCTGGAAACTCCTTTTCTCTAATCCTCTATCCACAAATCCCTAGTAGGAAAACAAAACAATTTTGGTAAGAAGGTCACAACTCTAATCTTTGAAAGACCTAGTTTTTTTTTTTAATTTTGGCTCATTCTTGGAATGTGCAATTTATTAAAATATTCATACCTGAGATCACTATAACTTTCTGTTGTAATATATGAGTTCTTCTAAGATCTTCTTTATGAATGATTAACATAGAGGCAAAAATGGCCCTCTTATCAAATTTGCAGATTATATCCAGGAGAAAAGGATTGATAATAAAGGTTAGAAATGGGGACTAAATGAAACTCAACAAGCAAAATATATGGGTCAAACTCTAATAATATGAAATTTAATAGGCATAAATGTCAAACCCTGCACTCAGGCTGAAAAAAAAATCAACTAAATGATGGGGGAAGCAGGTCTAGACAAAGTGTGTGTGAAATAGATCTGAGAGGTTTATCGAAGAGCTAGTTAAATATGAATTGAGTGTGACATGGCAGCCAAAAAAAGTTAATATAATGTTAGGCCATGAACATAAAAACATAATGCTCAGATTCAAAAAAGGGATACTTGTATGCTCTGCTCTGGTCAAATCATTTCTAAAACTTTGCTTTCTGGATCCCACATTTGAAGGATATCAATAAACTGGTACATATCCAAAGAACATGTTGTCTCTTCCATTAGAATGTGATCTTTCGAGAGCTTGAACTGTTTTTTATCTTTCTATGCATATATACATACAAACACATGTATTCAAATAACTTGCCTATATGTGTACATACATGCATGTGCATATATGTATGCATGCATCTTTGTATGTGTGTCTGAAGTAGCTAGAAGGCTTAATAGATTGGACCCAGTTTCAGGAAAATGATCTCAGTCACTTAGGAGCTATGTGACCCTAGGGAAGTCACTTAACTTTTATGTCTACTGGAGATGGAAATGACAATCCATTTTAGCATCTTTGCCAAGAAAACACCATGGACAGGATGGTCCATAGGGACACAAAGACTTGGACATGACTGACTGACTGAATAATAACTATATGCATGTGTACAAATAAATACACATATGTAAATATATATATGCATGTATAAAAATTAGAAGTAATCTCAGAGGAAAGCCAATAGCTGAAATTTTAACTAAGACTTGAAGGAATTTGGGGAAACAAGGAGGTGGAGACAAAGAGGTCAAATATTCCAGGCATGAAGGACAAATAAAAGGCTAGTGAAAATGCATAGTCTGGAGATGGAATGGAAAATCATTTTTGAGGAATAATAAGGATAAAACCATTGGATCATGGAATATGTGGAGGGGAGAAAAAATGCAAGAAGACTAGAAAGGTAGAAAGAGTCCAGGTTGTAAAAAACAAAACAAAACAAAACAAAAACAAAACAAAATATTAAAAGCCAAACAGGATTTTATATGTGACTCAGGAAGTAATAGGGAGTTATTGGGGTTTATGGAGTGGGGAGAAGGGACCAGATATGGTCTGTTCTTTAGAAAGATCATTTTGATTGGAAAGTGGATGATGTACTGGAAAGGAGAGATATTTGAGGCAGGGAGATCAACCAGCAAACTACTGCAGTAGTCAAAAAGGATTTGATGAGGTTCTACAGGAGGGTTTTGGCAAGGAGGAGGATTGAGTGTGGGAAGGAAGGAAGGAAGGAAGGAAGGAAGGAAGGAAGGAAGGAAGGAAGGAAGGAAGGAAGGAAGGAAGGAAGGAAGGAAGGAAGGGAGAATGAGAGGGAGGGAGAAAGGGAGGAGGAAGGAGAGAGGGAAGAAATACAGAAACTGAAGTAATATAAAAGAATAAAGAAGTTATGTAAAGAATTTCTGTATACCTCCTAAGAAGACTATTGAGTAAGATCATCAGGTTTTAGAGTTAAAAATGAGGGTTTGCAATGTTATCGTCCGACTACCTTTATTTTCTAGGTAAGAAAAATGAGGAGCACTATTTTAAGTGATCTACCTAAGGCTATACAGGTAAATAAGTGCAGATGCTAGAAACTGAATTCAGGTCTTCATTCAAATCAAATACTCTATATTATTTGCTTCTAAAAAGGATACTAGAGATTATATATTTTTTTCAGATAAGGAATCTATTTCTGAGAGAGGTTTAATAATTTTTTCAAGTTCCCAAAGTTAGTTAGATAGCAGAATCAAGATCTGAACTCTAGGTTACTAATTCCAAATCTTGTATACTTTCTATTTGACTATGTTGTCTCTTTGGTGACCCCTATGATCATTGCTAATTCCAAGATCTTCTGCTCTGCCTGACTCAAATTGCTTATAAAGAGAAGTTCCTGGTAATAAATTAGATGCAACTCCTGATTAAAATAAATGTTACAATCTCATTGAAACAAACTCCAGGAAAATAAATACTAAAGGACCAGCAAAATATTTGTTTTCACATATGAAATTGAATCATCGTCAGTTCTTATGTTAATTGTAGTTCAAATCAAATCAGTTACAAGGACTTATTAAGCATCTACTATGTATCAGACTTTGTGACAAGATTTGGGGATAAGGTAAAAACAACTTTTCTCAAATAGCTCATATTCTAATGGAAGAGATAATATGCAAACAACTATGTACAAAAAAAGGAAAAATTGAGAGGGGGTACATTAGCACTGAGGCAGATTTAGAAAGCATTATCACAGCTGTGATATTAGGTGAGATTTGAAGGAACCAAGAAATTTGAGACAAGGAGAGAGAGAACATTCTAGGTCTGGAGACAGCCTATGAAAATTCACAGAACATGGGCTATTTTATGAAATGAACAACCAAAAAGCTCTTGTTCCTATATCATAGAGCGTGTGTAGGAGAGTATCATGTAAGAATACAATAAAGCATTTTTACCTACTGAATTTCTAGAAATGACTCGAAGAGAGAGAAACATTACTTTTAAACTCTTCTTGAATCATTAAGCAATACTCAAAGATTATTTCTCCAAATTAAATTAACTAAGATGACAAAAGAGGGAGGAAATGTTAGATGGTACCTAGTCTACACTCAAGAGTGAAGGATACACACACACACACACACACACACACACACACACACACACTCTGATTGGGGAAATGACTGAACAAATTGTGGTATCTGCTGGTGATGGAATACTACTGTGCTCAAAGGTATAATGAACTGAAGGAATTCCATGCAAACCTGAACGACCTCCAGGAACTGATGCAGAGTGAACGGAGCAGAACCAGGAGAACATTGTACACAGAGACTGATACTCTGTGGTACAATTGAACATAATGAACTTCTGTACTAGCAGCAATGTAATGATCCAGAACAATTTGGAGGGACTTATGAGAAAGAACATTATCCACAACCAGAGGAAGAACTGTGGGAATAGAAATGCAGAAGAAAAACAACTTCTTGATCACATGGGTGGATGGGGATATGATTGGGGATATAGAATCTAAATGATCATTCTAGTATAAATATTAATAACATTGAAATAGGTCTTGATCAATGACATATGTAAAACTCAGTGGAACTGCATCAACTACCAGAGGGTTAGGGGGGAGGGGAGAGAAAGAACATGAATCATGTAACTATGGGAAAATATTCTAAATTAACTAATTAAATAAAATTTTCCAAAAAACCCCAACAACTCCCTTTAGCCCTTGACTTCTCACATTTCTCACACTTCTCACTTCTGGGTCTTCCCAGAGCTTCCATTTTAAGGATCACACCCATCCCCAGACAATATCTTCATTCTTCTCCTTGCTTCATTCCTGGTTCTGGATTTTCTCTATAATGTCCCTTCACAAATGGTATTTTCATCTCCTATCTCCTACTTTTCTGTTTCTTTGTATATACTGTTCCCCCCCCCCATTAGAAATGTAAGCTTCTTGAGGACACAAATTCTCTTTTTTCCTTATATTTAAATTTCCAGAATTTAGCACTTAATAAATGTTTGTTGCCTTGATTTCATTTCATTAGATTCATCCCAGTGTTTGAACTTACCAAATTTCTTTGTATTCCAGCTTTCTCATCCACTGTTCACTCTTCCTCCACGTCTTATGTCATCTACAAATCTTATGAGCATGTCATCCATTGCCTTTATCTACTCTGACAGTCGAATACAGGTTTAAATAGCTCTGATAGGAAGTTGTTTTTGTCTTGGTTTGTTTTATTTTGCTTATTCTTTTGTTTTGAGCCAAATAATCTCTCTTATTCAGATAGAAATTTTACTGTATATCATGGAGTTATAATGCATTGAAAGCTCAATATGAGTCAACAATGTGATATGGAAGCCAAAGAAATTAATCTAATTTTAAGCTATATTGAGAGGTATAATAACTCAGAATACATAGGTGACTATCCCACTATACTCCAGAGCAAAACTTAGGGGTTATATTCAGGCCTAGGTGCAACATTTTTAAAAATTAACATCTTGTTTTTGCAATTGCTGAAAAATGTGCAGAACAGGGAAATTGGGATACATTGAAGGTATTAGGAATGTTTAGCCAATAGAGGAGAAGGTCTAGGAGGAAATAGAGGATGATTGCTTTTTTCAAATATTTGAAAGGATGCAGTGGGGAAGATAGATCACACATCTTCTTGATAATAAAGGGCATAAATGGGAACAATGGGTAAAAACTAAAAGAAGTCAATATAGGTTTAATGTAAGTACAAACTTCCTAAAATTAGAATTATCTGACATGGAATGAGGTGCTGTGATAGGGACTGTGTTCTCCATCAACTGAGGTCTTCAAACAAAGGATGGATGACTTTCTGCAAGATATTTTATAAAATAAATTTATTTTTTAGTTACTGCTGAGACAAGATAATCACTGACGTATCTCTCACCTCACAGATTCAATGATTTTGTAAACTCATTTTCAACTTCATCTCACTTCTGCTTTCATCTTTTCTGACCAAACGCAAATGCAATTAGTTACTCTTCCATGGACCAGAACTTCAAATTCTCCTCTTCAATTTAAACAACTTCCTTTTCTTATACTGAACTTCTTGTGGCGTGACTTCCATTCCTTTCAACATCCTGGTAACATTTTTCTTCTCTGCTAACCTGTGATTTCCAAAAGTCTAGACAATTTTCTATATGCATGTAGACCAACTAAGTCAACATAAAGTGGGACTTTTATTTCATTCTGATCACAGTCTTTCTTAATGCAAACTAAGATTACATTAATTTTGTTGATTATCATGTCACAATGTTGACTAATGCTGAATTCAATACCTCCTAAAAGAAGAAAGCCTATTGGAGGACATTGCATGCAGTCACAGCAATCTCAAAGAAACCTGTTGAAACAAGTTGTTGATTCTGAAAATTGGGAAATGGATAAAGGTAAACACATTAACTATCACTATAGCTTAGGTAATTTTAACAGATGAGAAATAATCGCCACAAAGAAAAGATGGAAAAATACCAACAACTGTCTCAGCTAACAAATGTTTAGTCTTCTTGCCAAGAACAAAGAAATGGCAGCCAAGGGCAACAGCAGTTTAGAGTACAAGCTGATTTGCAAAACACTATGAAGGAGGATGACAGAAGATCACAGTGTTACCTAGCACAACAATGAAAAGCATTTGAAAAGAAAATGAGTTTCAGAAAGCTTGGCATTATACCCAGATAAATCATATTATTCTAAGACCATTTGGAAGGAAAGCCAAAAGGAGGAAGACAAAAAGAAATGAAGTAGTCTCGGTCAGCTGTTGTGTGTATGTGTGTGTCTGTTTCTTTTAATATTAATATATTCTTACTGTCATCAGTAATGGAACCACTACCTTTGGACACTGTCACCTTAGTATCTATTTGTGGTAAGGCGGCCATGACACTTAAGAAGATGATGAGCACTTATGGGAAAATTCTTTAAGGATGATAATAGTATTTTAAAAATACTTAGAAATCTAGAAATATGTCAAAGCATAAAGACTAAAAAAAAGGGGAAATAACAGATATGATTTTACCAAAAAGAAAAATTATTTATTAAAGAAGCACAAACACCTACTGACTTATTTGCCTGTATTCTCATGTCTATAAAAATCTTCATGAGAACTGTCTATGCAAATACTGAGAAGCCAATGAAAATATGATAAGGAAATAGACAGGCCTTTGTCATAACTACAGCAAATGAAATTTTCACAGGCAAAGAATTGAATGAGAGTTATGTAAAATACAAGATCTTACTGTTAGTTGTTTGTTGGCTTATGAAATATTTGTCTCCATAATTCAAAATGCAACCTTGAAGGCTCTCCTCAAACAAAGTAGCTCTCACTGAGACATTGCAATTATACAAGCTCTATGAAAGATGGGACTACAGGAGTGTCTTTGTTCAAGTATCTGCATACTGTTGACATGAAATGATGTGTTTAAAGAGAGCTAAATGTTTTTCACAGATTTTCTTCAGTCTGAAGACATGAGATATTTATTCTTTTAGGTTTCAAAAAAAGAAGGATTACTTATTAAGGATGACATTCTACAAATGGTCTTATTTCCAGATGATATTGTATTGAGTCCCAGAGTACAATAAAGCCTCCTAAGTGATATCCAGAAGAATTAAAATTATGTTCACTTCTTTCAAAAAATGTTCACTTCTTCAATATTAATATTCTTTCAGATGGTGTTATATGGCCATACAACAAAGAACATGGCAATCTCAGAATAATTAAAAGAAATAATAGTTTGATTGTAGCATTACTATATCAATTACTCTGTGTCAGGTACTGTGCTAATTATTTTTTTTTAAATATTGTCTCCTTTGACTCTCAAAGCAACTCAGGGAAGTGGGTACTTCTATTATTCTCATTTATAGTTGGAGAAACTGAGGCAAGCAGAAATTAAGTGATTTCCCCCAAAGTTACAAAACTAATAAATGTCTGATGCCAGATTTGAAATGAAATCTTCCTGACTCCAGACCCACAGCAATTATGAACAACCATGAAAGCAGCAAGAATGTGTTTAGTAAGCACAGCAACTTTTTAACATTTTGCTAACAATAACTTGTACAAAGAAGGAATGTAAAAAGCATTTTCTATGTCTATTTTAACCTGATAATTACAGAAGGAGTTCACTTCAATTTTATTTAACTTAATTCAATTCAATTTATTTCCTGAAACATTTATTAAATACCATTTATAGGTAAAGTACCACACTGAAGGCAAAGACAAAAATGAAACCATCCCTAACACCAAGAAGATTATATTTGACCAAGAAGATAAACATATATACCGATAAGCAAAAACAAAAATGCACCTCAAGTAAGGCAAAATACAATAATTTATTGGTGTATCATAAAAAAAAAAACATCCTGGAAAAGTCAGTTTCTAAACACTGATTTGAAGAAAGCTAGGGATTGCATCAGGAAAAATTGGGGAGGAATTATATTTCAGGAACAAGAAACGATTTATGCTAAGATTTATAGATAAGAAATGGGAAATCATTTATAGAGAGAAATCAGTAAACTAGTTTGACTAGAACAAAAAGTGTCAACAGGAAAGTAACAAATAAGGCTTGGAACTTAAATGATCGATAGAATGGGAAGGACTTTTAAGTGCCAGGCTGAGAAATACATGCATACTTATAATGTGTGTGTGTGTGTATGTGTGCCTGTGTGCCTCTGTGTGTGTGTGTGTGTGTGTGTGTGTGTGTGTAATCTACATTTAATGGAGGAAGATGACAGTCTGCTTAAGGAGATTGCAAAGAACTGAACAGAAAAGGTAGGATGAGAATGAATGGAGAGCAAAACATGGAAATGAGAGGAAATAGTGACCAGGACAAGAAGGCTCTGGGTGGGGATCCAAATTTTATCAAAAGTTGCAGAGGAGTCAAATAGTACTCAGAAAAGGCTACAAGAAATTAAGAAATTTGTCAATAATCTTGGAGAAAGAAATCTGAGTCAAAAGAGATTTCAAGGAACCACATTAAAAATAGTCAATTATCGAACAGTTGATAGGGAGAAAATTTGATATATTGGCAAGCTACATGAAGACTTGCCTTAAGGCTTAGATTTTGATTTTAATCTGATATTTTTAAAGACTGAGTTAAGTTCAAAGGTATAAAACTTGTAACTATTTCCACATATGAACATGTATGATCTGTGGGTACCTTGAAGGATACCTGAGAATTCTCTTTTAACAAAGTTTATAAACTAGGCATGTCTACATTTTTATTTCAGGCACTTTAAAATAATCTAGTTTTCATTTTTGCATCCTAATTGTTGACTGTTCAAAATGAACTATAAATTCTGGCAATTGATTTTTTTGCATTGATTTTTTGGCACTGGATGGCATAGGTGATTCTTTTAGTTTTCCTTCTCTGGTGGCAGAAACATATGACCCAAAATTTCACTGGAGGCAATATGGATTTTTTGATATTTGGGACTTTTCTCAGCAGAGATACTGTAGTTGTTTGCCATTTCCTTCCCCAAGTCATTTTACAGATGAGGAAACTGAGGCAAACAGGGTAAAATGACTTGCCTAGGGTCACTCAGCTAGCAAGTGCCTAAGGCCAGATTAGAACTCAGGAAGAAACTCAGGAAGATGAGCCTGGCATTCTACATTACCTTGCTGATAGATATATTAAAGGTGATTATTTAGTGCATAAAGACATAGTGAAGCACTTTCTTGGTATAGGAATCTATTAAAACAAAAAAGAAAATGGAATGTATTACTTCAGCATCAGAGCTAATTATTTAATGCTTAGGTGCCAATAATAAATTATGTTTCTAATTATACTTCCTAAGGAATATACTTCTTTTTTACAAAGGATTTAAATTTTTTTCTTCCATGTGAAAACCATTTTTAACCTTTGTGCTTTTTTTAACCCTTACCTTCCATCTTGGAATTAATACTATGTATTGGTTCCAAGAAGAGTGGTAAGGCTAGGCAAAAAGAATTAAGTGACTTGCCCAGTGTCACACAGCTAGGAAGTGTCTGAGGCCAAATTTGAACCTAGGACCTCCTTTCTCTAGGTCTCATTCTCAATACATGGAGCTACTAAACTGCAGCCTTAACATTTATTTTTTTTAATTGAGTTCCAAATTTTCTCTTTCCATTCCTACTCTTCCCTATCCTTGAGGAAACAGGAAATTTGCAATAGATTATACATATGTAGTCATGAAAACATGTTTCCATATTAGCCGTGTTGCAAAAGAACACAGACAAAAAATAATAATAATAACAATAATAATAATTTTTAAAAGTATGTTTCAATCTGCTTTCAATTATTTCTCTGGAGATATGAAGCATTTCCTTAATAATTCCTTTTGAATTGTCTTGGATCCTTATATTGCTTAGAATAGTTAAATCATCAATGATCATACAAGATTCTTGTTAATGTGCATAATATTCATCTGGTCCTGTCACTTCCCTTTTCATCAGTTCATATAATTCTTCTTAGATTTTCTGAAACCATCTTGTTTATCATTTCTTATTAATGGGTATCCCCTCAATTTCCAATTCTTTGACACCACAAAAAAGCTACTCTATGCCAAAAGAAAAGAAAAAAGAAAAACAAACAAAAATAAATTATAAATATTTTGTATATATTGGTCCTTTTCTTGGATTATTTGGGATATAGACCTAGTAGTGTCAAAGCCTATATGCAATTTATTACCCTTTGGGCATAGTTCCAAATTGTTCTACAAAATGATTGGATCAGTTCATAACTCTATCATAGTGTATTAGTGTACCAATTTTTCTACATCATCTCCAACACTTCTACATTTCCTTTATCTGCCACATTAGCTAATCTGATGGGAATATAGTAATTTAGAGTTGTTTTCATTTGCATTTCAATAATGACATAGAACATTTTTTTCAAATGTCTATAGCCTGTTTTGCTTTCTTCTTCTGGAAATTTCCTGTTCCTATCCTCTGACCATTTATCAATTGGGGAATAACTCATATTATTATAAATTTGATTCAATTCTCTACATACTTGAAAAATGAGAACTTTATTAGAGAAAGGTGCTGTAAAATTTTCCTAGTTTTCTATTTCTCTTCTAATCTTGGGTCCATTGGTTTGTTTGTACAAAGCCTTTTTAATTTAATGTAATCAAAATTATCCATTTTATAACCCATAATGCATATCCTGTTTAGTCATAAATCCTTTTATCTATAGATATGACAGGTAAAATATTCCACACTCCCTTTTTTTGCTTTTGATGTCACCTTTTATGTCTAAATAATATAGCCACTTTGAATTTCTCTTCATAATATGGTGTAAGATTTTGGTCTATTCCTAGTTTCTGCCCAGCTGCTTTCCAACATTCCAAGGAATTTTTGTCAAATTCTGAGTTTTTGTCCCTAAAGCCTGTATCTTTGGATTTACTAGATTACTATGATCATTTTTACTGTATATTGTGTACCTAATCTTTTCTACAGATCCATCAAACTTACAGTGTTTTGATAATTACTAGTTTATTTTAAAAAATAGATATGATACTGCTCAGCCACCTCCCTTCACATTTTTCATCTATTCTCTTGATATTCTTGACCTTTTGTTCTTCTAAATGAATTGTGTTATTACATTTTCTAGCTCTATAATATATTTATCTGTAGTGATTTGATTCAATATAAATTTCTTCTAAACCCAAGACAGAATCACATTCTCATTTGCATTGGACTCATTGGTTAATGAGTCATCTTGATGCAAAAATGGTAACTGTATCTAAAAATGAGCAAAGGAACTATTGCCTGCTGCTGCTTGGAAAGGGTAGAAATCTCTGACAATATTGTGCTGAATAATGAACTGACTTGAACCTAATGGACATTACCTAAATTATCAGATACTAACTATTGTGTGCAGAAATCTGAGTCAGTTCTAGTGACACATCAGGGTTTTCCCTTTCTACAAATATTTGAAAGTTGGTGTCAGTGCCCAGCCTAAGTTCACACTATTTGTCAGAGGGGAGTGTGCAAAAGCATTGTTAAAAGCTTTCCATCCTATCAACTGAATCATTTATTTGACCCAATATTTTAGCCTGATAGTTATTAATGTTTCTGTAGTGCCAAGTTTTATTCAGTATCTATAGTTTTATTATTATTGCTTCCAGGATGCTTGGCTTCTCCATCTTAAGAATTAAAAAAAAAAAACACTTGCTGACAATGATTGAGAGTCAGACAAATCTCTCCTTGGTCTAAATCCAAACCAACCAGGATTTGGCAAGTCCAGGCATTCCACACAGAGCTGTATCCTTCCATCAAAGTGTCCTGATCTATCACCTCCAAAAAGGCATGATTCCATGGATTAGCTTTTTCTTTTTTCGGTGTAATGCACTTGTACTTTGAATAGAATTTGTTTCTTACAATTTGTATGAACTTATAGAGTCCACTTACACAAAAGTGCAGCATTCATCCAATCATGTCCCTAGACTTTGCAAGTGAGTAAACCAAAGCTGAAATGACATCCAGCTTCTCAAAGTTGTAATGGCAGCCAGACCTTATGTAACTGAATGTTACATGTTCAATGTTCAACAGGAAATCCTGAGATTTGAACTTTGCCACCGACTCACCAAGTGACCTTTGGCAAATCTCTATACATTAACAAAATAAGAAAATAGTACTTGACACCAACACTGAAATGATATAGAAATGGGTATCTGGAATTTTCTTCTTCCTTAATTTTGACTGTGGAAATCCTTTTCTTTCTTCAAAATTGTCCAGATGACTGTTGTATCTCCCACAAAGCCTTTCCATATTTCCCATATTGAAAATTATCTCTAACTCCTAATATTTCTAGAAAACTATATATATATATATATATATATATATCTTTCTTCTATTCCAATGACATTTTACTTTATCATATTTATTTGCATACAAGAGACAATATACCACCAGCACCATTCCACCCAGCAAATAGAAGCTCAGTGATGTGATATGAATTAATTATATATATATATATATATATGTGTGTGTGTGTGTGTGTGTGTGTGTGTGTGTGCAGGTATTTATATGCATACATACTTACACAAAAATAGATTTTCATATCTGTATATATAAATAAGAAAAATGTATATACTTATATATATATAAAACTGTGTGTGTTTATATATTTATATATGCATAGTGGTAGTCTCTTGGTGACCAAGAATGACAATTGTCTTTGTGCATTATCATCTACTGATGTACCCTCATGTGGCTTTAAAGTCCAAAGGCTGAGACTCAGTGTTTGTGGCACATGAGGCATGGGATGCCAGTTGCTATGGGAAGTGTGGTTGTGGCCTGGTGTCAGCATTCAGGCGCAGCAGCAAGACGTCGACGTCGCTCATCTTCAAAGGTGGTGGCAGCATGGTTAATGTGGGTTCGCCAGCTGCTTCTGACAGAGGCAGCAAGTTCTAGTTGCTTTGGTGTAATGCCAGCCCACTTCAAGTTGGACTTTAGATGATCCTTGAATCTTTTCTTTGGTCAGCCTTGTTTCCTGAGTCAGGCTGACAGTTCACCGTAGAATACCTGTCTTGGTATTCGCTGTGGGTCCATGCGGATGACGTGTCCAGATCATCGTAGCTGGGTTTGGAGGACCATGACTTTGATGCTGGTGGAGTTGGCTCTATCGAGGACTTCCTGGTTGTTGATGCGGTCCTGCCATCGGATCCTCATGATTGCTTCACCATGAAGACCATATTGATAGTGCTGTGATCTGGTCGGAAGCCACATTGTGATTCAGGCAGGTTCTGCTCTGAAACAGATGACAGGAGTCTGTTGAGTATAACACGGGCGAGGATCTTTCCAGCAGTGGAGAGTAGTGAGATGCCTCTGTAGTTGTCACAGGCTGCTCATGAGCCTTTGTTCTTGTATAGGGCTATGATGGAGGCATCTCTGAGTTCTGGGGGCATGTCTTCCTCTTCCCATATGCTGGTTAGCACTATGTGGAATGCCTGGAGCGCCTTTCCATTTAAGGCCTTGTACACCTCGGTTGGGATCCCGTCTTTACTGGGTGCCTTGCCTGCACTCATTTGTTTAATGGCTTTTTGGACTTCCTCTATTGAAAGAGGGACATCAAATGGTTCAATGGTATGGTTTTGGGGGATCTGGTCAAGGGCTTTTTGGTCGACTGAAGAGGGTCGGTTGAGAAGCTGACTGAAGTGTTCTTTCCACCTGTTGCTGATGCCTTGTTTATCTTTTATGAGAGTGTCACCGTCAGAGGATAGCAAGGGAGTGGTGGTGGGTTTTCATGGCCCATAGACAGTCTTGAGGGCACTGAAAAATTGTTTGTAGTTTTTTGTATCAGCAAAGTGCTAGATTTCTTCTGCCTTTTTTTCCCCACCATCAGTTTTGCATCTTCCTGATCTCACACTGTGCCGTAGCTTGGAGAGACTTGAATCTGTCCTTTTTAGGAGCAGAGTTTGGGTTATTTTGCCACTCCATAAAGTGGCACTTTTACTCAATAGGTCTTCAATAGCAGTGTTGTTCTCGTCAAACCAGTCCTGGTGGTTGCGTTGTTTGGGGCCTAGGACTGCCTTTGATGTTTCCTTCACTGCGTCTCTGAACTGGTTCCATTTCTCGGTTGAGCTTCCAGTGAGTGGTCCCTTGGCAGACAGCTTGTTGTCCAGGCAGGACTGGAATGTTTGTAAATAAGATGGATCTCTAAGAAGACTCAAGTTGTAAAATGCGCAAACTCTGTGAACCTTAAAAATTCTCAGACCCTACTTCATAAAGTTGGATTGTGAACCTTAAAATTCTCAGACCCTACTTCATAAGGTTGGGTTAAGACAATTCCCCATTTTAAACAATGAAGGAACTTAGATCAGGAATGTGAGACTTCTACTTAGATCAGCAATGTGAAGACCTCTACTCCACCCCTACTTAAGCATACTTTAGGGGAAGATAAAGTTGTAAACTCTTTGCTGAACAATGAAAAGCACTTAAACCCATACTTATAATAAGGCAAAAAGTTCTTAAGCTGTGCCTATTTCTAGAACTAATACAAAAGAGTGTTAAGTACCTATAAAGGTCAGGCAACTTGTGAACTTGTAAAAGGCAAAGAGGTGAGAACTTACTCATGCGTGAATTACTCAAAAGTTTAGACTTCTTAGGTGTGAATTAAGAATGTTCTATCCTTTGGAAAACATCTACTGTGATTGGTAGATGTAAGAATTTAGGGGAGGTGACATAGGAGAAAATTCCCTTTAAAAGGAACTCAGAAAGGGAGCTGAAGACATTCAGATTCTGATTCACATTCAGTTTCAGATTCAGGATTGAGCTGGTGGAGTCAGCTGAGATGAAACTGGCCTGGTGTCACTAGAATCCTTGCTTGGACAGATCTTGTGGTGAGTGATTAAGGACTGACTGATTTTTCTCTTAGGGCTTAGGCCTGGGTTGGCCAGGGCTGCCCTGGGCTGGCCTATATAAACCTTAAAATTTCACAGACTTATGAATGTTAAAAATTTTACTCCACATTGAGGAATACTCCAATTCCCTACTTGAAATAATTCCCTACCAGATACTGAGAACTCTACTTGAATGTGAAAATTCCTTGCTATGGGAGTATCCCTACTCCACCCCTACTTAAGACTGCTTTAGGGCAGAAAACTCCTTGCTAAACAATGAAAGTACTTGAAAACCATACTTATAAAGGAAAGGAGATCTTTGAGCCATGGCTGTTTTAGGAATTGATACAATAGGATGCTAAGTGCCTATAAAGGTGGGGCAACTTGTAAACTACTTAGACCTAAAAGGTGAAAACTTACTCAGAGGTTTTCTCTTAATGAAATTAGTTGACACAGCAGCATTTTTTTCTGACTTACTAAAGAGATTAATCTACTCAGCTGTGAATTCAAAATGGGCTGTCTTTTGGAAAACATCTACAGTGATTGGTAGATGGAAGAACTTAGGGGAGGTGACATAGGAGATTTTGCTCTTAAAAATAAGAGCTTTCCAGAAGAGCTGGAGTCATTCTGAAACATTCAGATTGAGGAGGACTCATTCTGAAACATTCAGATTGATGAAGGACTGATTCTGAAACATTCAGATGGAGGAGGGAGCTGGTGAAAGCAGCTGAGATGATGCTGGCCTGGTGTCACTAGAATCCTTGTTTAGACAGACCTTGTGGTGAGTGTTAAAAGACTGACTGACTGATCTCTCTCTCTCTTAAGACTCAGGTCTAGGCCATGTTGGCTTAAGGCCCTTCATACTTATTTCCTTTTTTCTCTCTTTCTCTCTTTTCTTTAATTCCACATTTGTATTAATTAAAATCTCTATAAACCCCAGTTGACTTGGGTATTTGAATAATTGGGAATATTTCCCTGGTGACCACCTTATATTTGATTTAAAAACCAAGACACTGTAGTAAAACATATTTTCTGCAGTCAAATCTACTCACCCTCTCTTATATCTATCACAATTTATATCTTACACTATTTTAATCACTACACCTATACTTTTCTCATTATTCCCCTTTTCTCTCTTTCTCTCCTTTTCTTTAATTCCACATTTGTATTAATTACAATCTCTATAAAACCCAGCTGACTTGGGTATATATTTAATAATTAGGAATTTTTCCCTGGCAACCACTTTATTTTTAATATAAAAAAACATATCTTTGTGGTCACAATTTAAGAACCACTATTTTAACTGCCACAGTTTATGGTCTTCCACTATTTATGGTCTTCCAGTATTTTAATCATTACAACTCTCTGGGCACATTTTGGATGGCGAGGCACAATGCGCATTTGAAGAGTCACTCTAACCAATCAGTGGTCTGTCCAGCTTTCAGTTCCTCTCATGGCTCTGGTGATCTTTACATCCTGGATGTCTCGCCGGCTTACAATGATGTAGTCAATGCCACTGTTTTGATCTTGGGTGCATCCACGTTATTTTTTATTTGTTCGCCATTCTGAACACAGTGTTCATGATGGTGAGTTCGAACTCTGAGCGTTTGCTGAGTAGCAGTAGGCCGTTGTTGTTCATTTTGCCCACACCGTGTTTGCCGAGCACTCCTTTCCATCTTTCATGGTCCTGGCCAACACGGGCGTTGAAGTCTCCCAGTAGTATCACTTTGTCATTTGTGGGCACTGAGTGCAGGATTATACTCAGGTCAGAGTAGAACTGCTCGATGGTCTCCTCTGTGCTAGTCAGTGTAGGGGCATATGCGCTGATGATTGTGGCATACCGGTCTTTGCTGAGAGGTAAATGGATCTTCATGAGCCTCTCGCTGATGCCCACAGGCAAGTCTGGCAGCTGTTTGAGCAAACTGGTCTTCATGGCCAGGCCAACACTGTGGATTCTGTCTTCATTTGAGGCTCTACCTTTCCAGAAGGTGTATCCAGTGGTGGGTTCGCTGAGTGATCTCTTCTGGTAAGCGTGTTTTGCTTAAGGCTGCAATGTCGATGTTATATTGTACCAGTTCTTTACTGATTAGAGCTGTTCTTCTCTCAGTTCTTGGGGTATTCTCTCTATCAAGTAATGTTCTGATGTTCCATGCTCCTAGTAGGAGTTTCTTTGTATTTTTTCTTTGATTTTGACCGCTTAAAGGGGATGACCCGCCAGCTGTGATGTGCTGACCGGGTGTTTGTAGGGCAGGCAATGTTTGGGACACCTTTTCTAGTCCCCTCCCTTGATTAGGATGAGCAGTGCTGTCCTAGAGAGGGCTGCTCAGTCACCCAGGATGCTGCTGAACATCCCTGCTGCCCACAGGGCCGAGCGACCACTGGTGCAGGATCATGACTACAACTGCCAGTGGTCACCTCTACCTGTTGCGTCGCCACTCCCCCATCGCCGCCACAGGTCTTGAAGAGGGTGGACGGGGTTAGGATAGATGAGTGTGCACAAAGATACTTGTGTGTGAAGGAGATTTAAGTGGAAAAGCTGATGCACAGACACAGTCCCATTCTCTCAGCGTTGGAAGCCAGGGTCCAGTGGCACGAAAAGTCGTTACACCTGGAGACTTCCTCAGCTGCATTGGATGTCCGTGTTGTCTTTTGTGCTCCAACACTCCCTGAGCACTCCACAGTGCTTTGCTGCGTCACCCTCTCAGCCGTTGAACCTTCTTATTATTTTTTTTATTTTTTCCATCTGTTCGGCCGAAGCAGTCTTCACATGCTGGGTGAGCAAAGCCCTGGTTCACCAGGGGTCGACGACCCGATGGCTACCCTCACAAGGTTTAGCCGGCTGGGGTTTATGGGGTGCTCAGGGAGGGGTAGTATCTCTGGTATGGAGGGCTTGTTGTACTCTCTTAGGGCAGCTCTCCAGCCTCTGACCCCCACCTGACACTGAGCTCTCACTTGTTGCTCCCAGTAGCTGCTAGCATGCGGCAGCGGCCACACCCCAGGCAAAGGCTTCAGGCCGGCTAAACCTTGTGAGGGTAGCCATCGGGTGGTAGACCCCTGGTGAACCAGGGCTATATATGCATATGTATGCATATACTTCCCCTAAGATCCAGAACCACAATTGGTGCTTAATATATGTTTATTATATAGAATTTTAATAATATTTCCTGAAGAATAAAATAAGTTCAATGGCTGAGTGTAAAGAATGCTGGGCTTGTAATCAAGAATACTCAAATTCAGATCCAGTCTCTAACACTTCAGTGTTGTGTAACTGGTCAAGTCATTTAATATCTGATTGCCTGACAAAAAGATCTACTATACACCAAAACCAAGATATTACAAAAATATATCACAAAGATTAAAAATTATGATCAAATAGGATTTATACCAGGTGTGCAGGGATGGTTTGATATAAAAAAATTGTTAACAAAATTTTACATCAACAATAAAAATATCAAAAATCATATGATAATATCAATAAATGCAGAAAAAGCTTTTGACAAAAAAATCTAACCCTAAAAACACTTGAACACATAGGTATAAATAGATTTTCCTTAGAATGATAATAATATACCTAAAACCATCAGCAAACATCTGTAACAGGGATAAATTAGCAGCCTTACATATAAGATCAGGATCCATATTTTCATAAATATCATTTAATATTATATTAGAAATTATAGCAATAGCAATAAAAGAAGAAAAAGAAATTGGATGAACCAGAATTGTCAAAGTAGTAATAAAACCATCTGCTTTTATAGCCAATATAATGGTATATAAGAAAAATCCTAGAGACTCTATTAGAAAATTAATTGAAACTCTCAATAAATTTAGCAAAGTAGCAGGATATAAAATAAATCCATATAGATCATCAGCATTTCCATATATCACCAACAAAGTCCCAGAAGAAAAGATAGCAAGAGATCTCATTTAAATGACCATAGACAGAATAGAATACCTGGGAACATATCAACCAAAACAAATGCAGGAAGTACTAGGAAATAATTATAAAAACATTATTGAACAAATAAAGTCAGATTTAAATAATTGGTAATATATTAATTGTTTATGGATGGGCAGAGCCAATATAATTAAAATGACAGCCCTATCAAAATTAATATGCTCAATAATACCATCACAATTAAATTATCAAAAATTTTTATTGAATAATATATAATAAAATACATTATAAAATACATACAAATAAAATACATATAAAATAATAAAATACATTAAAAATAAAAGTTCAAGAATATTAAAGGAACTGGTGAAAAAATATAAAGTATGACTGTCTATTTGTACTATATTTTAAACTATATCTTAAAGCAGTAGTTATGAAAACTCTCTGGCACTTGCTAAGGAATTAAAAAAAAAGATCAGTGAAATAAAAAGACATACAACAAATAGTAGTAAAGGATTATAGTAATAAAGGACCTTATAAAACAAATAATCATAGATGATAGAGTTGTAAAATGACCTTAGGAATGATTCCCTATAGCCTTCTTAATTTAAAGATGAGATAACTGAGGATCAGAGATATTAAACATCCAGGGCAAAACTAATAAATGTCTACTTCAGAGTTTGAATTTCGTACCTCTCAACTATAAATCTATTACTCTATGCAATATATTCTTTAAAGATTTTGAGTATGGAAGAACTTCCCTAATCATATTTTTCATTGACATTACTCTTAAATTTATTAATGATTATATTTTTTATTAAACCTTTGCTATGAGACAGTTTGTGGTAGAGTGGGTAGAGTGCTTGTTCTGGAATCAGGAAGACTCATCTACTGGAGTTCAACTACAGCCTCTAACATTTACTAACTCTGAGATGCTGGGAAAGTCATTTGACCCTGTTTGTCTAGGTTCCTCATCTCTAAAAGGAACTAGAGAAAGAAATGGTAAACCTCTCCAGGGTCTTTGGGAAACAAAAAAAAACAAACAAACAAACAAAAAAACACAAATGGAGTAACTAAGAGTCAGAAACTACTAAACAATAACAACATGTGACTGATTTTGTAAAAAAACACATATCCTGGTGTTAAGGAAATTGAAATCTATCCAGAATTCAAGCTCATTTCCAGAATACAATGTAAATGCCAAATGAGATCATTGTTAACTAATTGTAGTCTCCATAAACTTTTCATCTCAACACCATGATCACTACCTACCTTAATATCCTTGAAGACACTTTCACAAAATGTATATAGTGCTTTATCAACAGGATGTTTTCTTTTTTTCCCTGATAGGTATATTGAATTCAGGGAAATTTCTTTTTTTTGCAGGGGGGGGGGGGGGTTGAAGAAAGTGGGTGTTGACATTCCTAGATTAAAAATCACAAAACTTAGCACAAAGTAAATGCTTAATAAATACTTTTTGGAAAAGATAAATAAAAATAATTCAATAAACAAATACTTGTTGACAAACCTAAAAAACAAAAAAAGCAAAAGAATAGAAATTGTCTCTCAGTGTCTCCTTCAAAAAATGCTGTTAATTAATATGAATAAAAATATGCTTTGAACATAGTAGATGTTCAATCCATGTTTATTCATTGGAATTTGGTTTTTAAAGCTCAAGTGAAGGTCAAGGATGATGATACTTTAAATATTTTAAGATAGTTAATTAGCTTGATCACATGTAATAATTCAGACTCAATGACTCAGCATAAGTGTGTGGAATGGGTGGCAGGGGTAAGACTAATATAATTTTAAAAAATACAGATCAAGCATTGGCAAACTTCTTTTTGTACAGACCATCAGCTGAGAAGGTTTTTTATATTTTTACATAAATTTGGATTGCAGTCATCTAGCCTCTCTACATAATGGAAATCTTAAAAGAATTAAGTTTGATTCCTTTAAACCATGCCAATATTTTTGATGGAATATTATTGTGCTCAAAGGAATACTGAACTGGAGGACTATGTGAACTGGAATGACCTCCAGGAATTGATGCAGAGTGAAAGGAGTAGAACCATGACAACATTGTACAGAGAGACGGATACACTGTGGCACAATAGAATGTAATGGACTTCTTTACTAACAGCAATGCAATGATCCAGGACAATTTTGAGGGACTTACAGGAAAGAATGCTATCCACATTCAGAGAAAAAACTGTGGGAATAGAAACACAGAAGAAAAACAACTGCTTGTTCACATCAGTCAATGGGGATATGATTGAGCATATAGACCCTAAATGATCACACTAGTACAAATATCAATAATATGGAAATAGGTCTTGATCAATGACACATGTAAAACCCAGTGGAATTGTGTGTTCACTATGGGAAGGGATGGGAGGATGGGAGGGAAAGAACATGAATCTTGTAACCATGGAAAAATATTCTAAATTAATTAATTAATTAAATTTTCCAAATTAAAATGTAGCAACATTTAAATATCTCATTTGTGTCAAAGGTGATATAAGTAAGGATTTTCTTAGCACAGTAGAATAAACTACTCTTTTAGTTGGACAAGATCTTTGAGGGTTTCAGGTCCAACTATACCAGATCAAAACATCTTCAATAGAATCAGAAGCAAATTGTTACTCAAATTTGCCTGAAGAACTCTTTTAAGAGGGATACTAGGGGAAGCTAGAGGGCTCAGTGGATAGAGTCCCATGCTGGGGGATGGGAGCTCCTGAGATCAAATTTGGCTTCAGACACTTTCTAGATGTGTGATGCTAGGAAAGTCATTTAACCTCAGTGATCTAACCCTTTACTGCTCTTCTGCCTTGGAATGGATATTTAGCATTGATACCAAGACAGAAGGTAAGGTTTTGGTTTTGTTTCTTTTTAAGTGACACTTGCTATCTTCTGAGGAAGTATGACTATGTGGTTAGCTTGAAGTGTTGTGTGTCTCTATATTTAGCCCAAATTTGCATCTAAGTAAGTCATCTATTATTGCCTGTAGTTGAAAGTACACATGTTCATGTCCATTCATCTGGTTTCCGAGAACTTTTATTTCCTCTCTGTTTGTAATTAATTATACAATGAAATGATCTGCATTTTCCCAACCATCATGTCCAATTCAGCAATAAGTTCCTTCTTGTGACTAAGATATAAAATAGATTTAGATTATTCTCCCTGATGTATTCCATATATTTTGCTAAATGAAGTAAGTATATTTATAGAATCCTAGAACCATTTAATCTTAGAGTTGAAAGCAGAACCAGAGACTAAATAATATATACATATATATATATATATATGATTTCCTATTTAATAAATATAAAAATAATGAAATTATGTATGTAATATACAAATAATGAAATATATATGCATATATATATATATGTATTCACATATATTGGGAGCCATCAAACCCCCACTGGCTGACAAAGTTATAGTTTGGGAAATGGGGCTGCAAGACAGCTCCAGAAAATGAGACACTCACTGATTCCCCTCTGTGACTTCTCTCTCTCTTTAACTTCCCTCACTAATGTATAATTATTGTTCTTTCTCTAATACAAAAGAAATGATATAAGAGAAAAGACTTATAGAATTAACATATATCCCACCTTAATCCCCCCAGATTATTACCCTAAAAGAGTATATTCACAGAAGTAAAACCTAAAGATCATTACCCATTACCCACCTCCTTTTCCTCTCCACAGAGTTACATTCATTCCCTTTACAAGCCAGGCAAGTCAAGAACATCAATCACCTTCAAGACACACTCCACTGGAGACAGAAACCAGGCAACATTGCCAGGTGCTTTAAAGTAACACAAGAAAAATAGGTTGTAAATTGTAAATTGAGGAAAACCTCGAATCTGGTCTGTCTCAAATTACCTTCTAACCCTGTACTTAGATACGAAATGTTCTGTTATCCATCTCCCAAGTAATTGTGATTGATTGTGAAAGCTGACCAAAAGTAATAATGATTCTCCTTAGGCCATGGAGAACTAAACTCCAGATCACCCTGTTTATGCCATTCATCTACAGTAACAATGATTTGTTGACTATCTCCTTAGGCTTCGTGTATGTTGTTCAGTTGTATGGAAACATATATGTAGGAAATTGATTGTGTGCCAGAAAAGCATGTACTCACTGAATCTATAAAATAAACCAACCTTCCATTCCAGTTCCAGTGAGGCATATTCAGTTTAACCCAGGGAACGCTCATAGAACCAACATCTGCCCAGGACTAAAGCCACTGATCACCAGACAAAGACAAGAAAAGCCAATCCTCCACGTTCAGAGATGACAAATTCCACAGAAGCACAGAAGCCCCAAAATACCAAGAAAAATAAGAAGAAAGGGGCGACTCTGGACACATTCTATGGAGCCAAAATACAAAATACAGAGCAGATAGAAGAAGATATACAAGAAAATTCTCCAAAATCTTCCAAAGGAAATAGAAACTCTCCACAAACCCATGAAGAATTTGAATCAGAAAGGACCAAAAAGATGGAAGCCCTCTGGGAGGAAAAGTGGGAAATGATGCAAAAGAAATTCACGCATCTACAAAACCAGTTTGACCAAACTGTAAAAGAAAACCAGGCTTTAAAGCAAGAACTAATAAAGCAAAGCCAAAACACCAAGAAATTAGAAGAGAACATAAAATATCTCACCGACAAGGTGATAGATCTGGAAAACAGGGGGAGAAGAGAAAATTTAAGAATAATTGGACTCCCAGAAAAGCCAGAAATAAACACCAAACTGGACATGGTGATACAAGATATAATCAAAGAAAATTGCCCAGAGATTCTAGAACAAGGGGGCAATACATCCACTGACAGAGCTCACAGAACACCTTCTACACTAAACCCCCAAAAGACAACTCCCAGGAATGTAATTGCCAAATTCCAAAGCTATCAAACAAAAGAAAAAATCCTACAGGAAGCCAGAAAAAGACAATTTAGATATAAAGGAATGCCAATCAGGGTCACACAAGACCTTGCAAGTTCTACGCTGAATGATCGTAAGGCATGGAACATGATCTTCAGAAAGGCAAGAGAGCTGGGTCTCCAACCAAGAATCAGCTACCCAGCAAAACTGACTATATACTTCAAAGGGAAAGTATGGGCATTCAACAAAATAGAAGACTTCCAACTTTTTGCAAAGAAAAGACCAGAGCTCTGTGGAAAGTTTGATACCGAAAATCAAAGAGCAAGGAATACCTGAAAAGGTAAATATTAAGGAAAGGGGAAAAATGTTATCTTCTTTTACTCAAACTCTCTTCTATAAGGACTACATTTATATCAACCTATGTATACTAATATGTGGGGAAAATGTAATGTATAAATAGGGGGTAAAGAAAGACCAAATAGAATAATGGTTCTCACACAAAGATTCACAGGGGAAGGGGAGGGGAAGAAAACTCCTATAAGAAGGAGAGGAAGAGGGGGGGGGTTACTTAAACCTCAATCTCAGGGAAATCAACTCTGAGAGGGAAAAACATCCAGATCCATTGGGATCTTGAATTCTATCTTACCCAACAAGGGTAAGGAGAAGGGAAAACCAAGGGGGGGAGGGGGAGAGGGAGAACAAAAAGGGAGGGAAAGAGAGGGGGGAGGGGGAGGGAACAAAAAGGGAGGGACTAAAAAGGGAAACATCAAGGGAGGGGACAAGGGGGACTGATTCAAAGTAAATCACTGGACTAAAAGGTAGAGCCGAAGAAGAAAAGGTTAGAATTAGGGAAGGCAATCAAAATGCCAGGGAGTCCACAAATGACAATCATAACTTTGAACGTGAATGGGATGAACTCACCCATAAAACATAGACGAATAGCTGAATGGATTAGAATCCAAAACCCTACCATATGTTGTCTTCAAGAAACACACATGAGGCGGGTTGACACCCACAAGGTCAGAATTAAAGGATGGAGTAAGACCTTCTGGGCCTCAACTGATAGAAAGAAGGCAGGAGTGGTAATCATGATATCTGATAAAGCCAATGCAAAAATAGACCTGATCAAAAGGGATAGGGAAGGTAATTATATTTTGTTAAAAGGGACTCTAGACAATGAGGAAATATCATTAATCAACATGTATGCACCAAATAATATAGCACCCAAATTTCTAATGGAGAAACTAGGAGAATTGAAGGAAGAAATAGACAATAAAACCATACTAGTGGGAGACTTAAACCAACCATTATCAAATTTAGATAAATCAAATCAAAAAATAAATAAGAAAGAGGTAAAAGAAGTGAATGAAATCTTAGAAAAATTAGAATTAATAGACATATGGAGAAAAGTAAATAGGGATAAAAAGGAATACACCTTCTTCTCAGCACCACATGGCACATTCACAAAAATTGACCATACATTAGGTCACAGAAACATAGCACACAAATGCAAAAAAGCAGAAATAATGAATGCAGCCTTCTCAGATCACAAGGCAATAAAAATAGTGATTAGTAATGGTAC
Source organism: Monodelphis domestica (assembly GCF_027887165.1). Taxonomy (NCBI): domain Eukaryota; kingdom Metazoa; phylum Chordata; class Mammalia; order Didelphimorphia; family Didelphidae; genus Monodelphis; species Monodelphis domestica. The sequence continues at coordinate 106,581,828 of NC_077233.1, forward strand.
ATGGAAAACCAAATCTAAAACCAATTGGAAATTAAACAATATGATACTCCAAAACCGTTTAGCTAAAGAAGAAATCATAGAAACAATTAATAATTTCATCAAGGAAAATGACAATGGCGAAACATCCTTTCAAACCTTTTGGGATGCAGCCAAAGCGGTAATCAGAGGCAAATTCATATCCCTGAAAGCTCATATTAACAAACAAGGGAGAGCAGAGATCAATCAATTGGAAATGCAATTGAAAAAACTCGAAAGCGATCAAATTAAAAACTCCCAGCAGAAAACCAAATTAGAAATCCTAAAAATTAAGGGAGAAATTAATAAAATCGAAAGTGATAGAACTATTGATTTAATAAATAAGACAAGAAGCTGGTACTTTGAAAAAACAAACAAAATAGACAAAGTACTGGTCAATCTAATTAAAAAAAGGAAGGAAGAAAAGCAAATTCACAGCATTAAAGATGAAAAGGGGGACAGCACCTCCAATGAGGAGGAAATTAAGGCAATCATTAGAAATTACTTTGCCCAATTATATGGCAATAAATACACCAATTTAGGAGAAATGGATGAATATATACAAAAATACAAACTGCCTAGACTAACAGAAGAGGAAATAGAATTCTTAAATAATCCCATATCAGAAATTGAAATCCATCAAGCCATCAAAGAACTTCCTAAGAAAAAATCCCCAGGGCCTGATGGATTCACCTGTGAATTCTATCAAACATTCAGAGAACAATTAACCCCAATACTATACAAACTATTTGACATAATAAGCAAAGAGGGAGTTCTACCAAACTCCTTTTACGACACAAACATGGTACTGATTCCAAAACCAGGCAGGCCAAAAACAGAGAAAGAAAACTATAGACCAATCTCCCTAATGAATATAGATGCAAAAATTTTAAATAGGATACTAGCAAAAAGACTCCAGCAAGTGATCAGAAGGATCATTCACCATGATCAAGTAGGATTCATACCAGGGATGCAGGGCTGGTTCAACATTAGGAAAACCATCCACATAATTGACCACATCAACAAGCAAACTAGCAAGAACCACATGATTATCTCAATAGATGCAGAAAAAGCCTTTGATAAAATACAACACCCATTCCTATTAAAAACACTAGAAAGCATAGGAATAGAAGGGTCATTCCTAAAAATAATAAACAGTATATATCTAAAACCAACAGCTAATATCATCTGCAATGGGGATAAACTAAATGCATTCCCAATAAGATCAGGAGTGAAACAAGGATGCCCATTATCACCTCTACTATTTGACATTGTACTAGAAACACTAGCAGTAGCAATTAGAGAAGATAAAGAAATTGAAGGCATCAGAATAGGCAAGGAGGAGACCAAGTTATCACTCTTTGCGGATGACATGATGGTCTACTTAAAGAATCCTAGAGATTCAACCAAAAAGCTAATTGAAATAATCAACAACTTTAGCAAAGTTGCAGGATACAAAATAAACCCACATAAATCATCAGCTTTTCTATATATCTCCAACACAGCTCAGCAGCAAGAACTAGAAAGAGAAATCCCATTCAAAATCACCTTAGACAAAATAAAATACCTAGGAATCTATCTCCCAAGACAAACACAGGAACTATATGAACACAACTACAAAACACTCACCACACAACTAAAACTAGACTTGAACAATTGGAAAAACATTAACTGCTCATGGATAGGACGAGCCAATATAATAAAAATGACCATCCTACCCAAACTTATTTATCTATTTAGTGCCATACCCATTGAACTACCAAAATACTTCTTCACTGATTTAGAAAAAACCATAACAAAGTTCATTTGGAAGAACAAAAGATCAAGGATATCCAGGGAAATAATGAAAAAAAACACATATGATGGGGGCCTTGCAGTCCCAGACCTCAAACTATATTACAAAGCAGCAGTCATCAAAACAATTTGGTACTGGCTAAGAAACAGAAAGGAAGATCAGTGGAATAGACTGGGGGAAAACGACCTCAGCAAGACAGTATACGATAAACCCAAAGATCCCAGCTTTTGGGACAAAAATCCACTATTCGATAAAAACTGCTGGGAAAATTGGAAGACAGTGTGGGAGAGACTAGGAATAGATCAACACCTCACACCCTACACCAAGATAAATTCAAAATGGGTGAGTGACTTAAACATAAAGAAGGAAACCATAAATAAATTGGGTAAACACAGAATAGTATACATGTCAGACCTTTGGGAGGGGAAAGGCTTTAAAACCAAGCAAGATATAGAAAGAATCACAAAATGTAAAATAAATAATTTTGACTACATCAAACTAAAAAGCTTTTGTACAAACAAAACCAATATAACTAAAATCAGAAGGGAAACAACAAATTGGGAAAAAATCTTCATAGAAACCTCTGACAAAGGTTTAATTACTCATATTTATAATGAGCTAAATCAATTGTACAAAAAATCAAGCCATTCTCCAATTGATAAATGGGCAAGGGAAATGGATAGGCAGTTCTCAGATAAAGAAATCAAAACTATTAACAAGCACATGAAGAAGTGTTCCACATCTCTTATAATCAGAGAGATGCAAATCAAAACAACTCTGAGGTATCACCTCACACCTAGCAGATTGGCTAACATAACAGCAAAGGAAAGTAATGAATGCTGGAGGGGATGTGGCAAAGTAGGGACATTAATTCATTGCTGGTGGAGTTGTGAACTGATCCAACCATTCTGGAGGGCAATTTGGAACTATGCCCAAAGGGCGACAAAAGAATATCTACCCTTTGACCCAGCCATAGCACTGCTGGGTCTGTATCCCAAAGAGATAATGGACACAAAGACTTGTACAAAAATATTCATAGCTGCGCTCTTTGTGGTGGCCCCAAACTGGAAAACGAGGGGATGCCCATCAATTGGGGAATGGCTGAACAAACTGTGGTATATGTTGGTGATGGAATACTATTGTGCTCAAAGGAATAATAAAGTGGAGAAGTTCCATGGAGACTGGAACAACCTCCAGGAAGTGATGCAGAGCGAGAGGAGCAGAACCAGGAGAACATTGTACACAGAGACTAATACACTGTGGTATAATCGAACGTAATGGACTTCTCCATTAGGGGCGGTGTAATGTCCCTGAACAACTTTCAGGGATCCAGGAGAAAAAAAAAAACACCATTCATAAGCAAAGGATAAACTATGGGAGTGGAAACACCGAGAAAAAGCAACTGCCTGAATACAGAGGTTGAGGGGACATGACAGAGGATAGACTTTAAATGAACACTCTAATGCAAATACTATCAACAAAGCAATGGGTTCAAATCAAGAAAACATCTAATGCCCAGTGGACTTACGCGTCGGCTATGGGGGGTGGGGGGGAGGAAAAGAAAATGATCTATGTCTTTAACGAATAATGCTTGGAAATGATCAAATAAAATATATTTAAAAAAAAAAAAAAGGAGGTGCTCCATATGAGATGTTTTGGAGCCTTTATAGCTACTAAACCCAAAGGGGCAGTCACATGGCACAGTGGGTGCGTTGCTGGACTTGGAGGCATTTCTAATGGGTCATTTAACCACTCAGCCCTCGTTTCCTCCATCGTAAAGTGGGGTTGATAATTCTCCCCTATTTCACAAAAGTGAAAGATCCCCTGTCTAAGGTGCCACACAAATGCTGGCTATAATCCTGATATCACTCAGAAATGAAGGCTGGTCCTTCATCCAGACACCTGCTCCTTCACTTCACATCTCGGGGTGCTCCTGGCTAAGCTAAACTCCGGGTGTCGGTACCTGATATGTTCTTGGTTTGCTTTGAAGGGGTTTTCCCATTCTGGGGTTATTGCCCAAGCATGGGGTGGTTTCCTCCTGGTCTTGATTAATCTAGATTCCTGTATTTACCACAGATCCCATTCTAATAACGTGTCAGGAAGTCACAAGCTTCTCCTAAACAAGGTTCTGTTGTCTGCTGATTCCTGTTTTGAGGGCTTTGAAAGGTGTTTTTATTTTATTTTATTATTTTTTATTTCGGTTTACTAGTTGCCATATATATTGAGTTTGTTAATCCCTGGCTGGATGTGAGAAATGGATCAGAATCATCCTAGTGCAATGATCAATAATAGGGAAATAGGTCTGGATCAATGACACATGTAAAACCCAGTGGAACTGAACTGCTCATTGGCTACAGGAGGGGTTGGGAGGAGGGGAGGGAAAGAACATGAATCACGTATCCATGGAAAATTTTTCTTAATTAATCAATAAAATTAAATTTAAAACAAAAAAAAAAATAAACCAACCTTGTGCAATGGCAGAACACTATGTTGTGTCTACACATGTGGTACTGAAAATGTAGTGCTTCTCACTCCATTATTCGACCAAAATCGTCACACCTGGACAAAGTGGATCCTCAGAGAGACCGCTGGATGGTTCTCTAAACATGTAGAGAGAAAGCATTTGTTTATTTGCATCATTTACCAATCAAGACTAATTTATAAACTACTTTTAGTAGAAAGGGAAATCAACAGATATCTAAAATAGATTATTAGTATGCCAGGCTTATCATCTGTTTACTTGATTTTTTTTTATCTCTTTACATTTTCTCTCTAGATAATCGATAATGAATTCTATTTCTCCATCCATTGATCTTTGGCCAAAGGCAATCTACCCTATTTGTTTCTTTACTCTCTATCTTTTGTTGATTTCTTGAGTCTTTTCAATATACTGCTTCTCCATTGATATTTCTGTATATACTATCACTTTGAATAAAACATTACTTTTCATAGCCATATCCGAGTTATGAATTACTGTTCAACCTAACACTAATTATTACCTATGACCAGATCATATTTGAAGTATTATATTCAATTTAATTCATTTCTGTTTTAGCCTCTCCTCATTAATCATACTTTTTTCATACATTTATAGATCATCCACATAGGAAAAACAAGTGGAGGAGAAATTCTTAATGTTCAAACTTAAATGCAACTTGTAAATAACAGAGTTGGTCCATACATGGAAATAACTTAGAAAACTATGTATGAACAATGGAATAGACCTAGAATTTAATAGGATAAAAACAAGCAGATATCTAATGAGTCCAAGATTCTCCCTGAAACTAATGAAGTAAATCCTCTCTAAAATATTTCACAGAGATTTTGTGAAATGGAATCTAAATCACATTTTTGTTGTTATTACTAATACTCTTTGTATTAAGCAATACATGATAATGTATAAGGCATTCATAATGGAAAAAGCTGTATATATAATTTACAACAAAACTAACTTAATGATAAGGGCAGGATTGAAGAGATTGGGAAAGATCCATTTGAGAACTGAACAAGAATTCATCTCTTCCTTAATTTATCAAACTCTTTTTGACCTTATCTATAAGTAGAGACATGATCACTGAGAACAGTATAACCTGTAATTATCTTATCAAATGGCATATTTAAAATTGATCCATATCTGTGATTTCTTTGACTATGTTTGGTGTGTTCTCTGATGCCAAATCATATAGGCCAGAAGCCACATTAGTCATTGTTGTCTAATCATTGTTACCAAGACGCCCCAAACCATTTCACTAGTTTGCTGATAGCAACTTTACATTTCATCAGAAAGAAGATTGTGAAGTAGGAACTGACTCAGTGCCTGTATATAACCAAAATGGCTCCCTGGTAGGAGCTCTACAGCTATTTCAAAGGAGAGCTAACAACTCCTCAAAAGGTTTGATTCTTCTCATTTTTATGCTGATGGAGCATGGAGATGTGCTATGGGGAGGGTCAGGAATTATATTTTTTTAAAAAAGAAAAAATATTCTTTATTGAATTAACCTTAAAGGATATAGAAGCAAAGAAAATTTGGGTAGAAGTAATTCATTTTTCCATAACATTTTATTAGTAATTATATCACTGTAGTTATTAGGATATATCACTGGAATGGCTTTCTAGAGATCTTTGGAACCATCTATTGAAGAGTCCACAAATGGGCTCCTAGAAAACAGAATATGAAATACAGCAACTGGAAACCAACAGCTTTCAACCCAAGTGCTAAATGAATTGAGGATTGTCAGTCTAAGATTAAATGAATTAATGGGGGATGTTGTAGTTTTTTTCAAATATTTGAATGACTTTCACACAACAGAAGGGTTAGACTTCTTTGGTTTAAGTAGATAAAATTGAGACTAACATATGACACATGCAAAAAGGTAGATTTGGATATTTGAAGTTCTTCCTTATATTCAGAATTCTAAAAATGGAAAAGAGTTTATATTTTCTAAAAGTCATCACCATCTAATTATAATATTTATACATGAATAATATAATTGTTATATTATATAATATCATATTATATAATAAAATGCCTCTTTATTATATAATAGTATATACATGCCATAATTATAAAAGTATAATAAGTCATGTTATAAAAACAATGACCACTTGTCAGAGATACTGAAGAGGGAATTGCTAGAAAGCTATGAATTGAATTAAGTAATTTGTTAGACCTCTCTTAACTCTGAAATTCTAAGAATCTAAGACAAACTTTACAGGTAGACCAGGCTATCAAAATACATTATCATCAAAGTTATGCAAATATATTGCCTATGGATTTCATCTGTTTTTAATTTATGTAAATATGTAGGCATGTTTGTGACTTATCCTTTCTCATTTGCTTTTCATCAGAGATTTAGGCATTTGATAAATCTGTGGTTCTGTGATAAGAAAATCAAAGAGAACTAAGATAAGAGCAAAGACAGTATCTGGTCAGGGTACAGTCTAGATATTATTCATCATTTATTATCCTGTGAATATCATCGGTCAGAGTGTATGATTTCTATTTTAATTACACATCTCAGTAATGATATACATGCACATATAATTCATATAAAAGAATGAGAATAAAATATTTTTATGAAATTTGAAAGGTTATATTATATAACCACCTAATGTAGGAACATCTCCCAGACAATTCCTGACATATGAGTATCTAAGAGATTGCAGTGAATTTCCTAATACTTTGGATGATGAGAAGCTCATTGATTCACAAGACAGTGGATCACACTTAAAAAGCAAACAAATAATTGTTAGAAAGGCATTGATTATTGTGTGCCAAAAAATCCTGGTTGTATGACTGTATTTTTCATAAAGACAAATATATGTAAATATATACACATTTAAACCAGAGAAAAAAAGGGTAATTTTAAAAAATCTTTTAATGCTACCAGTAAGTTATTTGAATATTGATAGGAATGGGATATACTAGAAAGGGAAATCCCCAACTATTGCATCTCATTTCCTTGAAGTGAGAAAAAAACTCTCCAAAATTGGGAAATTTCAAAAGATATCAATTCAATAACAATTTATTAATCCCTTAGAATATGTAAAGTCTCAGCTAAGGTCCACATCTGGTGTCTTATCCTGAAAAAGAAGTATCCCAGATTTTGTTGGGTGTTTTTGTTTTTTGCTTTTATTCTCTATGTTAGTGAAACCAATGTTCAGGAATGTCCTCTAAAGCAGAGAAGGCTTTGAGTACAAGACTGGTGATGGAATATGTATCTGTCAGTCCATTCTGGCTAGATTTAGAGAAATTCAGTATTAGGATGGTCTAAAAGGTGACATGTCCTCTAATCTACCTCCCATAGTAGCTTTCAGAAGACTATTCTTCTATTTGACAAAAATCTTTAAATATTTTAAATATAAGAACTCTAAGGAACTGTCTAAAATTTTCCCAATTTAATCATTTCATTCTAATCTTGACCTCAGGTCTATTTGTACAAAACCTTTTTAATTTAATTTGTTCAAAATTATACATTTTACATCTTACAATGCTTTCCATCTCTTGTTTATTCATAAATTATTCTTCTATCCCACATTGATAAATGGTCATAAGATATGAACAGACAATTTTTGGAGTAAAAAATGATATAAATCATTATTGATTAGAGAAATGTGAATCAAAACAACTCTGAAATATCATATCACACCTCAGCTGAGCTAAAATGATAAAAGGGGAAAATGACAAATTTTGGAGTGCTATCTGGAATTGTACTCATATTTTTGAATCTGTATATACTTTTTTATCCAGCAATCTCATTAACAGGTTTATTTATTAAGGTGTTCATGGAACAAGAAAAATACACTATATGTTCTAAAATATTTATAGCAACTCTCTTTGTGGTTTCGAAGAACTGGAATTTTAAGGGATGCTCATCAATTGTGGAATGACTAAATAAATTGTCGCACATGATTGTGATGGAATACTGCCACACTATAAGAAAAGATGAGCAGGTTAATTTTAGAAAACATGGAAATATCTACACAAGATTAAAAATAGTGAAATGAGCATAACCAAGAAAACATGTACAACAACAGAAATATTTTTTGAAGAATGACTTCCATGTGTCTACCTCCAGAGAAAGAACTAATAAATAGAAATAAGTAAGACATAGTTTTATATATAATTTTTTGTCAAATCATGCCCTCTTTAATGAGGAAAGGGGAGGGAGGGAATTAATTGAGTATTTTCATGTAATAAATATTTTTAAAATGAAATGAAAAGGTGTATATATATATATGTATATATATAATATCTGGATATATATGTGATATATATAATAAAGAATATATAATAATTAAGAAAACTGGATAATTAGTAAAAAAAGACTCAAAATATGTAAGGAATTAGAATATATATGGATGTAAGGAGTAGCAGTGATAAAATCAAAGATTCTTTAAAATATCCAAGTCAGAACACTGCATAATGCTAAGTGCTAAGAGAGATACACTGAAACAACACAAAATAAATGCCTTGTTTTCAAGGAACTTTCAAAGTCATGTAGTCTTTGTAAATGTGTTGGAGGAAGAAGGTTATATGCATAGCACTAAATTGATCACCAAAGAAATGAGGTTTTATTTCTCATTTTTTTACTGGCTTTCTAAATCTGGCAAATCTCTTTGGAGGAAATAGGGAGAGAGAAGTAATACTCCAGACCAATGCAATGCCTTGGTTTTTTGAATTACTAGATTAAAAAAAAAGACATTTTACTTCAGTTGGATCCAATTTCTCCACCACTAAAATGCAAATCCTAAAGTTTATTAAATCTCAATTCCCAGTGAGGATTAAGAGGGATTAGTATAATGAAATGATTAAGAGATTTAACCTCCTTTAGGGAAAGGTGAGGAAAGTAAATAAAAGTTGTTATAATATGGTTGCATTTAAGTGGAATTATTTAAGAGAGATGTGAGAAAAGCTGATTTTTAATAGGAAGGTATTATAATCAGTCAACAAGTACTCATTAAGCACCTGCTTTATGATAGGCACTGTGCTAAGCACTAGATACACAAATAAATAAATAATAAAAGGAGTTTACAATATAATGGAGAGGACAACTTACAAGCTGTCAAACCCATATAGATCTCTGTGTCAGATGGAGGCAGAGGTATATGTGTATATATATACATATATACATATATGTGTGTGTGTGTGAGTAAAGTATCATATATGCATACATATAATACATATCTGTATAAATCCATCAGTTTGTCAATCTATTGTAGAGATCCATAGATAGGTGGATAGATGGGTAGATAAGCAAATAGTTATAGATATATGTGTGTCTAGATATTTATATGTGTATAACTATATGTATATATATATATAATATACATACCTATAATGCCTTTCTCTCAAAATAGATATCTATCAATTTATTTATCGATTCATCCCATGGATAGGTAGATGGATGGGTAGATAGGTAAATAGTTATAGATATATGTGTATTTATATACTAATGATTGTGTTTACATATTGCATCCATGTAATATATATAATACATATATATCTCTCTATATCCATCTATCTATCTTTCTACCTGATAGGTGGATGGACAATAGATGAATATAGATATAGAGATGTGTTTATATATATTTAGCATGTTTAATGTTATGTACTACATTTAATACATATCTATCTATACTTAGATAGATAAATGGATAGATGGATAGATGGATGGATGGATGGATGGATGGATGGATGGATGGATGGATGGATGGATAGCTGGATAAATGAATGCATCTATGTATGTATTTATGGATAGATAAATAGATAGTAAGAAACACATAAAGGTAAACACACCAAAGTTTCCATTTACATTTGTTAGAACTTGGGTCTTAGGAGACATTTTCAGGCTGAATCTATATTGAATTAAAGAGAAAGTTTAGATGACATTGAAAATAATAGGGAAATTTAAGTTTTACTATGTTTTGTACTTAGATACTGAACAATAAATATATTTTGTTCTTGAGGGTGTTAACATTATAAAATGCTCAATTCAACTTAACAAACTTTTATTAAATGCCTACTATGTATAAGACACTTTTAAATAATGAAGACAAAATCTTATAATTACTAATAATATAAAAAACAAAATCAAAAGAGTACTGTGGGGTTCCCTGACCTGCGGGGGCCACACAGGAAGGGGTTCTCCTTTGTGGTAGGACCCAAGGAGAGATAGGGAATCTGGGAACCAGGGTGAAGAATGACAGACACAGACAAATCAGTGTTTAAATAGGGCAGGCAAATCCCTATGATATTCTCCTTGGAAGGAAACTATAAGAATTATGGAACACGAGGTAGAGGAGATGATTAAGGTAGAGAATGCAAAACTGAGAGGGGCTAGAGCCTCAGGAGAGGAGAAGGTTTACTAGAGATAGAGAGAGAGAGAGAGGTTCCTAGAGCAGAGAGAAGATTCAAGAGAAGAATCATGGGGCCGCCTTCTATTTTTATTGTGGGGTGTTTGGGGAAGCACTCTCAAGCATGTAGCAATCACGTTACAAAGCATAGACAATTCAGATTGGGTGGCAATGTGAAGGTGACACCTTTATGGGCCTGTAGATTTCAACCAGTGCTTTTTCGCAGAATGCAACTCCACACCAAGGGATAATTAATTTGCCTTAGGCAACGGGTCCCATGGCCAGGTCAAGATTTCATTCACAAATATCAGAGTATTACCTTGTGTCTGAAGACACAGTAATCATACAATCATTTATATTTCATAGATGTGAATATGCTTGGAATGCTACAAGTACTGCCCTCAAGAGCTTACATGGGAAGGGAGAGAAAAATATTTTAAAGTATATAGATAACTAAATAGAAACTACAAATGAAGTAATAGAAAGTAATTTCCAGAACAAGGTAGCACTAACAATGTTGTGGGGAGAGGGGAAAAAGACCTTATCTAGGAGTAGGTCCTGATCTCTCCTTTGAAATTCAGTATTCATTGAGAAGGAGGTGAAGAGGGAAAATGTTCCAGATCTGCAACACAAAGGACAGCTTTAACAAAGGTTCTAAATATATGGAAAGTTATGGAGAAGAGATAGCAGCCCATTTTTTTTCCAGAAAGTAGAATGCAAAAAGGAAAATGATATGAAACAAATGAAAAGGTAGGTAAGTGGGAATGAAATTGTGGAAATCTTTAATCACCAAAATAAGGATCTGAAGATTTTTTCCATTACATAGTAACATATGATCTGGTGTGTCTTAAGAATATCATTTTTACAACTGTGTAGTTATTGATAGCTGAGAAGGGGAAGCATTTGGAAATAGCAAGATAATTTAGGAATATATTTCAGTAATCTAGATAAGAGATGATGAGACTAAAGAGTACTGGTCCTTTGAATCCCAGTGAGAAGTGATAGTCATGCCAAAGTAAGACATATTTGTGAGCCTAAAAGGTTGAGTTCCCACTTTGACTTTTCAGTTCCACCACCTATAAGTTAAAGATGGAAGCTTCTTCCTAGAGACCCATGGCAAGTTTACATGTATAAGAACCTTGGAGCTAAACAGATTCAAGTTATTAGGTAAATTGGAGAAAATATTTAATCCATATAACTCTGCTCAGACCTTTGAGTCTCTTCCTTTAATAGAAGCACTGTCTTCTGAGAAAATGGTTTCTTTCCAATTAAGCTTTTCATATCTTAGTTTTGGAAATATGAAACAGTTCAATCATATGAACCATTCCTGTTTTTAAATAATGTTTTCAAAAAGCTGAAAGAAAACTCTCACTTTAACTCTTCATATAAGATTCTAGTTACATTAATTCTATTGGCAAATTAAAATTAGACCTATCAGATGAGAGTAGTTTTCTATTTTAACTTGGGGTTATTTTAAACAGTAGGGCCTATGGCTTTTGTGTGTTTTAAAATTAATATGCAATAACTAAGTATTATAGTTTATTAAGTTTGATTAATAAAAACTAAAGTAAAAAAACCTAAATCCAGCCTGGTTTCAAGAGAAGAGTTTGTGGGAGGAGTCCCAGCAAACTTAAATATAATCAGGTAAATGGGAGGATGCAGGAAAAGGGAGGGTAATACAGAAAGAAACTTTGGGTAATGTAGGATTTTAGGGGTTCAAGAGTTTCCAACTATATAGCTTAGAACATAAGAAATTAAATTGCCTGGGAGGAAGGGATGGGTATGGACTCAGGAGATATATAAAAAAGAATTTCCACTTTTATTTTTAAATGTATATACTGCAAACTGCAATATAAATTTCTTTAAAAATATGTACACACATACACAAACACTTATATATGTATATGGGTTTTTAATATAGGGATAGATATGGAACCAATGATTTCATTGGCGTTGGGACTATCTGGTATGGAAACTCCCTCTACCAATTCAAAAAGGCCCCTTGCAACTTGCTTGTCTTAGAGCGTTAACAAGAGCATTTACTGTGATGGTAAATGACTTGACAAGGGTCATGTAACCCACATATACAAGACATGGGACTGACTTTAAGGCTGACTGCCCACATCTATCTATCTATCTATCTATCTATCTATCTATCTATCTATCTATCTATCTATCTATCTATCCATCCATCCATCCATTCATCTATCTATCTATCTATCTATCTATCTATCTATCTATCTATCTATCTATCTATTGGTAGATATAGTGATAAATATATATCTAAATAAGCACACTTACACATTACATATGAAATATATATGTTTTTATTCCTTTATGTGCATATGCATTGCTTGTGCATATACATAGATACATATACATATATACATTTATCTCCTCCTTGAAGCCATGAAGAACTCCATTCAAGTCTCTTTTCTGTTCAACCCTGAAAAAGTCACAATCTCTCAGGGCTCTTGGAAATTCTCCTAGATTGCTCATTCCAAAGTGCCTGTCTGTTTTCATAAAGGGAGTTTCCACACTTAGACATTCCCTCTACCAGAAAAATAAGAGTCCAGTTCTTATCCCACAGTAGAGGCTGGATGCAATTGTGAAGGAAGTGCATTTGAGCTGGACTTTAAAGGAAACTCAATATTCTTTGAAGAGGTCCAAAGGGAATGCATTCCATATTTCACACCTGGGGGGCCACCTATGCAATGGTACTCTGGTGGGAGATGGAATGTTGCATTTGGGTAAAAGCTAGAGAATGCACAAAAACAAATAATTTTATAATAAAGTGCCTACATGTACATATATATTGACATATAGGTAGACAGAGAAAGATACAGAAATAGATGCAATGAGAGAAGATAGACAAGGAAGCAGACATTGCTTTCAATAAAGACACAAGGGTAGGCAATATCTCTGAAATTTTTTGGCTACAAAATCAGATATGCCTTTAAAAATTTCTTAAGAAAAAAGCAAGTCTAGAATTTATGAGAACTTTATGTTTTCTTGCTTTGTTCACTGAATCTCATCTTTTGGAAAAGCCATTTATTCCTTTAGAAATGCTAGGATTTTCCTATCTAGTAGAAAGGTATTGTATTTAGGGTGACAGGTCAGAGTTTTTTTTTAAAGGTCATTTCTCAAACAGAAATTCAGTTATTCAAGAAAATCATACTAGTGTTGGTAAAATTTGTTTCACTTCATTATGTAGAGGGGAAAAAAAAGCTAAGTAAGTAGTATTTGGAAGCTGAAAAGGTCAATTTCCTTTAGACACATACATTTTCCTAGAGTACAAATTTAAGTCTCTGGTGATTTCATTAGATATTGCATAGGTTTTTTTAAAGATGGGATTAACTCTCCCCTGCCCATTTTTTAGATTTAATCACCAGAAGGATATATGCCCCACTTACACTTGAGTGGGGGAGATCTGTGACCCATGTGTACAATAGTAACATCAGAATCAATTGACTTCCCCCTGGGAAGTCCTAACCAAAACTGTAGATGTAATTGGTCCATGTAAAATGGAAGGAAGGCACAGGGAGTGATGAAAAGGAATGGTCTTTAAAAATGCCAAAAACTTCCTGTGAAGACTCTTTCACCTTGAACTTGATCTTGAAGGAGCTCCAGATAGGACCTCAGAATTCCCTTAGAACTATCATGTGTGGTGAATGAAAAAGACTGACTCCTTTCCTTGATTTTCTGAAGGGACTAGCCTCAGAAGAAGCCTACCCTCTTGTCAGAGGTTTCGTGCATCCCCAGGTCCTTGGCTCAAGGCTGCAGCTCCTTAGGCTAAGGACTAATTAGCCCTGTCTGGGTTGATGAAGGGTTTAGAGCAAAATACTTAGTGTGTTTAGGTTAGATATCTTACACTATCCTCTCTCTGCTTTTCTTTTATTCTTTCTATATTTTATAAAGAAATTGCTAGAAAATCATTTTGGAATTGATTAAAATCCTGGTGAACCTATTCTTATATAATATTATTGTTTCTGGCACTGTCCAAGATGTCAACCACACTATGCCTAGGTATATGGCCTTCAGTTTTTGTGGCCAAAAACATATAATTACATGGTGGCTAACCATATATAAATAAGCCTCTTTCAACTTAACTAAGTTGATCCTCAAATGACAGATACAGGGTTTATTGCCAAGTATAAACTTGATGTCTTTCCAATTTGGTAAGACCTGTAAAAGTTTGCGCTTGATTGACTTTCACAGAGCAGTGTCCCTTCTATGTCATGATGAAACATTAAGGGAAGACCTTAGTAGAGTATGTGGGAAATATTTGCTGACAAACTTCTCATTATATCAAAAGAAATACTTGAGTTTGTGAGTACAAATTAAGACAAGTAATTATACACAGCTGGTAGAGTTGTTTGTGTCAGGTTATATCTCAAAGTTTTAAAGAAATTTGCCAAAAAAAAAAAAAAAGCACAGCAAATCACGACCGCCATCTTTTGAGTTAGACAAGATCAGTAATGTTCATGGTGGTATGACTGTAGACTATTGAGTTAGAGAAAAATGGTGATCTAAATAAAGTGGAAAGAAGTCCCACAGGAATAAAATTTCAGATTCTTAGCATATTATGGAGTTGAAGTACATCTCCAGATATAAATAATCTGTTCTCCAGTCTTATACAATGAATGGACTGCATTTCTCATATCTGTATGATATTTTATATATTACATATTATTTCCATATAATAAAGGGAAAAATTCCATATTTAATAAAATAAAAAATAGAGTGAATACAAAAGAGAGCTTTTATCTGACTGATTACATACATACTAACCAAAAACCATCCATTTGAACATCCTTAACATTATCATCTATAGATATTGGTGTATATACATATACTGTGGGCTCCCCTTATCCACAGCTTCATTTTCCATGGTCTCAGTTATCTGCTGTCAACTTGAAATACCAGAAGTCCATCTCTAAAGTACTGGAAGCCCATTCACACAGCAGTCTACCCCCAGGGCATTTTTAGTTGTTTGTTTGTTGTTTTAGCCGGGAGGAAGGGATGGTACCAGTAGAAGAACTGGGACCTCTGAGAGGAGAAACAGGAATGGGGAGAAAGAGAATATATAAATGGGAGTCAGCAGGTGTTGGCTTATATCCATGGACTGAACCATCTATAGCAGGTCTTAGAATGTATACAGAGCTCTACTATACATATACACACATAAATATACATTTTTTATTTTATTATATTTTTATTTATTTTGGTAAATATTTCCCATTCCATTAAAAAAAAACAAAAAAACAACCTTTTATTTTTTTCCTAGAATCAATGTATCACTTCTGTTCAATTTAAATTAATATCCAATAACTCCAAGTATCATATTTTATAAGATTTATTAGTAATCCCTTGAAGTAGCTCTATTCACTGAGCTACCTAGCTGCCACTCAATACAATTTCTTAATACTTGTTTTCTGATATTTTGCAATTAATATCCTCTTTCTCCTTCCCATCCCTAGCCCCTCCCTAAGAAGGCAGGTAATATAAGTCATACTTCTATTATCATATAGTACTTATCTCCATGTTCATCATATTATTAGAATAAAAATAATTTTAATAGAAACTTGGTAGTAATAGTCTTAGAAAATAATTTCTATTATCATAAAAACATATAAAGTAAAATAATCAGAGAATTTATATGGCCCTTTGAAATTATTCAACTCCATCTTTTATTCAGTCTATGTTTATGACAATTCTGAAAGATGACCATTAAGACTCCTCTTGGTAGCTGCTATTAACAAGAATAAACTATTTCTCTTTCTATTTCTATCTCTGTCTCTGTGTCTATTTCTTTGTCAGTCTGTTTCTTTCTGTCTTTGTCTCTCTTCCCCTTCTGTTTTTCCTTACACACATACATATGGCCATTTTTACCTTTGAACAACTCTATTCATTGCCATGTTCTTTCTTCTATTGGACCCAAACCTATCTGCTTGTTACATACATCAATTATTCTTCTGGGACTCCACAGAATAAAATAAATCTTCTCATGCTTTCACATTATAGACCTTCTTGAAGGCCATGACCATCTCCCCCAAAAATTCTTATTTTTGTAGACTACTTATTCATTCAACATATTTAGAAAACTTCTCATTAGAGTTTGCCACTTCTGCTACCCTCTCCACCCTGACAGATTCTAAGTCCAAAGGTCAAAATTCTATTTCCCTTTGGCAATTGACTTGCTTTCCATGTCCAAAATAAACACACTCTTGGCTAGAGAATGCATGTTAACAGAATTGGGTGCCACCCTTATCTTATGCCTTATTTCGCATAATGTTCTTTATGTGAAATCTTTTTAAGTTCAAGCTCTTACTCTACTCAAAAACTTCCCATAAAGGATCTAAACGACTCACTTCCCTAATTCTCTTTACACTCCAGACCTTGGACTCTGCTCATCTCTGGCTTACCTCCCCAAATGCCTTTTGATTAACATTGATAAGTAGTCTTTAGATACCTACTATGTGCCACATGCTAGGTTAGGTGTGATGACAGATTCCAAAGAATGAATGAGATTGGTACCCACCTTAAACAGCTTTACAATCTATTATCTCAACAATGATACAAGTCTTATATTCAGAAGCCAGCAAAACAATGCCAAAAAAAGGGATATTGCTCAGTGCTCCATCATATAGTGTTACAAAATCCAACACTATCTCTGAGGTTAAGAGTCATAGGAGGTGAGTAATAAACAGGTGCCACCTTTTTCAAGGAAAGCTTCATGAGAGAAGCCATTGAATGATGAAGGAAATAGAGAATTTAGACTGGAGCAAGGGAAAGATGAGGAAATTTCAAAAGAGTGAAAATAGCATGAACAAATTCTGATCAAAGGCTTTGTAATGTTCAAGAACCTTTTGGTAACTTCCTTTTGCTTATGAAATGAAATTTAAACTCTTTAGTCTAGTAATTAAGACACTACAAAAATTTTGGCTCAGATCTACCTTTCTAACCTCATTTTATAGTCCAGATAAATTCAACTATTTGCTCTATCCCAAGAATGCCTTTGCTTTTCCACCTCAATGCATAGTTCAAGCTGTTTCCTTATCCTAAAATACACACAATACATACATGCACACTTATAACCTTATTCTGTTTTTTGTATCCTATTTATGTATGTGCATGCCTTATCAATCCAATTACATTGTAAGATCACAAAAGGCAAAGACTGTGTCTTATGAATCTTTGTATTTCTCCAAAGCCACTTCTGGTAGGTATAGACTCAATCTTCCTCAAGGCTCTTCTCCCCACAATAACATATCACTTGACATTTCTGAGTCTATGCTACTGATTGAATGAGTGCTTCATTTTCCTCATACCAGCCAGTGACGGCCCTGCTAAGACTGGTGTTGGTAGGATGAAGAACATGTCTTCTCTCCCTTTATTTTAGTCCAACTCTCAAGCACATACTCTTAATGCTACTTTGCCTCCTCTTTGTCAGAAAGTTGTCTCCTCAGTCATCTCCACCTTTATTAGTAAATTTTAAAAAATAAAAGAGAAGTGTTTGCCTATAAATATACCTGTTTCTTCCACTCTTTAAAACAAATAAAGATAAAAACTTCACTAGACCTGCCATCACCTCAAGCTATCATCCTATCTCTCTTTCTCTTCCTTTGCTGAGCCAACTTTCTAGAAAAAGTTGTCTCTACTTGTTGCCCTCAATGCCTCTCCTCATTCATTTATCAGTCGTTTATAATCTAGTTTCTGACAGTATCACTCATTTAAAACTGTTCTCTTCAAACTTAACAGTGATATGCTAATTGACAAATCTGACGGTCTTTTCTCAGTCTTCATCCTTTTTGACCTCTTTGCTCAGTTTTACACCATTAACCAGTCTTCTCTCTCATCTATCCTATCCTGTCTGGGTTTACATGACATTACTCTTTCCTGATTTTTTGGACTGTTCAAATACTCTTCCATCTCCTTTGATAAAGTATATCATATCTTACCTTCTAATTAAGGGTATATCTTGATGCTGTGTCCCAGACTCTCTTCTCTTCACTCTTTATTTTTTCTCACTTGGGGATATCATCTGTCCCATGGGTTCAATATTTCTAAGCAAAAAATGTTATTCACACATATATGTGACTAATATAACTAATACTATATTATTACTACTAATAATATATTATGCTATATTTAATTACTTATAATATATGTTATACTATATATTATGTGATATTTTATTATGTTATAGTTAATTACATATTATTAAATAGAATAATGTAATATAATATTAATAATATATATGTGCAAATGAAAACTATATACACATATCCACATGGGGTTTTCATGTAGAAGCCAAATGTGCCTACTTATTGGTAGCTGGTAGGTAGCTAGGTGGTACAGTGGATGAAGCATTGGACAATAAAATTTAGTAAGTCCTGAATACAAAACACAGTCTCAGACAATTGTTAGCTGTTCAACTTGAGTAAATCGTTTATCCTTTCTGTGTTTCAATTTCCTTAACTGTAAGATGGGGAAAAATAATAGCATCTATATCTCAGGGTTGTTATGGGATTATGTGAGATAATAATTGTAAGATGCAGTGCAAATCTTAAAAGACTAGACATGTTAGAACTATTTTATTTTCATATTTCAGAAAGAATTTTTAAAAGATATATTAGGGCTAGATGGCTTCTGTAGCCCCATAAAACTGTAAGATTTTTAAAATAAAAATGAAGAACTTGGAATGAGGAGTCAAGGTGAGAGGAAGGTCTATTTATAGAGTAGGTATTTAGGAAATTTGAATTCAAGTAACTGTGCGAGTTTCAAAAGCATCACCTATCTGTTCTCAAGATAAGTGGAAATTTTGGTGTATACACAGACACCAATATTTCCATATATATTTCCATATATACACACATATACACACAGACACCAATATTTCACATATACTTAAAATCTTTCTATATATGTTTATATATATATATAAATATACATATACATGTGCATATATGTATTATGTATATATATTTCACCTATATGTGTGTAAACATGCATATATACAAACATTACACCATATATATATATATGCCTATAAATAAATATATATATATATATATATTTATTTATAGGCATATGCTTGTGGGCTTGCCTTTCCTGTCACTGATAGGGCTTGTGAGTGTGTCTGAAGCTTAAAGCATTGATGGAGAAAACATCATATTCAAAGAAGTGAGACAAAATAGAAATTATATGGACAATATCAAACAACAACAGTGAGACAATTCCCTCAAGCAGCCTAAGATTTACTTACTACTTTCTTTGCTCCTTCACTCTGTGATACATACCATTCGTGCTTTATCCAAAGCAACTTCTTCCAGAAATATCCTTCACCAGCTTGCTTTCCCCCACCATTTAAAGAACTTTGGGAATCCTATCTCCTCAACAAATCTTTCTGTATATGTAATTTTCATATACCCCTTAACTATATCCTTACCCTGGTTCCATGCCTCTAAAATGTTCTTTTCTTGTTGGACAATTCACTTTGCTTCAAACTCCACTTTGCTCAATTGCATAATCATATATTGCCTGTCTATGATATTCAAGCCACTCTTCTAGGTAGTACTCTTCGGGGGCTCAACCTCTGGTCTATTCCTGAGCAGTCTTATTATTTTTATTCAACCCAGTGCTTCTCTTGTATTGATATGTACTGTCTGCCTCAGGAATATAATGCCTCCTAGCATAGATGTTGTGGACCTAACTGTATCATGCATAATTCAGGTACACACACACACACACACACACACACACACACACACACACACACACACACACACACACATATATATATATATATATATATATATATATATATATATATATATTGTGTTTCCATGGTTATACCAGAGGTTACGACATGTACACAGGTAAAAAATGCAAATTATATACAAACAGTATTGAGAGAGAGAAGATGAGTCAGAGGGAGAGGGAATAGAGGGGAAGTGGAGATCACTAACCCACTGGTGGAAATGAATGAATGAATGAATGAATGAGTGAGTGAGTGAATGAATGACACTTATTTGTGAAACACTTTAGGGAAATAAAATGAAGATGACCCTCACTCTTAAGGATGTCATATTATAATGGGAATGGAACACATATAGAAGATTTTAGCTGCAATTCACATAAAAATGTTCCATGGAGATCAGTGACAGAACAGATGGTGATACATCTTCTTGAAGAATATTTTCACTGATAAAATTATATCTGTTTCGATGTTGAACAATTAAACAGTGACAAGAACTTTGTTGTTGAAGACATCCAATTATGAGACTTCAGTAGATGTGGTTTTTGAGGAGGTGGTGGTTTCAGCACCTGGAACAGTCATTGTCAAGTCACATCTCCAAAGAGATGTTCCTTGATGATGTATTCAGGGTCTGGATTGAACATTGTACTGGTGGTCTGTGATGGCAGGGCACTATAATTTCTGGAGCATTCACTCAATGGAAAATTGTTAAAGGTGGTGAGGAAAATAAGGTCTTCTTCACAGATCTCCTCAATAATGGTAAAGGGATTCAGACTAAAAGCAGAGCTGCTACTTTAGCTTATAATGGTACTGGTCTGCTGTGGGCTTTGAGATTTAGGATTCTAGGCTGTCTCAATCAAAATCTGAAGGAAATTAGTAGTTTAGGTGGTAATGATTGTACTTGCCTCTAATATGCTGCCTCCTGCCTCTCCCTCAGGGTATCTTGATGCTTCAGACATCAGGAAAGATCTTGTGTAGTAGTTAAGAATTGTTACTTCTTTTAAAATACAGCATTAAAAGAAGTTAAAGATGCTAATAGTGAAGAGGAAGAAATGCATTCTGGACTTAGGGGAGAGATAGTACAAAGGCATTAAAGAAGAGATAGAATGTTGTAGATGATCAAAGTGAGCAAATCAGTTAGACTAGAAGGGAGACTATGTAAAGGTGAGCAATAAAAATAATAATATAAAAGAATATGGGGGCAATATTGTGGGACACTTTAAATGGTTGGACTAGGAGTTTTAATTCATCATAAAGGCAGGAGGGAATTGCTGGTGATTTGTGGGGAGTGAGGACATGATCATGTCTTGATTTTAGGAATATGCCTTTGACATTTGCATGTAGAATGAATTAGAGAGAAGAAAAATAGAAGCAGAGATCAAATAAGAAGATATTGTAGTGATATAGATGAGATGCAATGAGTAACTATGTGAAAATAATAGATGTGTAATCATGTCCCAAATTCTCCTTGTATAATGAGGAAACTGGAGCCCAGAACCAAAGCTCAAGTTATCCAGGGAATATGTATTAGAAGATTATGTTCAATCCTAGATCATTTGACTCCAAATACAACATTCTCTTCACTAAACCAAAAGAAAAATGTTCTTAAGAAAACTTGCCACAGGAATGGAATTGAAGTTCATCCCATTCCCTTTTAGACTATTAATAGAAATGAGTCCAGCCAAAGAAAAACTTACTTGGATAGTTGGTATTTTGCACTGGGAAAAACAATGACAGATAATCAAAGTAAAGGGATCATTTAAAGCCCTTCACTTATGAACATGGTCTATCCATGCTTTTGAACCAAGGATCTATGAGAAAGGAAAAGGCTAACTTGACTATTATAAGATGACATTTTCCCCCTTTATGTGTATGTATTTTAACTTTTCTTTGTTATATACTTGAGCCATATATAGATTTTTTTGAAGGCATATAAACTTAATAGTGATATTTCTGTCAAAGGGTATCCAATTTGATGGTCCTTTGGATATAATTCAAAATTGCTCTTCAGAATGGTTGGATTAATAGCTCCACCAACAGTATATTAGTGCCCCAATTTTTAACATCATCTCTGACACTTATTATTTTATTTTTTGACATATTAGCCAGCCTGATAAGTGATAATATAAGCCAATCTTATTCTGATAAAATAAGTCAATCTGAGGTGATATCTCAGAAATATTTTAATTTGTCTTTCTCAAAATGCTAGTTAATAGTGATTTTGAATATTTTATATGACTACAGATAGTTCTAATTTCTTCATCTGAGGATTGACTGACGATATTCTTTGACTATTTGTCAATTGAAGAATGCTTTATAGTCTTATAAATTTGACTCAGATGTCTACTTCTTTGAGAAATAAAATCTTTATCAGAGATGCTTGCTATAAAGATTATTTTCCAGTTTTTTTGTTTGCCTTCTAATTTTGGTTACGTTGGTTTTGTTATTATAAAAATTAATTTAATTTATTCAAAGTTATCTATTTTATATCTCACAATATTTTAGGTTAACTGTTTGTGCTCCCATAATTTGTTCATGGTATCCTCCTTTTTTCCTAAATTGTATATCCATTTTGACTTTATTTGGTATATGATGTGAAGTATTGATCTGTGTCTAGTTTTTGCCATACTGTTTTCCAGGTTTCTTAGCAGGTTTTGTCAAAAAGTGAGTTCTTCCAAAATCTTGACTCTTTGGGTTTCTCAAACACTATGCTATTATGGTAATGTGTATAGATTTAAAAAAAAAAGATGAATAGACAGAGCCCACTAATAATTTGATTTTGATGAAGAAAAAAATACTAATGAATTCTGAGTCTTTCATTCAGGTTTATTTTCCACATTTTAAAAAGAATGCAAGAAAACTGGAGGAATTCCAGAAAAGAGTGACAAACTGAATCCAACAATTGGAAAATAGGTCCTAAGAGGAAAGTTAAAAGAAGAGGTGGGTCATTAACCTTGGAAAAAATATGGCTAAAGAGTGACTTCATTACCATCATTAAGCCTTTCAGGGGTTAGGAAGCTATTCTCCATCTTTAGAAAAGATGGAATATTAAGAAAAGGGCTTAACTTGGTGCCAAAGTCATAAAGAAATCATTTGGGACTATAATGATATTTAAACATTAGAACAGATCTGGAAAGCAAGGCTATGGAATAATCTCATCACTAGATTCCTTAAAGAACTAGGTAGATAGTCATCTACATATGATGATTTCTAATAACAGCTCGCATTTTTATTATGCTTCAAAAATTACAAATCATTTCCCTGTCAACAATACGATGAGGTAGGTCCTATAATGATTGCTTTCCTCACTTTACAAATAGAGAAATAAGCCTCAGACAGATGACAAAAAATTGTGGTCATAAATTTAATGTGTATAGTTGAAATTTGAACTCAAAGCTCAAATCCAGTTCCCTTTCCACTGACCATGTTCTTTCTTTATAGACTGTCACCTGTCTTCAGGAAGGAGGGCCTAGACTAGCTGTCACCTTGGCACCCATTTCAATGTTATAATTCTATTACTTCATAAAGGAGGAAAATATTTGATCTATGAGTTGGCAAAGTCATATGAAATACTTTTAAGTTATAACATCCCAGCGGTATAGTATATGTGATTTCAGTCTCCTCCTTGTACCACAGATGTCTAGCTAACCATATAAATATGACAGGCTCCTCTTAGGTCATTTTCAAAGGAACATCAAAAAAGGAAAGGAGACATTTTTAAAATATGGAGAACTCTTGAAGCAAGAAAACACTGGAATGGAGCAAATTTTGCTGGAGACTGTCCCATAAGAGAAATTTCCATTTGTCTTACAATTGAATCCTCTATAGGTATTTACTGCCTCCTCTTGTTAGAATGTGATTTCCCTAAGAAGAGAAATTATCTACAGTTTTTAGCTTGTTTCTCTAGTACTTAGTGCAATATTTTGTATGTAGTAAGAGATTAATAAATGCTTTCTTATTCATTCATTCTTCAGTATCATGAGACAAACTGTATACTGTTCATTCTAGGATGTGTTTTAAATGTAGTTTCCATTCCAGAAGCTGCATTCCAGATGACTAAAATAAATATATTCAGCTAACCAAGTTAGTATTTCTGGTCAGGTTCTAAGTCTTATAGAATACCATCAAAACAAAGTTATTTTGGGACTTCCGGGCAATCATGGCTGCAATCTAGACGCCACACACTTCCTCTCCCCCGCACCGAATGAAATAGACTACATCAAAGGAGCATAAAAATCACCATTGGAGGAAAAGAAGGACTCCCCAGTACTCCCCAGTACCCCACAGAGGCGAAGGTACGTGGGGTTTGAACATTTCCACACTATAATAAGATGGAGGAAAAAGTTGCACAGAAACATGAACTGAGCCTCCCTCCCTCCCCCACCTTCCCCACCAAACCAGAGTGAGCTACCGGAGCACTCACTGGGACAGTGAGTGAGTGGGGAACGTCTCTGTCTGGGGGGGGCACTCCAGGGTCCTTGGGATCTGGGGACTGCCAGGAAAAAACCATCTCAGGGCGGTTTCACAGGAGAATCTGCGCTGAGCACAGGGGACCCAGGGAGCCATACTCGGGGCAGTTGCGCTGAGCATCTGGGTGGAGCTAAATGCCAGGGGTGGACCACGCTCTGATTATCTGGGCAGAGCTGAACACCTGGGCAGTTTGGCTGTGATCAGGGGCCCAGGGCTCTAAGAAACTTAGAGGCTGGGAAGAACTAGTCTGAGGCAACCTAAATTCACAGAAAACCCGCCCATATCACCCAGACCCGAGACCAAAAAGGAAAGGGGAATAAAACCACCAAAGGGATGGCTCACATGGCCCAAAATCAAGCCCCCAGGAAGAAAGGGAAAAAGGTGACTATTGAAAACTTTTATGGTGGAAGTACCCAAGGAAAAGAAGAGAATGAGGTTGAAATCCAAAAAAAAAAAAAAAATCAGAACATGCCTCCCAAAATGGAAACTATCAACAAGCTCTGGAAGATCTCAAAATTGAACTTACTCAAAAGATGGAAACCTGGAAAGAAAAATGGGAGAAAGAGATAAACAGTCTGAAAGATAAGACTGCTCAATTGGAAAAATGAGCTGGAAGCATACAATAGAAGGTTAGACGAAGCTGAAAAGCAAAACCAGTCCCTAACGACCAGAATTAAACAACTCAAAGCAAGTGAGATCATAAAACAGCAAGAATCAATAAAGCAAAGCCAAAAAATTAATGAATTAGAAGAAAACACAAAATATCTCACTGAAAAGGCCACAGACTTGGAAAACGGAGGAAGAAGAGACAACCTCCAAATTATCGGTCTCCCAGAAAAACCAGAGATAAACAATAAACTCAATGTTATTCTACAGGAGATTATAAAAGAAAATTGCCCACACGTTCTGGAGCAAGGGGGCAAAATAGAAATAGAAAGAGTTCATAGAACACCCTCTATACTAAATCCCCAAAAGACAACCCCTAGGAACGTAATTGCCAAATTCAAGAGCTTCCAAGAAAAGGAGAAAATCCTACAAGAAGCCAAGAAGAGGAGCTTCAGATATAAGGGGGCTCCCATAAGGATCACACACGACTTAGCGGCTAACACACTAAGAGACCGCAAAGCATGGAACACGATATTTAGAAAGGCAAGAGAGCTGGGTCTTCAACCAAGAATCAACTACCCAGCAAAACTGACTATATACTTCCAGGGGAAAGTATGGGCATTCAACAAAATAGAAGATTTCCAAGCATTTGCTAAGAAAAGACCAGAACTTAGTGGAAAATTTGATATCCAAGCACAGAAAGCAAGAGAAACATGAAAAGGTAAATATGAAAGAAAGGGAAAAGGAGATAAATCTTATCTTTTTCTTTAAGTCAAACTCTCTTCTATAAGAACTACATTTACATCAAATTATATATATTAATATGTGGGGAAAATGTTTTGTGTAACTCTCAAAAATTGTATGCATCATAAGAGTAGTTAGAAGAAACATGCATAGGGAAAGATTGGGGCATTAAGAAGATTTGGGGAAAGTGGGGGCAAAGAAAGGAAAAGGGAGGGGGGGAACCATCGATAACACTAAGATTTACTTCAAGAAATAGGGGGGGACTTAAAAGAATAATCTTTCCCATATAAAGATACACATGGGAAGGGGAGGGGAAGAACTCTCATATGAGAAGGAGAGGAAGAGAGCTTGAAGTGGAATTACTTAAACCTTACTCTCATTGAAATCAAATCTGAGAGGGAAGAACATCTAGATCCACTGGGATCCTGAATTCTATCTTATCCATTAGGGCAAGAAAGAAAGGAAAGTTAAGGAGGGGGAGGGGGGATGGAGTATAAAAAGGGAGGGAAGGAGAGGGGGGAGGGGAAGGGAGAATACAAAGGGAGGGGCTAGAAAGGGAAGCATCTCAAGGGAGGGGACTAGGGGGACTGACCTAAAGTAAATTACTGGTTCAAAAGGAGATAGCCAAAGAATAAAGGTCAGAACTAGGGGAAGATATCAAAATGCCAGTGAATCCACAAAAGATAATCATAACTTTGAATGTGAATGGGATGAACTCACCCATAAAAAAGTAGACAAATAGCAGATTGGATCAGAACCCAAAACTCTACCATTTGTTGTCTTCAAGAAATACATATGAGGTGGGTTGACACTCACAAGGTTAGAATTAAAGGTTGGAGTAAGACCTTTTGGGCCTCAACTGATAGAAAGAAGGCAGGAGTTGCAATCATGATATCTGACAAAGCCAAAGCACAAATAGACCTGATCAAAAGGGATAGGGAAGGTAAATATATTCTGTTAAGAGGGAGTATAGACAATGAGAAAATATCACTAATCAACATGTATGCACCAAATGGTATAGCATCCAAATTTTTAATAGAGAAACTAGGAGAATTGAAGGAGGAAATAGACAGTAAAATCATATTAGTGGGAGACTTGAATCAACCACTATCAAATTTAGATAAATCAAACCAAAAAATAAACAAGAAAGAGGTAAAAGAGGTGAATGAAATCTTAGAAAAATTAGAGTGAATAGACATATGGAGAAAAATAAATAGGGACAAAAAGGAATACACCTTCTTTTCAGCACCACATGGCATATTCACAAAAACAGATCATACACTAGGTCACAGAAACATGGCACTCAAATGCAGAAAAGCAGAAATAATAAATGCAGCCTTTTCAGATCACAAGGCAATAAAAATATTGATCGGTAAGGGTACATGGAGAGCCAAATCAAAAATTAATTGGAAATTAAATAATATGATACTCCAAAATCGATTAGTTAGAGAAGAAATCATAGAAACAATTAATAATTTCATCGAGGAAAATGACAATGATGAGACATCCTTTCAAACCTTATGGGATGCAGCCAAGGCAGTACTTAGAGGAAAATTCATATCACTGAGTGCATATATTAACAAATTAGGGAGGACAGAGATCAAGGAATTGGAAATGCAAATCAAAAAACTTGAGAACAAATAAATTAAAACCCCCCAGAAGAAAACCAAACTAGAGATCCTAAAAATTAAGGGAGAAATTAATAAAATTGAAAGTGACAGAACTATTGCACTAATAAATAAGACTAGAAGCTGGTACTTTGAAAAAACAGACAAAATAGACAAAGTACTGGTCAATCTAATAAAAAAAAGGAAATAAGAAAGGCAAATTAACAGCATCAAGGATGAAAAGGGGATCTCACCTCCAATGAAGAGGAAATTAAGGCAATCATTAAAAACTACTTTGCCCAACTATATGGCAATAAATATACCAACCTAGATGATACGGATGAATATTTACAAAAATATAAATTGCCTAGACTAACAGAAAAAGAAATAGATTTCTTAAATAATCCCATATCAGAAAAAGAAATCCAACAGGCCATCAAAGAACTTCCTAAGAAAAAATCCCCAGGGCCTGATGGATTCACCAGTGAATTCTATCAAACATTCAAAGAACAGCTAACTCCAATACTATACAAACTATTTGACATAATAAGCAAAGAGGGAGTTCTACCAAACTCCTTTTATGACACAAACATGGTACTAATTCCAAAGCCAGGCAGGCCAAAAACAGAGAAAGAAAATTATAGACCAATCTCCCTAATGAATATAGATGCAAAAATCTTAAATAGGATACTAGCAAAAAGACTCCAGCAAGTGATCAGAAGGGTCATCGACCATGATCAAGTAGGATTTATCCCAGGGATGCAGGGCTGGTTCAATATTAGGAAAACCATCCACATAATTGTCCACATCAACAAGCAAACCAACAAGAACCACATGATTATCTCAATAGATGCAGAAAAAGCCTTTGATAAAATACAACACCCATTCCTATTAAAAACACTAGAAAGCATAGGAATAGAAGGGTCATTCCTAAAAATAATAAACAGTATATATCTAAAACCATCAACTAATATCATCTGCAATGGGGATAAACTAAATCCATTCCCATTAAGATCAGGAGTGAAACAAGGATGCCCATTATCACCTCTATTATTTGACATTGTATTAGAAACACTAGCAGTAGCAATTAGAGAAGAAAAAGAAATCGAAGGTATTAAAATAGGCAAGGAGGAGACCAAATTATCGCTCTGCAGATGACATGATGGTCTACCTAAGGAATCCTAGAGATTCAACCAAAAAGCTAATCGAAATAATCAACAACTTTAGCAAAGTTGCAGGATACAAAATAAACCCACATAAGTCATCAGCATTTCTATATAATTCCAACACAGCTCAGCAGCAAGAACTAGAAAGAGAAATCCCATTCAAAATCACCTGAGACAAAATAAAATACTTAGGAATCTATCTCCCAAGAAAAACACAGGAACTATATGAACACATCTACAAAACACTCTCCACACAACTAAAACTAGACTTGAACAATTGGAAGAACATTAACTGCTCATGGGTAGGAAGAGCCAATATAATAAAAATGACCATCCTACCCAAACTCATCTATCTTTTTAGTGCCATACCAATGGAACTTCCAAAAAATTTTTTTTACTGACTTAGAAAAAACCATAACAAATTTCATTTGGAAGAACAAAAGATCAAGGATATCCAGGGAAATAATGAAAAAATACAAAGGAAGGGGGCCTTGCAGTCCCAGATCTCAAACTATATTATAAAGCAGTGGTCACCAAAACAATCTGGTACTGGCTAAGAGACAGAAAGGAGGATCAGTGGAATTGACTGGGGGCAAGCGACCTCAGCAAGACAGTATATGACAAACCCAGAGATCCCAGCTTTTGGGACAAAAATCCACTATTTCATAAAAACTGCTAGGAAAATTGGAGGACAGTGTGATAAAGATTAGGTTTAGATCAACACCTCACACCCTACACCAAGATAAATTCAAAATGGGTGAATGACTTGAACATAAAGAAGGAAACTATAAGAAAATTAGGTGAGCACAGAATAGCATACATGTCAGACCTTTGGGAAGGGAAAGACTTCAAAACCAAGCAAGACTTAGAAAGAGTTACAAAATGCAAAATAAATATTCTGAAATACATCAAATTAAAAAGTTTTTGTACAAACAAAACCAATGTAACCAAAATCAGAAGGGTAGCAACAAATTGGGAAACAATCTTCATAAAAACCACTGACAATGGTTTAATTACTAAAATTTACAAAGAGCTAAATCAATTGTACAAAAATCAAGCCATTCTCCAATTGATAATTGGGCAAGGGACATGAACAGGCAGTTCTCAGCCAAAGAAATCAAAACTATTAATAAGCACATGAAAAAGTGTTCTCTATCTCTTATAAGCAGAGAGATGCAAATCAAAACAACTCTGAGGTATCACCTCACACCTAGCAGATTGGCTAACATGACAGCTATGGAAAGTAATGAATGCTGGAGGGGATGTGGCAAAGTGGGGACACTAATTCATTGCTGGTGGAGTTGTGAATTGATCCAACCCTTCTGGAGGGCAATTTGGAACTATGCCCAAAGGGTGATAAAAGACTGTCTGCCCTTTGATCCAGCTATAGCACTGCTGGGTTTGTACCCCAAAGAGATAATAAGAAAAAAGACTTTTAAAGAATATTCATAGCTGCACTCTTTGTGGTGGCCAAAAATTGGAAAACGAGGGGATGCCAATCAATTGGGGAATGGCTGAACAAATTGGGGTATATGTTGGTGATGGAATACTATTGTGCTCAAAGGAATAATAAAGTAGAGGAATTCCATGGAGACTGGAACAATCTCCAGGAAGTGATGCAGAGTGAAAGGAGCAGAACCAGGAAAACATTGTACACAGAGATTGATACACAGTGGTACAATCGAAGGTGATGGACTTCTCCATTAGTGTCAAGGCAATGTCCCTGAACAATCTGCAGGGATCTAAAAAATACTATCCACAAGCAGAGGATAAACTGTGGGAGTTAAAACACCAATGAAAAGCAACTGCTTGACTACAGGGTTGGAGGAGATAAGACTGAGGAAACACTCTAAATGAACACTAATGCAAATACCAACATACAGGGAAATAGGTTCGAGTCAAGAACACATGTGATAACCAGTGGAATCGTGCATTGGCTATGGGAGAGGGAAAGATGGTGGGAGGGGTGGCGGGGAGGAAAAGAAAATGATCTTTGTTTCCAGTGAATAATGTTTGGAAATGACCAAATAAAATAATGTTTAAAATTAAAACAAAAAAACAAAAAAGTTGTTTCAAAACAATTCAGATTGAACAGATTTGGGTTTCCAAATCCAGAAAGACTCATGAATCTCAATGTTCAACTCCACAAACGTTTATCAAGTACACATTGTGTTTGGAGCACTGTACTCGAGGAGGATGAAATCTTTAAAAAAGAAATAATGTAATTAGCTGGTTTTGATTTCCATGAATTTCAACACATTAATTCAATAACTGGCATGCCAGGCACTGTAGATAAAAAGATGACAAATGACAGTTCATATCCTTAAAGAGCTTACAATTTAATAGGAAGGACATAGTATCTACCCAAATAATTACACTTTAAATTGGAAAATGATTAAATTTGTTGAAGACAATAATTGGGCATAAAAGATTCAAGGATCAAGGTGCTCCCTTCTTGCTGAGATAAAAAGAGATGTTTAGGTAGAGGTGGAATGTTGAAGGATGTAAACTAGAGATTGAGAAAGTTGGGACTTATTTCAAGAATAAGTGACAGAGAGTGTAATGGCACAAAGGTGGGAAAGGGCAGAATAAAATAGAGCAGTGAAAATTGTCCAATTTACCTGAAATATGAAGATTGGGAATATGGGAATTAAATCTATAGGACCTAAGGAGATCACAAGGATTGGGTGTATGGAGAGAGGTGACGGTGGCTCAGGGCAAAGCCAAAGAGAACACACAGGTTAATTATTAGAGGTAAATAATGTCTGAAAATTGAAAAAGATACTAAATGAGAGCAGTCAAGACAAGCAGGAGGAAAATCAATACAAAAGTCAAGGGTAGTTTTGAATACTCGATGAGGACATTTGAAGAAACTCATATTGATCAATTTCAATCAGCATTAGAATTAGAGCTAGAGGAAGGAGAAGGTTCTAAATGGCTAGGGAATATGATGAAGAGTCAAGATGGAATGAATAAATGGATTGTTATATAGCAGTGAGGGTCCAGTGGCTGTTAGCAGAAATTTTTACTGGACCCAAACAATATGGTATTTTGATTTTCTGCAGTAGCATGATTGAAATAGATAGAATGTGATGGAAATGATTCCATATTGGATAAAAGTGGGAAGGGAATTTGGAAGGTCAAAGGGATGAATGATTCAAGGGCAGAACTAGATAATAGAGATGAAGGTTAGGATTTGAGGAAACTAAGGGCTTGAGAGTGGAGAGATTTAGAAAGCATTTATTAAAGACCTATCATATGTTAAGCACTATACTAGTGAGTAGGGATGCAAAAACAAACAAAAAAAATAAAACTATTTCTGCCTTTAAGGAGATTATATTCTGTTGGGGGAGATGACATGTATGTGCACGAATAAATACAGAATAAATATAAAGGAAATAGAAGGCAGTTTTGAGAGAGATGCTACTAATAGTTGGGGATCTCAATTCAGAATCTAGGAAAGCTTCAAGTAGAAGATGAAGCTCGAGCTAAATCTTCATGGATCCGAAGGTTTCTGTGAGCAAGACAGAAAAGGGAGGTACATTCTAGGCATAGGAGACAGATATTGCAAAGACATTGAGAAAGGAGAGATGGAGTGTAATATTAAATGCAGGAAGGGAAAATTTGGCCTCATTTTTTCCTTATGTTATAAAAATATCTTTCACATGAGTAGTGAATATACTTCTTTTATATGTTTTGTAATCTGAGAATGCTAATGGTAGGGAGGTAGACAACACATAAGTACTATATTCAGATTACCTATCACATCAGACATTTTTCTAATATATGCCTGGGATATAGGAAATATTAGCTAGCTTCATAATGGCCTTAATAGTATTCAAGATATCATTCATTCATTCATTCAAGAAATATGTTTTAAGCTTGCTTGTTATGTCAAAGGAAAGAATTACATATAATGAAACAGTTTGATTAGGTTATCATCTGTTCTGGATAAAGTAGAGATTGACCTCACCAAAATCATAACTGCATTAAAGAATTAAAACAAAGGTAAGTGAGTAAGACCAAGTATCAGGTGTTTATGGAGGCAAAGGCAAACACAATGTGGTCATGATTTCAAGCTTTCTGTGTCTGTCTCTTTCTAGCTTCCCTAACCTCTGATATTCATTCATTGTCAAACCCCTTAAACGTGTGCACACAATTCAGATATTGAGGGCTAGGCAACATGAGAAAAGATGAAAATTGAGAAATATTTTATACAACTTCAATATGTTGGATGTGTTGATAATTTGTTTTTTTTAATAAAACGAACTGTGGGATTCCATATGATTTTATTACTTCCATTTTATGTTTAGGAAAGGCTTTTACATATAAAGAACTCAAATTAGATTCAAGAGATCCCTTAAGTTGCTGCTTCAAAATGGTAGAACTAGCCTGGTGTTAGGAGGACAAAGACATACATCAGATATAGAGTTTAAGTGAAAACTCATACCTATGATTCATATGGGATCTACAAGCATGTAATATGTCATAGAGGTGAGATTTCCTTTGGTTTCAGTTAAACAAAAAAGTGAGTTGTAGAGAAGATATTTCTGACACTTCAATATTATTTTTTTTCCATAAAAAGCAGATCACAAATTAAAATGCTTCTGATGCCCTGCATGTGATGTTGATGAAGTCCGTGTGAAAAGTAACGTTCCAGTGGTTGGTATGTCAGACCAACACCCCAGATTCCCTATCAAGTTCAGTCCTGTGGATGTGGCTATGGAAGTTCACTTTCTAATTTGGGTTGAGTCATTGACATGACTCTCAGTACAAGACCCATGGAATTTGAGGGCCATGACTCAAGAGCAAGTGTTAACGAGTATTTAGTGAGTTTCTCCAAATGGAACAGATGAGGTGGGGTTTGGAAAGGGGAGCGGTGTTGGCGACTAATATGAAGAGCAGCAGGAATGGGAAGACAAAGCTGAATATGGCTATAAAAGATTAAATACATTCCCAGGATCATCCTTGAAAAGAATAGTAGGATCATATATGATTATGTGGGTCAGAGAAGGATTCTAAAAGCAAAAATAAAAATAAAAATGTTCTGTATAATGTGGCAGCCACAGAGTTAATACATCAAATTACAGATCATTCTAAAGAAATTCCTTTTTCTACAGATTTGCATGAGAAGAGTTGTGTGATGAATCATTGGGGATATTAAAGTTGAAAGCCAGATAACTAGGATTGCACCCTTTGGCTAAGATAATTTTGGGAAGAATAAGGAGAAAGGAAATTGAAACTTAGGAACATTCTCTAGTCTTTGCCACATAGAAATGATTTCCAGTTCCCATCATGCTGAAACAGGAGCAAGTTTCAACATTGTAGATACCACATCTTTTCAGCAAGCCAGAGAAAATAATTACTGGTAAAGACCTAAACATAGAGGTACTTAGGTAGTGCAGTAGTTAGAGCACCAGTTAGAGCTCCCAACTAGAGTTGGGAGGATCTGGGTTCAAATATGTCTCAAACACTTCCTAGCCATGTGAACCTGAGCAAGTCACTAAAACCCAATTGCCTAGCCTTTATTGCTTTTTTGCCTTGGAATCAAGTTTTTTTTTTTTTGTTGTTGTTGTTTTTAAAGACCTTACCTTATAGTTAGCTTTGGCTCTCCATAATAAATTAGATGACTTTATATTGTTTATATATATATATATATATATATATATATGTTGCTTCTGTTTATCAGATTAAACTGGAAAGGTCTTTAGAAATCAAGTAGAGTTCATTATTTTACATATGATGAATCAAAAGCAAAAGACATATCCCAGTTCACAAAAGTTGTAAATTCTTGACCTAGGATTGGAACCTAGCTCTTCGTAAACAACATCCAGTGTTCTTTTCATTGCCTAATAATGACTTATCATTGTCTTATTTTAGAAGTTTCATCATTTCTTTCCTGAAATACATTAGATTGCTTTCTCATGCTCATTAGAATAAAAAAGAGAATTATGAGCCGATTTGAATAGATCAATAAGTGATGATGACACATAAAATTTTTAATTGAAAAAAGGTCATTTTCATTATTGTTATTATCCAAAACCAACACAAGACAATAGGTTTAGACCTGGAAAGGAGTTTTGAGGTTATCTAGTTAGTGGTCTCATTTTATAGAAAAGGAATTTAAGGACCAAAGCAGTTGTGAGTCATCCAAGGTGACACAAGTAATAAGTAGGAGAAATGGAATGAGAAAGCAGCTTCTAATTCCAAATTTCTTTTTTCTCCTCTGTGCAATATTGACTTCTGCACAGCTACGCCTTCTTAAAGCTTTGCTTAGAATTCCAAAATTGAAGCACACCATTATGAGATAGGAAGAGCTGTGTCGCTCAGGGGATAGAGTGACCTGAGTTCAAATCCAGTATCAAATCCTCTTTGCCTCAGTTTCCTCATCTATAAAGTGACCTGGCGAAGGAAATGACAAATTACTCCAGGATCTTTTCCTAGTAAATCCCTCATAGAATCACAAAAAGTCAGACATGACTAATTAATAAAAAAATTGAGACAAGTATCTTGGTTCATGCTTCACTCCTGGGCCAGAATTTCCATTGAATATAGCATCTAATATTGCCTTCATTACTATTTCTTAAATATCTTTTATAAAATATCGCTTAATTTTTTTAATGTTAGCTTCTGTCCAGAAAATAACTATTGTTGTGATTTTATTCTTCCATAACGGAATAAGAGTTTGTCAATATAGTAATTGAATTATTAGTGAAAACATTCAGCAATTAGATACAATTCCAGTCTTTGGAACTTTCACTGCTACACTGCCAAGATCCTTTAATTAGAAAATGCTTAGAATATATTCAGCTATGATGTCAATCAAAAGAAAGAATTCAGGTGTGTCTGAAGTTTACTGAGACTGTATGTAGTAAAGTGACATCCTTCAGTGGGAAACACTATAAAAATTGTTAACTCAATTATTATACACCATTCTTTGGTTTGCATCATAGTGGGCAGAGTTCAATAAAAGACTGAGTATGAAGAAAACAACTATTTTATAGACACCAAAAGGAGATTGGGATAATCTAATGGGCATGTATCCTCTGGAAAAATGGACAATCTTACCTAGAGCAACATATTTAAAGAGAGAAAACTGTACTAACAGGAAAAAAATTGTCCCATAGTCTTTGGGTGTCACTAAGGACACAAACACTGAAAAATATTAATACATCTATAAGATCAAACCCCCAGACAGATAGATATTAGCATAAGGAACTGAAGAAGGCATAGATTCCCCCAGAAAAACAAAATAAAACTTCAGTTCATGTCTTGGTCCCCTATGTTTGACCTCTCAAAACCTAGATGTGTAAAAGACCTCTCATTCTAAGGGTGATTGTATGCTAATAGAATCAATAGATAAATTTCAGGTGAAGTCTCTCTATTATACTAAAGAGAGGCACTTCTTAAAATCTTCTTAATTCTTCTTAATTTTTTTCTATTAAATGCAGTTTATTTTTCCTCCCTCTCAACTTTCTCTCTCCAATGAAGGGGGGAAATCCTGTAAAATATGGACATACTTGAAGAAAATAAATCTCTGCCTTGGCCAAAATAGGTCTTATGTTGCACCCTGAGTTCATCACTCCTGTCTTAAGGGATGGATTGAACACCTCTTCATCAATTATAGTTGGTCATTATATTGATTTTATGTCTTTCAAAATTTATCTTTACAATATTGCTGATGTTAAATTAAGTTACAGCTAGGCAATATTAGGATAGAGCTTTGAGACTGTAGTCATGAAGACGAGTTCAAATTTGGTCTCATACACACCCTCAGAAAATCACATAATCCCTACTTGCCTCATTTTTCTCATCTAAAAATGGGGAAACAATAGTACCTGTTTCCTAAGATTATTTCTGAGGATTGAATGTGATAATGTTTTTAAAGTACTTAGCACAGTGCCGGTCACATTATAGATGTTTTAATAAATAATTGTGTTCTTCCTCTCTACCTTCTTTCTCCTGCTTCTCTTCACTTATTTCTGTATCAATTCAGACAAGTCTTTCCAAGTATCTCCAAAACTATTTCTGTCGTAGTTTCCTATGTTATTCCACTATATTGATATGCCATAGTTTGTTCAGCCATTCTGTAATTTATTGCCCTCCTTTATTTGTAGTCCTTTTATAACAGACACACACACACACACACACACACACACACACACACACACACACACACACTTCTCTCTGTCTCTGTCTCTTTATATGAATATACATACTGTGTTCTGTCCCTCTTTTTTAATATCCTTTGGAGTAGACCTAATAATTGTATTGCTGGGTCACATTTTATGCACAGTTTAATACCTTTGGGAAAATGTTTCCTAATTACTTCTGGAATGATTTGGAACAGTATATAGCTTCACTTTGTGTTACTGTATCTGTTTTCCTGAAACCCAAAAAAGAGATATTCTTCCAGATTATGTCTGCCATACCACATTATGAATAGCAAGATGTCTTTCTCATGGGAAGGTAATACATTCCTCTCCATATGCCCTATGAGCTAAGGAGATGAATTTTGCTATGGCCATTGTGAACCAAGTGGACATGTCTGCAGTAAATCTATATAAGCCAACACTTCCTATGCTGTGCTTCTTCTTTGGTAGAAAATTTAAAAATCTGTGCCTGTGATCCTGGACTGAGGTATAACTTGGACATGAGTGTGTGTGTGCGTGTGTATGTGCATGTGTGTGTGTGTGTGTGTGTATGGGTAAGTGTGGGTGTACATGTGTACTTGTGAGCAGAGGGAAAGTGCTGTTACTCTCCAGAATAGCAAGTCACCTGTGAGATAAATGTGCCAAGATTGGATACTCAAATGGAACAGCTGAGAAGTGATTTGTTATATTAGGGAAGCTATTATGGTCTATAGTCTAATGGTCTGTTAGTTGCAGAATCACAGAAGTACATAGTTGGAAGAGATCTCAGAATTTATCTGGTCCAACTCATATCCTTCCCCCAAATTCCCATTATAAAACTCACAAGTAGTAATCCAGTCTCTAATTAAAGACATACAAGAAATAGGAATCTACCTCCCAAAGCAACCCATTTCTTTTTGGAATGGCTTTAATTGTTAGGAAGTTTTTCTTTATTTTATAGATTCCCTAAAGTGGGAAAAATTAGCTCCCCACTGAACATATGGATCCCTGAACACAGCAATCAACCCTATAGACAAGGATTATCCTTGCAGGACTCACATGGCCCAGATCATAAGGGCTTTCTATTCCTAGTCTCCTCTGGGGAAAGGGAACACCAAATATCTATGCAGATGAATGTCACCTATTTCCAGCCACGTAAGCAACATGTACATTATAGTGATTTTTACTTCATGATACCTCATTTATGCCTTGAGTAAAAATATATCTCTAAAAAGAGGATATTAAATTTTTCAGAGCTTCAGAATATCTCAATACAAAATGCATGAGAATAACAATAGCCTAGGATAGCATAACTGTTATGTAATCATTTCAACAAAAGGGTATTATACAGGAAAGTACAGGAGCATTAAATCCAAATTCTTCCACTAATATCGTCTGTGATATCAGGCAAGTTCTATAAACTCCTGGGGGTATCATTTTCCTAATATGAAAAAGAAGAGACTTAGATTAAGTGTATTATTATTAATTCTAGGGTTATTGTTTAAAGCATTTAGAGATTATATCATGCAGTGATTGATGAAAACCCAGCTCTCCCATTATCCATCCATTCCTATCCTACTACCATTTAGGCAAACACAAGTGACTGTGGGATGTGGTATGCTAGTGAATGTTCATCTGCTAACGAACTGGGGAAAATGAGTCAATATCAAAATATCTTAATGAATATAATGAATATATTTTTTAGCACCTAGTCTTCTGTGGTACAATTTTCATGACATTATGCTGCTTTGATTCTGCTTCTACTTGTTTGACCATTCCTTCTTATATTCATTTGCTGGATCATCATATATATCAGACTCTATAACTATGAAAAATATGACAGACCCTCATTCCTCTTTTATATTAGTGATCTCATCAATTTCCTTGCATTTAGTTATATTCAAGCATATTTAGTCCACATTTACATATTGTTCCCTATACTTTCTCCAGAGTTCCAGTCTAATGTCATCAATAGCCTATTAGATTTAAGACCAAGCAAGAGGTAGAAAATATTACAAAATATAAAATTAATAATTTTGATTATATTAAATGTAAAAGGTATTGTACAAATAAAACCAATGCAATCAAAATTGGAAAGGAAGTAACAAATTGGGAAGATATCTTTATAACAAAAACCTCTGACAAAGGTCTAATTACTCAAATTTATAAGGAGCTAGATCAATTGTCCAAAAAGCAAGCCATTCTCCAAGAAATAAGTGGGCAAGGGACATGAATAGGCAATTTTCAGATAAAGAAATAAAACTATCAATAAGCAGATGAAAAAGTGTTCTAAATGTCTTGTAATTAGAGAAATGAAAATCAAACCAACTCTTGAGGTACCATCTCACACCCAGCAGATTGGTTAAAATGACAGCAAGGGAAAGTAATACATTTTGGAGGGGATGTGGCAAAATTGGGTCATTAAGGCATTGCTGGTAGAGTTGTGAATTGCTCCAACCATTCTGGATGATAATTTGGAACTATGCCCAAAGGATTTTAAAAAACTGTCTGCATTTTGATCCAGCCATACCACTGCTGAGTCTATACCCCAAAGAGACAATAAGGAAAAAGACTTGTACAAAAAATATTCATAGCTTCACTCTTTGTGGTGTCAAAAATTGAAAAATAAGGGGATGCCCTTCGATTGGGGAATTGCTAAATGAATTATGGTATATATTGGTGATGGAATACTATTGAGTTGAAAGGAATAATGAACTAGAGGAATTCCATGTGAACTGGAACGACCTCCAGAAATTGATACAGAGTGAAAGGAGCAGAACCAGGAGAACATTGTACATAGAGAGGGATACACTGTGGCACAATCAAATAGAATGTACTTCTCTACTAGCAGGAATGCAATGATCCAGGACAATTCTGAGGGATTTAGAAGAAAGAACCCCTGAGAAAGAACTGTGGGAGTAGAAACAGAGAAGAAAAATAACTGCCTAATCACCTGGGTCAATCAGGATATGATTGGGGATATAGACTATAAACATTCACCATATGCAAATATTAATAATATGGAAATAGGTCTTGATCAATGAAACATGTAAAACCCAGTGGAGTTTTTCATTGGCTATGGGGAGGGGGTGGAAGCAGGGGAGAGAAAGAACATGAATCATGTAGCCATGGAAAAATATTCTAAATTAATTAATTAAATAAAAAATTTCAAATAAAAAATAGCCTATTAGATATATTGAACTTAATGTCCTTTAGTCATCTCAGAAACTTTTGATTACCTTTTCTCTCAACCCTCTTCTCAAATTCTCTATAACTACTGATTCTATAAATCTTTGTGTACAAATGGCAATTGCAAATGAGTGGCTGATCTATTTTGCTCATGGAGATTTCTATACAAGTAGTTCAGTTCAAATCTTAAGTTATGAGTACCACAACAACCAATAACAGCTACAACAATAAAAATAGCAAAATGTTTCACATGCATCATTTCATTTGAATCTCAAAATAATATACATGGTACTCTTATTTAAAGACAAAGAATCATTAGAGTTTAAGCTTAAAGGTACCTTAGATGTCATATAATCTTAACTCATCATCTTAACATTCATATTTAAATAATTTTCAAATCCTTTCTCCTCCACCACTCTACCAGTTACTGAGAAGGTAAGCAATATGACATTAATTATACATGAGAAGTAATGTAAAAAATATTTCCATATTATCTCTGCTACAAAAATAAAAAACAAACAGTATGAAGTGAAAAAAGCACATTTCAATGTTTACTTATAGTTCATCAATTCTCTCTCTGATGGTTAATAGTATTTTTCATTAAGAATTTTGGAATTTGATCAGAGTAATTGTTTTCTACATTTGATCATGGTTACAATGTTGAAATTATTGCATACAATGTTTTCTTGGTTCTGATCACTTCACTTTGCATCAATTTAAATGATATCACAAATGGTTTTCTGAAAATATCCCTTTTATCCTTTTTGATATTTAATTTTCATTTTTCAACATTAAATGTTGATTCAATTTTCAATAATCATTTTCTGACATTTTGCTATCCTTGTTCTCTCCCTTCCCCTTCCCTCCACCCTCTACTCATAATTTCTAATAGCGCAGCAATATTCCATCACAAATATAGGTCACAAATTCTTCAGCCATTGACCAATTGATAGGCAATAATTCAATTTCCAATTTGTTGTCATCACAAAAAAAAGAGCTGCAAAGAGTATTTTTGTACAAATAGTACATTTTCCTTTTTCTTTGATCTCTGAAATACAGACCTAATACCGGTGCTGCTGAGTCAAAAGGTCTGTATAGTTAATAACTCCTTTGCACATAGTTCCAAATTGTTTTCCAGAACATTTGGACTATTTCACAACTTCATCAACTGAGCATTAGTCTCAGTATTTTTCCACAACCCCTTCAGTATTTATAATTTTCTTTTTTCTGACATATTAATCAATTTTAAAGGTGTTTCAATTTGCATTTCTCTAATCAATACTGATTTGGAGCCTTTTTCATGTACCTTTGATAATTTTTTTTCTTCTGGAAACTGTCTATTTTTATCATTTGGATACTTATTAATTGATGAATATTAGCCAACCATTTATTGGGGGTATCTAAGTGGCACAGTGGATAGAGTGTTAGCCCTAGAGTCAGGAAGACTCATCTTCATGAATTCAAATCTGGCTTGATATACTTATTATCTGTGTGACTCTAGGCATGTCACTTAACCCTGTTTACCTCAACTTCCTCATTTATAAAATGTGATAGAAAAGGAAATGGCAAACCACGGCAGTATCTTTGCCAAGGAAACGTCAAATGGGGTGATAACGAGTTGGAAGAAACCAAAAAACAGAGCAACAAAAGACAATATTTCAAAAAAGATGAAGAGACCAAAGCACAGCAAGAAATATCTTGCCCAAGATCAGATAATAGGCAAATTGCAGACTTGGGATTTGAGCTTACATCTTTTGAGTACATAGTCAATGAAGTTAAACAATCAATAATACTCCCCAAAATATCTAATTTTCTAAATTTCTTAGGAAATGAATTTTTAGATGTTGAAAATAGTGATCATAACAACATTGATTTTCTAGTCAAGATATAGTCAAATCCTATCCCCTTCATATCTGGATAGTATAAAAAATGCATGAGACCTATAAGTATATTCCTAGATCTACAGCTTAATTTCCTAAGACTTTCCCAGAAAGAATAATAGTAGTAGTATCTTCCCTTGCCCCACCTTTTTGGAGAGGCCTGACTACTACTCTCATTGTTTCTGAATTCACTTGAATGATTAATTTCTGTCTGTTTCACTGTTTCAGTTAATTTAAAGATAGAGATTTTACTGTACAACCAACAAGTTCTCTTGGTCTTATATCTATCCAGGAAAATGGTTAAGATAAAATTTGGAGTTAAATGGAGAAGCAAAGAAACATGGAATTAGATTGCAGAAATCATTTTTGTCTAGAGAAGGTATAAGGGAAGAAACATGTAATTTTGTCACTTTTGAGCTTTGTAGTTTAAAAGAAAAGTTTATTCCAAAAAAAGGCTTAGAGTGACCATGAGAGATCTAACACATGATCTGTTTATAATAACACTGGCATTTTGGGAAAAAACATCTATCATTTCTTGTCTGACTAATTTTGTCCCAGGATACTTAATGAACTGGTAAAAGTGAGCCCGAGCTAATGTCCATTTTTGTTTTACAGATTGTAGAAAATAGAAAATGAAAGAAGGATCAGAGGAAGGTAAATGGTCCAATTTTCAATAAAGGGAAGAGAGTGGACTCTACAATGTATAAACAAGTAAGCTTGATCTTTAAGCATAGGCAACATTCTAGAATGTAATATCATAGGGGTGGTTAGTAAACATTTATATAAGGAAGCAAAGATCACAAGAAATTAATACAGGTTTATTATGGACAGGTCATGCCAGATTAGCCTTCCTTCTTTCTATTTTTGATGTGAATAATATTCATGGAAATATTGCATATGTAACTTAAATAGATTTCAATAAACCATATGACAAAATCTCTCATAGTATGTTTTTATACATCATAGATAGATGTAGACTAGTTAATAAATACAACTAGATGGATTCGAA
The DNA here is from genome assembly GCF_027887165.1 of Monodelphis domestica. Lineage (NCBI taxonomy): Eukaryota > Metazoa > Chordata > Mammalia > Didelphimorphia > Didelphidae > Monodelphis > Monodelphis domestica. The sequence goes on from NC_077233.1 coordinate 106,625,057, forward strand.
ACTAGGCCAAAAGGAAAATGATTAATAAACAAGTCAATGTCAAAATTGAACAAGGCTGCATTGCCTGTTTAATGTTTTCTCTCTCAAATGCTTAGTAGCTTGTTGGATATATCTGTCCCTGAGATATTTTGGAAGGCTTCATGGTTGTGTTCTTGAAATGGGCTCAGGGATTTGGACCTCTTTATTTGTATGCTTTTCTGGGGTTTTACAAATCAAGTAAATATAGTGTCATTTTTAATGATTGCCTAAGAGATCTCACATAATAAAAAGAGCGGCAGTTTCTGAGAGAATTAATCTTTATTAAAGATTGATGATTTCTTAAATTCTCTTTTCTTTTTCTGTTTTTTCTAAGTTAAACACTGAATTTAATTTTATTGATATAAGGAATTTTCAGATGAAGGAACTCCATCTACCAATGCCAATTTATATCTTCTCTGTAATATTTAGTTGCCCAGAACACTGGGAGTCCAAATGACTTATTCAGGGAGACACAGGCAATATTTCAAAGGTGGTACTGGAACACAGGTTTTCTGACTAGAGAGCCAAGTCTCTAGTATACTATTCCTGGTAACTTTTATGATACATTAGAGTTATGTGAAGCAAATGTTTATTTAGTTTTAGAGGGAAAATTAATTTTTAAAAGTTATTTCATATGATTATTTTTCATTCAGCACATGCATGGTTTTTACTTTCATTCATTTTCAATGATTTTATTTTAGGTGTTTTATGTATAGCTATAGACTAATTTGATTCAGACCAATAAGGTATTTTTATAGTGTACTGCATTAAAAATATTGCAGAGCTGCAATTAGAACTGTAAATCGAGAGACCTGGATTTTAGCTTTACCATGAAGAATTGCTGTAACTAGGGAAAAATTTCTCTCCCAGACCTCAGTTTACCAGTGAAAGTTTGAGCCAGGTGATCACTAAAGGTCATTCAGGTGATCCAGGAAGATCACTTCCAGCTCTAGCATTATATGAAGTATGAACCTGTGTTTGCAGTTCATAATTACAAGAATTTTATTGTCCTAAAAGTTAGATAAATAGGGGAAAAGTAAATTAAATCAGTTTGTCTATTTTGTCTCAGACTATTTCTTTATTGCTTCCTTTGTTCTTTCTCCTAAGGCGTTATGAGTAGTGCATGTGTAATAAAAAACCCTAGGATCATGTCTTGGCTGGATTGTATGAGATTAGGGTTTTTTAGTACAGGCTCAGTAAACTTTTAAAAACTATCTGGATAACTATATTTCAATATATTTGGTTTTCCTTTGAAAATGTATTTGCTTCATGCATTGAAGAACATTATTCTTTTCTTAAATTACATACTTTTAAAATATATTTTTACACATAAATTGGATTTTGAAAAATCTTTTTCTGACATTTTGCAATCCATGTTCTCTTATTTCCTCTCACCCCTCCCCAATGGCCAGGTAATATGATATAGTTTGATCATGTGTTATCATACAATACATATTTCCTTGATAATCATATTATGAAAGGAGATACACATTGCTGAGACACACTAAAGAAAAATCATGGGGGAAATAAAATGAAGAATGGTCAGCTTCAATCTGCATTCAGGCTCCATCAGTTCCTTCTATGGTGGCGGGTAGCCTTTTCCATCATGAGTTCCATAAGATTGCCCTGGATCCTTGTATTGCTGATAATAGTTGAAGAACATTATTCTGAGCAAGATCCCATAGGCTTTACCAAAAAGCCCAAGAGATCCATGAAAAGCACACACTACCATTAAGAACCACTGGACCAAATGGCATCTAAAGTCTCTCCTAGCTCTAGATGTATGACCAACTTTACATGCTTGAAGAGGCAATGATTCACACATGTAAGTGACTGTTTCTTGAGAACACATAATCCCTATGAGGAAGAGAACTATTTTTCTCTGACAAAGAGTGAGTAGAAAATAACATTTTTTCTGACAATCTTCTTTTAGTTCCAACATGGACTGCTCTATCCAATTAGCGTCAGCATGAAGTTGATTGCAGATTGAAGATTTATTTTGGGTGGATATCAGAAATGCTGGTTTATAAAACTTTACAGTTGGTACAATGCCAGATATAATACAATAGCAGTAGAGGAGACACAATGTGGCATGATAGAAACCAGAAAAGGAGTCAAGAGATTTGGCATATATTGCTTCTTTGTACCAACTAACCTTGGATAAGGAAACTTTCCTTCTCTGTATTTCAATTACCATTTCTACAAAATAAAAGGAATGAACTATGAAATTTTTAATTCAATTTAAAGACAATTCAAAAGCTTTCAAACTCTCTTCATTCTGGAAAAAAATCCCATATATTTTAATATACAGTTTTTGCTTTAAATAATAATCCCTGGCATATATTGAGTAAGTCTACAAAGTGCTTTATATAAATTATTTTTTGATGCCAACAACACATTCATCAGTAAATATCATCTTATTACCCTCACTCCATTTTACAGGTGGGCAAACTGAAATTTAGGGACTTGAAAAAAGTTGTCCTTTAAAGTACACTTCATGAATACCATGAATCAAATATACATCCTTTCACTCAAAGCCCAGTTATTTGTCTGTTATATGGTCCTGTCAGTTAAAAGTGAACATATTTTTGTGTTATTCTGAAAAGTCTGTTCCTAAAGGACATATATAAAAAAATCTCAAAATGAAAAATCCTGGTTTTATGTGTACTAGGTGTTGAGGGTAGCTTCTTTCTTCATCCTTTCTTTGCATTTCCATTATTTGGCAGAATGCCTGGCACATAGTAGGTGTTTATTACATATTTAGTGACTATAACTTTTATCTGTTTGGATATTGATAGGAACTATTGATCAAAGTAAATTAAAGCCAACACTAATGCAAGTGAAAAATCTAGAACCAAGAAAAAAAAACCCAATTAGATAATTCTATGATTGACTTCTGTTTAAACTTCATATAAATGAGGATTATAATCTGGTGTGGTGGAAAGAGTACTCTTTTTATAGATCTGGGTTACATTCCTAATTCTGCTGCTTACTATCCATGTGACTTTGAATGAAGCTTATGATTTCTCTGTACTTCACTTTCTTGATGTGATCATTTGATTCTCACAACAAAATTGGGAGGTAGTTGGTATTATGTCCATTTTATAGTAGAGAAAATTGAGACAGACAGAAGTTAAGTGACTTACCTCGGGTCATACAACTTCTATGTATCTGAGGCAAGATTTAAATTCAGATCTTTCTAACTCCAGGCCCAGTTCTTTATTCACTGAACTGCCTCTAGGAATGGGAAGCATTTGTAAATGGAGGCATCAAAGAAATCATCCAGTGGAATGATGGTGTTTGAACTTCATCTTGAAGGAATTCTGGTATTCCAAGAAGGAGAAATAAGGATGGAGTGCATCCCAGGGTTGTTGGTCAAAAATTAAAAGGGATTTTTCTTGATTATATTCCATTCATTGTGAAGCAAAACCTGGTTGGGATTGAAAGAGTATGTTTGGATTTCAAAAGTTTTTCAGTTTGTATCAGGGATTCAGGTTCAGGCAACATTTTCATATGGAAACGCTGATCAAGGGATAGAGCATTACTTAAACAAATTATCATTTATGTTTTGGAATTGAAGTGTAAACAGATGGTTAATGCATGAATTTGCTAATTGGTTTTTTTCTGCTTTGAACATTAACTGGTATTTGATCTTAATCCAAGATAAGTGCTTGTATGTATACATAGCATGTATATATATACATTGATCTTAGCTAGTAGCCAGTTCACCATAACTGACATTTATACAAGCTTGTGAAATCAACAAGAAAACAGTTTTCAGCTATTTAATTATTAGTTAGATCTTTCTTTTTGGTGTCTTTCAGAAAATTGCCCCACAACTGTGAATTCAAATGCTCTTTCTACTTCCTATTGAAATGCAGTCACTTCTGAGGACCACATAACTCTCATCCCTTATAAAGTTGGCAGATGTAGATTATGATGCTATCTCCCCATCACTGCTGGATTTTATATATTAAGCAAATGAATTTGAAGTGCCTTCTTCTGAATCTTCTACATGTTCTTGCTTGTCCTGGAGTAATGAAACTTAAATTGTACCTTTCTATGGCCTGGAATACTCAGAACAAGATGGTGGTACAGCTAAAATCCTGCCTCAGGCAGAGTGTTTTGCTAAAAATCACAGAATCCGAGGTTCTCTGAGTTAAAAGAGATTGCATGTAAGAACTAACCAATTCAGTAAGGAAATGAATCATTGACTTGATAGGATTTAAAACTGGAAGGCATCTAGTGGACCATCCAGTCCAAATTAAACAATCTAACCGATGTATAATAATGTTTTTAATATTAAAGCTTTTAGATACAATTTTTCTCTCTCCCTTTCATCCCTCCCCTACCCATTGATACACAAGGAATATAATTCCCATTCATATACTAATAATAATGTCAATAATAACTTTTGTAGAGTGATTATTAGGTGCCAGGCTCATTCTTAATCAATTATTGTTGGATATCTATGTGTTATAGTGGATAGAGTGCTGGGCAATCCAGCTCCCAAAACTTCCTAGCTTTGTGACTCTGGGTAAGTCATTTAACCTGTCTTCCTCAATAGACAAAGGAAATGGCAAACCACTCCAGTACCTTTGGTAAGAAAATCCCCAAACAAGATAGCAAAGAGTCAAACACAATTGAAACTAATGAATAGTAACAATAAAATGTTTCAGGCACTATGCTAGTCACTTTATAGTCTAAATCCTCACAACAACCCTGGAAGGTAAATGGTACTATTATTACCATTTTATATATGTGGAACCTGAGACAATCAGAGATTAAGTAATTTGCTCAAGTTAAATAAATCAAGATTTGTACTCAGACCTTCCTGATTTTAGGTCCAATGTAGCGTATAGCTGCCCAGGAGGATCTAATCAAGAGTCTCTTCTTTAACATCCCCAACAAGTTATTATCCAGTTTTCACCTCAAATTTATAACGAGAGGCTGTTCAGGTAGTGATAATCAGAATAAAGAGGAAGGGCTGATGCAAAACCTTTTTTGTACTTTGAATTGAAAATGCTTGATAAATGGATATGAGAGTCAAAGAAGTTGGCGTAATCGAGGTATTAATAAGGTCTTGGACAAAGGAGAATGGGAAAGATTGGAATGTCAGTGGCAGAAATAATGGAATCAGAAGGAGCAGGTTTTAAGGAAACGATTGTGAGCTTGACTTTGACATATTGAGCTTGAGATAAATCTTGACAATTCCAACTTATTTTGTGAAGTGTTTTTTGATGCCTTATCATGGTGGGAAGGTTCTGAAAGGCTCTGATGGCTGAAGGAGGTAATTGAACATTTATAATGTGTCTACTATGTAACAAGCACAACGTCAAGTGCTTTATTAATATAATCTCTTTGGATCTCCACAGTAACCCTGAAAGGGAGTGGCTATTATTATCATCAGTCACAGTTGAGGACACTGAGGCCACAGCAATTAAATTATTGCTTAGATATATATTTATTAAGTTTTTGAAATCAGATTTGCACTCAAGTCTTCCTGACTCTAAGTCTAACATTCTATCCACTATACTACCTGGATGTCTTCAAGAGTTCTTATTCTAGAAGTTTTCATCCTACTGGAAAGACCAAGAACAATAACTCCATATGTGTCTCTCTGACTTTAGAGGATCCACATGACTAAATTCAGACATGTTAAGCAATATGATGATTGTAGAATGGCAGAATTTCAACCATTCCCTTAGTGAACCAATATTTTCTAAGCTAGCAAGTAAAGATAAGAGGGAGAGCATTCTAGACTATCATGGGATATGTATGGAGCCAGGCAGAGGACACTAATTTGGAAATGTTGAGCTTGATGTAAGTCTAGAGAATCTAGCTCATCACTCTAAGGTTATTGTGATGGTTTAGCAGAAATAAGGTTGTCTTTTAGAAGTAATAGCAAGGATGACCAGTGTCCCTGGATCACAATATACATGAGAAGGGAGAAATGTAAGGTATTAAAATAAAACCCTATACAATTCAAAAGGGAATATAATTTTATACTAGCCTCTGGAATGCTCTGTATTGTAAAAATAGACTTGAATCTAGGACTTAAATCCCCAGAAGTCCTTGCTCCACTTCCCCAGAATGCTTTGTAATCTCACTAAATTCTCACCTGGGCCAAGAGCAAAATCATTATTTAAAGGGTCTCTGCCCATGGCAGGGGCTCTTCTCTTCTCTTCCGGGCTTCGCTGGCAAACAGATGCATCTCACGATGTGAGTGAAATTTGGGTGGGTCTCATGGCCCACCTAGCACATGCTTCCCTTGCTTGTATTTTCTTTAACCCTTGACCTTTAATAAACCTCATAAAAATAATACTCCTTGCAGAGATAAACTAATTTCTACCTGCCTCAGGATCTCCTAAATTTTAATCTTTACAGTTGGCGACCTAACGGGAAAACAAAATACTCTCAATCTTCTGATTCTTTTCTTTATTGATCTTTAGTTCAGCCTTTAATAGCTACTGCCTAGAAATTATTTTAAGCCACATTTCTCCAAGTTGCTATTTTAGAAAACCATCTTGATCAGTTCCTGCCGACAGCCATCTGCTTCAGACTTTCTTGAGTTCTTTCTACCTGGCTTGGCTGCTTCTCCCTGCCTGCTTGCTTGCTTGCCTGCCTGCCTGCCTGCCTGCCTGTTGCCTCCATCCACTTTGGGTGGCCACTTCTCCCTGCCTACGTGCTTTCCTGCCTGCAGCCCCCTCTCCGGACCGGTTTGCTGTTTGACCCGATTGCAGCTCACCTGCCCACCCCAGTGTTCTCTCTCACTCACCTGGCCCACCTGATTCAATCTAGATTGCAATCACCTGGTGACCTGCCTGCCCAACAAACTCTAGCCTTGGAGCAGATCCGCTCATCACTCAAGACTCATTCTATCAGCTGGTAACAAACGGGGGTATTGGCTCCACGTGGGCGGATCGGAGTGTAGGAGGGAGAGAGACAAGAGAAAAATAAAGAAAGTTTTTTTCAAGCAGGATCTTAAAAACATGGCTATTTTACAAGAATATCTGTTAATTGCATTGATCCTTTTATTGACTTAACCTGCCTTTCAGGGAAAATATTTAGCTCCCTACAACTATTGAGCAAACTTTGGGAAAAAAATTAAAAAACTCTGTGGCTCAGTGAACTGAGAGCCAGGCCTAGAAATGGGAGGTCTCTGGTTGAAATCTGGCCTGAGACACTTCATGGCCCTGTGACTCTGAGAAGATTGCTTGGACCTCATTGCCTAGTCCTTACCACTCTGCCTTCTGACAATAGGCATCTAAATGGATAATTAAAAACAAAAACAAAAACAAAAAACCCCAAAGAACTTTGAAGATACTAGAGGTTATATATTTTGAGGCATTTCAGACTCCAAAGGTTTATTAAGAAAAAATCTCTGTATTTCTATTGCATTTTGCTGTTTGCTTGGTTTAAGGTTTAACTTTGCGATTTTAAGTTCATATATTACTGGATTCAATATTATTCTGTTATACTGTTCATTTAATGTACTGAGTTTTAAAATTCTTTTGCTTTTCCCTTATAACCATATATTGAAAAAATATCATTGTAATTAAGCCCATATATGAAAAAACAGTTTTTCTATTTTTGCCTTTGTAAATTGTCACATAAAGGATAGAAGGACTTCATCAGAACTGGTTACAATTGCTATAACAACCTTTGGAAAATTTAATGTGCTATATATCTCAACTGTTTCAACTGTTGGAATTTTATTTTACAATCTCTGGTCATTTTTGCCTGCCCCTACCACGAGGTAAGGCCCATAGCTGAAGTGAAATACATTTTATAACCCCCAACCTTCCCGTATTTCTAAATATGTGAATGGAAGTTGGGGCAGTTAATCTCAGGGCATTTGTACCCCTAAAAAAGCCTCCAAAAAGGAGCATCTCTCATTTATACTCTTCAGCTCACTATTTTACTTCCACCAGAATGATATATAGATTTCTTGATTATGTTCTTAACCCAAGATGAGTTTTTCTTTGTTTCAAAATATGTTTATTACCAAGGTTTAAAGACTGCTACATTTGTAAAAATTGTGACAAATATCCATCAGTTTATAGGTTTTTTAAAATGCCATACAGCTATTGTAATTAATTGGGCTATTGAGAATTTTGGGGATTTTTATAACTACATATTTGTAATACTTTTCTTTAAAAATGAAAAATGTTACCTTGTTCAATTCATTTGCCATACTTACAATGGAACATGGCCAGACATGAAGAGGAAATGGATCTCATTTTTGGTGAGAAAGCCGTGTATTCTATATTTCCTTAGCTGACACAGAGTGTCAATGATTATAAGATATATTTTTAAATTTTTAAAGCTCTTTTATTATTACTATAAGTTTAAAATACATTTGTCAATGCATGCCCCAAAAGCTAGAGACTATAAAAATGATGCCACTAATTATTTAAAAAATTATGGGACTTTGCTTAATGATTCTGTCTGATTCCAGGACAAGATACACACAAAAGAGCCATTGCACAGAGCCAAAGAAAACCCAATCCAGGATGGATTGATGCACTTCTAGGACAATACAAAGATTTTGAACCTAGTGTGACTCAAGGTTACTGTGTTTAACATTGTTAGACATAGGCTTTCCTTGTGTCCACACCCACTCTGAAAATACTCACAGATGAGTATCCCAAAAACCTTGGCTCCTATAATCTAGTCCCTCTTTTCTGCCTTTCATAATGTGGTACCTTTCTGTAGTCCTGGCTACTGACTGGGTAAATGCATCATTGCTTAGATCATTTTGATTGGGCCCTGATTCAAGGACCTGTTATAGAACATTTTTCTTTTACTTAGAATTTTTTCACATAAGACTTTGATAGTCTATATTTTCATCCAGTATTTTTCTTTTTTCTTTGGATTTTTCTGATATCTTTTTAATTTCTCTTACCAATTGATTCATATACCTCATACCTTAGCCATGCATCCCTAAGTGATCCTATATTTTTCAATCACCCTCTTAACGGGGGAATGTAAAAAATATCATTATTTTAAATTGCAAAGTTTAAATTCCTTTTGAGAAGAATTTTAGGTAAAGAAAGATGATACCTCTCTGAATCCAGAAACTGAACTGTTGGAGAAGACACCATGAAGAAGCCTCCAGATCACAAGCTGCACAAAAAAAAAGAAATCCAAATTGAACTTTGGGTGTAATTGATTAAACATTTATTTGTATGTATACTTTCATGCCAAAGGGGACTGCCCCCTAACTGGCTTTTTGTCAATGTGTCTAGCAATTATTGGTTTTGGTCTTTTTTTCCCTCTTATCCTCAAATTGTTGTAATCTTTAAATTGATTATGTTTTTTATGATCCTTTGGGGAAGTCCTTCTTCCCAGGAGGATCAAATGGAGAAATGTAAAAATAGACTTGAATCCAGGATTTCAATCCCCAGAAGTCCTTGCTCCACTTCCCCAGACTACTTTGTAATCTCACTAAATTCTCACCTGGGCCAAGAGAAAATTCATTATTTAAAGGGTCTCTGCCCATGGCAGGGGCTCTTCTCTTCTCTTCTCTTCCTGGCTCCGCTGGCAAACAGACGTGTCTCATGATGTGAGTGAAATTTGGGTGGGCTTCATGGCCCACCTAGCATGTGCTTCTCTTGCTTGTATTTTCTTTAACCCTTGACCTTTAATAAACCTCATAAAAATAATACTCCTTTCAGAGATAAAGTAATTTCTACTTGCCTCAGTATCCCCCAAATTTTAATCTTTACAGTATATGAGGTGATGAAAAGCTACAACAATGTGGTGGCAATGTTAGAGAAAAGATGGTGGTGTATACAAGAGATCTTATGAGACAAACGTTGGTAATTGGATATAAGGGCAACAGGGATAGTGAGGAGTTGAAGATAGCACCCAGGTTGTAAGCTGGTGTAACTAGAAGTGTACCCTTCACAATAGTGATATTTAACCTTTTGGGCCTCAGAAGCCCCTTTAATTTGTAAAACTATTGTGGATTCCAAAGTACTTTTCTTTCCATGGGTTATATCTAATGATATTTATCATATTAGATATTAAAACTGATAATTTTATATTCGTTTATTAAAATAATTGCATTAAAATAAATATTTATGTAAAATAATTATGTTTTCCAAAAATAGTGGTAGCTGAATTCTCCTATCTGTTTCTTTATTTAATCTATTGCAATGTGTTACTTCAATTGAACCAGTATCACAGAGACATATATTTATAAGAGAGAAGAGAATTTTAATAGGAAAGTAACAGTATTTTTATAAGAATAATTTTGATCTCACAGATCTCCTGAAATTATCTCAAATTCCCCTCCCCCAGGGATAGGTAGATATATTTTGGGATTTGTATATTTATAGTAATAGGAAAGCTAGGAGGAAGAGAAGATTTGGGAGGGGAAAGAGAATGAGTTTAGTTTTGAACTTGTAGAGTGTAAGATATCTATGGGAGATCCAGTTTGAGGAATCCAATAGGTATTTGAAGATGGAAGACTGGAGATAAGGCTAGAGGTTAAGGTTAGATAATGAGAGCTAATAATTTCATTCTTGAATGGAGATAATATTTGAGGAGGAAGTAGGAAAATCTTAGTTTCATCCAGAAAAACGAACAAAAAAGGTTCGAAGTCATAGTAGTGTTATATATTGATGGAACAAGGAACCACATTGTCAGAATCAAAAGTGCTTGAAGAGTCTCATTAGATTTTTAAAGAGGTCAAGATTTAACAAACTATTTTAAAATAGATTTCTTTTATGTTTTGAAAATACATAAAACATTTCCAGGTAATTCTTATGAAATATTATTATTTTTGGCTGGCTTATCCAAAATATTGTTTATATTCTTCACTTCATTTGGCAACAAATACTTGGTATAATGCTTTCAGATCATCAGGGCCCTGGTTAGAATTTTATAGCAATAAGGTAAAAAAACAAACAAACAAACAAAAAACTGCACAGGCTTAGACTGTAGAAGTAAATGTGCCTCCCAGCATATGGAGTTTAGTTCTGGGGTATAACTAAAATCCTTGAGAATCTAACTGCAACGGATTTGGGGCCAAATAGGGAATGTTAGTTCCATCGAGCTATGAGCTTGGTAAGTATTATTCACATTTCTCAAGGGCAAAATGAAAATAGAAATAAGAATCTTATGCAACTAAAATTATAAGTTCATAGTGGGAATCTCTTAAAAAAATAACTAGAATACCACATCTTTTTCCTTAGCACTGACAGGGAAAAAAAACTGGACACATCTTGAATGAAAAGAGTAGACTATAGAAATAGAAATGTAACTAAAGCTTTGGGACATAACTTTCGTATTTGAAATCCCAGTCTTTTTTAGGCAGTCATAAAAGATCTGTCTCTCTTTTCTCCCCTTTTCAAGCCTCAGAAATGTATAACATCTACAGAATTCTGGAGCAGGAAAAATATTTTTGACAAATGTTGCTTGCACTCTTACTTTTCCAGTCTTGAAAATAATTTAAAAACAATAAGGATACTAGGCTCACATCTCAAATGAGATCCTGAATAAACCAGGTCAGGTTTATTTGCAGGAGGGAAAAAATGGAAAACCATAAAGTCTCATTTTGGCAATTGGCCACTTAATTGGTTGAGTTTATTGTTGCCAAAATTCTTATCATGCTTGAGAGAAATGCAATATGCCCTCACTGACTGTAGGGAGGCCAAACACATGACAGCTTTTCATTGAGTTTCAGAGATCTCAGCTTTAGGAATCTGAATAATGGAAATGAATTAATGATGAGCTTTCAAGATAAATTTCCATATAATTTGTATTAGATAATCCTATAGAAATGACAACCCTCCACTATAAATATTGTTCCTTAGTAACTGTCCTTAGATTATCTCAGATTCTCACAAATGTGTGAACTATTTGTGGAAGCCACTGATCTGATTCAATATGCATTTAGTATAAAATTCATCTTCTCTTTGGTAATAAATTCTTGTTCTTAAGGTTTAATATGGGCCCTCAGAATTAAATTATATTAAGCATAGGTTATTACTGATACCTTTTGTTAACGTGTTCCTTCATTTTCCCCAGTGTTCTTCACATACTTTAAACTGCATGACAAAGAGGAAAAAAGCAGCAAATATAATCAATACATTGACAAACATCTCATACTATCTTAACAATTCTGCAGTTACACATGATTCTACTTATAAAAAGAATAAGAGGGAGTTATCCTCTCAAATCTTTTCCTTAGGGTTGAGCTTAATTATTAGAATTTTGCAATATTCAGCTTAAAAACTTTTGAGGCAGTTGCTTTTTTTTTTCAATTTATATTGTTGTATTTATTCTGTCAATTATTTTCCTTGTTAAGTTTACTTCACATTGCATCAGTTCACATAAATTTTCCACTTTTCTCTATATTCATCATGTTCAACATTTTTTACTATGGTACTCATGCACCATGATCTTTATTTTTAAATATTCTTCATTAATGAACATATGGTTTATTTCCAGTTTAGCTCCTCCAAAAAAGTATTACTATAAATATTTCCATGTGCATTTACTCTTTCTTTTTATCAATAACTTCCTTGGACATATGCATAGCTGTGGAATATCCAATTCATAGGTATTTTAATTATTTTATTTACATAATTGCAAATGGTTTTCCAGAATGATTATATCAATGATTATACCAATATATATCCCCACTAAAACTACTTTACTGTATCTATATTTCTACAACCTTAAAGTTAAGTATTTTCATTTTTTCCTATCTTTGTAGATTTGCTGGATATGAAATTAAATATCAGGACATAAGAGGATAAAATGTAATTAAACAGAAAATTATAAAATTGAATGAGATAGCTTAAAAGTTATTGAATCATAGAATTTTGGCATTACATGAAGACCTTATAGGATATCAGTTATGTTACTCTCATTTTAAAGATGAAACTCTGACTTGAAAACTTTTATGACTTATTCAACATCACTGGACTAGTTTGAGGCAAAAATAAAAAAAAATAAATCCTTATCACGATGATAGATCATTGTTCTTTCTATGATACAACTTAGTCCAATCTTCTATCCAATGTTTTATATATTTTGTAAAATTTTCTTTAATGCTTTTATTGATGGGGAATGTACTATCTCAAAATGGCTTAGTTGTTCAACAATTCTTATAAATTTGCTGTCTAATATTGAGTCAAGGTCTGTCTTTACCTACCAATCGCTGCTCTTATTTTGGTTCCTTGGAACAATATAAAAGTTTACTTCTAGTCCATGGATTTACACTTTAATTTCTCAATGACTCTGTGATTGCCTTATTGTGGGTCCTTCCTCCCCTAGTGCAAATCATAAATAAATAAATAGTAATTAGGTGGATTTGGAGGCAGGAAGTCTTGAGTTTAAGCACCATCTTAGACACTTAACTACTGTATGTTCTAGGGTAAATCACTTAAACTCTGTCACCCTCAGCTTCTTTATTTGCAAACTGGGCATAGTTATAGTTCCTATTTCAGTGTTGTTTTGAGCTACAAATAAGGTGATATATGTATAACCTCAGTCCCTAAGCCCATATATATTTTTAAATACTCTGAGCATTTATTCATTTTTTACTCCTACAGTATGGGACTCTCTCCTCCTTAATGGAAATCACTTCTCCATCTGTCTGAGGAGAGTAGAGTGGTCTCCAGCCTCAACATCTTGCTTCCCTTCCTAGCAAGAATTAAAATATCCCTTGGAGAAGGGTGAGGAGAGAAGAGTCTAGGGAAATCTATTCTGCTTCTCTTCCAGACACACAATGACACCTCCAAGCTTTATGTGGGATACAGCCCTTATTATGTTAGGGACCCATCACACACACACACACACACACACACACACACACATGTAAAGCCCTTTATTAATATTACAGTTTTATATAAATGTTAACTACTCTAAAACCCCCATTAGAATGCTAAAAACTCGAGTAGGGACCATTTTGCCTTAGTATTACTGACACCAAGTAAATGTTTAAATGCTTGTTGTTTGACTGACTGAAAAACCATTCACACCTTCTCACTCTTGGTAAGTAGGTAGATTACTGTATTTGAAATAAGAAGGTCTAGGCTTGATGTGCCTCAGATGTGCACTAGCTGTGTGACTCTCTGGTCCTTAGTTTCCAGCTAATATAACTAGTACTTTAAGATACAAAAAATACTTATGAATATTACCTGATTTTATCCTCACAACAACCCTGGGAGGTAGATTAAACCCATTTAACAGATGGGAAGATGCAGGTGAAAAAGGTGCCTAATGTCAAACAGCTAGTTAGTATTTGAGGATTTGATCTTGGATCTTCCTAATTCCAGATTCAGTGTTCTGTCCACTTTACCACTTAGCCACCTAATGAGAAGGTTGGATTCAAAGTTTTCTAAGGTCTCTTTCATCTCTAAATCTATTCTTTGAATAAGTATTCCAAGTAGGATACATCCTATAAACTCAAGGACCTCCTCTAAATCTTTTAAACTATCATGGCAATCAATAGAGCATTTCAGGCAGTACTTTGGTTATCTCCTCTTTTCACTACATAGTGATCAATCTATTCCAAATTAGGTGCCTTCAGATATTTGAAGAAATGTATCTCCATCTTCTTTGGCTAAACAACCCTTGCTCCTTTAATTCTTTTTTCCTATAATACGGTTTATAGACCCCTTCTGTTGCTTGACAAACTAACTTTAAGAGTCCTACAAATAAAGAACATGGAGAATATGATTTTTGAACTCAGCCCCATAACATACAAAGAAGGCTGATCTGTCAGAGATTCCAATTTCAATAGAGTAATGTCCTTGATTAGAAACTAGGGCCCTCTGTGCGTTGTTCTCCTGAACTTTGTAATTTAGGGTTTCATTCATCACTTATGGGCATTTTGATGATTTTTTAAAAGTATCCTGGCTGATCTATCCTCTGGGAATGGGTAAAAATTTGGGACATTATGTGCTACAATAGACCTTGCTATTCTTCCAATTGAATGTGCCTCTTTTTCCCCTGTGCTAACAGAAGGTATCCTGGATGAAAACGGTTGAGTTAGGATCCTGGTCCAAAGTCTAAACACAATAGAAGCCATTCTAGAATACCTTGGTATGAGGTTCACCACCTAACATTATTCCAATTTTTAAGGTGAGCCTAATATTTTGCAGATCTAAGATAGGAGTTAAACTAAATGTAAATTGTGGTATTTGACCAAGGAAATAGCAATCAGCAGTACAATAGAATCCCCAAAGAAATATTTTCTACCTTAGTGATTTTATAAAAAAAAACAAAACTAAAAACTAAGTGGCAATTATACCTTTTTTACCTAGCTACGAATATAGCTTAGATGCTGTCTTAGACAACAGGTAGCCACTTCTTTATGCTATTACCAGTTGTGTTTCATTTAATGTTTTATCATTATGCCTTCTCTCATTATCCTGATATGTACTTACCCAGAGAAGTATGGATTCCAAAGGAACTGAGGACAAAAGACAAGTAATAACGAAGAAGAAGAAGTAAGGCTCCATGAGTTTAGTTAAAAAAGGGACAATGCTGGTCAAGCTATGCTTTAGTGCTTGCGGTAGTATATTGGAATTTGCATGAGGTATACAAACTAAAGCCAACAAAATCATAGAGAGCATTTTTTTTTACTTTGGGCAAATCTGTGTGTATTTCACATTACACAGAACTAAATAAGATAGAATAGTGAAGGCCAATCATTGCACCATAGAGAATTGTTTAAAGCGAAACCTTCATCCTTCTTATTTGGGCTGATAACCATTTATTTGTTTGTTTGTTTTGTTGCTTTTCTGTTAAAGATATGATTTGAAGAATAAGTTCAAAGACCAGATCTGAAATTGGTGAATGGCAGAGGGAAAACTAAACGTCAGAAGAAAAATTAAGAGCCTTTTGAGAAATGAGTCAAAACAATTCATTGTGTTCCCTTTTTTCTCCATTCCCACTCTCACTGCCAACTGCCAATTGATTGAACATTAAGTTAACCAGAACACCCCTTTCTCCAAGCATTCCATTTATTGTTGTTATGCCTAGAAAACTTCTAAGCAAATTCATTAAAAATTCTAATGAATGGGACCTGAGATTTCAAAGAGGAAAAATATAGTAAAAGATTTCTTAAAAAAATAAAACCCACCTGATATAACATTGCCAGAGAATCAAGTGTGCATTCTTAGAAATAAAGATGAAAAAGAGATATTTAAGAAAGTGCTCATTCTGTTACTTTGAGTTTTAAAAAAATTTAAATGTTTAATGCAATTTACCAAACAAAACAGTGTCTGCCACATCATTAGAGGAAATGCTTAAAATGAACATCTAAAATAGTTGATTTCAAAGGTCAACTAGTATCCCAAAACCAGAGACAGAACATCCTGCTATGTTTTAGGACCTCATTGCTAGGCCATTAAAAAAGTTACCACAGATTAGACAAAAAAAACAGAGCAATTCCATACATAAAAGAAGATGATTTTCCATTTCATTTGCCAGTTCCTCAGTGGTTAAAATGAAAATGAATATTCGGAACCTGAGGGTACAATGTTCATACCAAAATCTGTGTAAAATAGTTGTGTCCAATGTAAACAGACCAGGGGCAAATTGCCCTGTTTTTTAACCATCTAACCACCCAATTAAGTGAATTTGGAATTTGCCCAGGTATAATACAGATCCATATGTAGGCACAAAAAATGTACTTAGATTTTCCAGTAATACTCAGTACCTATTCAGATTGCAGCTAAACTGAACTTTAAAAGCCCATATTTTGAGAGAGACTATGTCATAAGATGGTGTTATTTGATGGACAGAGCATAGCCCTAGAAGCCATGGGTTCTGGGTTGGGTTTTGCTTCAGTTATTTTCTATCTGTGTGACCATGGGCAATTCAGGAGAGTAGAAGAAAGAAAGAAGGAGCAAGGAGAAAGAGGGAGAGGAGGAGGAGGAAGGGGAAGAGGAGGAAGAAGAGATAAAGAAGAGGTGAAGAGAAAGAAAGAAAGGAAAGAAAGAAAGAAAGAAAGAAAGAAAGAAAGAAAGAAAGAAAGAAAGAAAGAAAGAAAGAAAGAAAAGAAAGAAAGAAAGAAAGAAAGAAAGAAAGAAAGAAAGAAAGAAAG